>NW_003852529.1:860507-868647 GCF_000181295.1 Otolemur garnettii | reverse complement strand
TAGATGGATGAGTAAATGGATGGGTGGATGGGTTGGAGGATGGTTGGGTGGGTTGGGTGGATGGATGGGTGGATGGGTTGGAGGATGGTTGGGTGGGTTGGGTGGATGGATGGGTGGATGGGTTGGAAGATGGTTGGGTGGGTAAGTAGATGGATGAGTGAATAGATGGGTAAGTGGATGAGTAGATTAATGGATGGAAGGGAAGACTGATGGGTGTGTAGATAAGGGGATTGATTGGTGGATGGATAATTGGGTGAATGGGTAGATGGGAGGAGGATGGACAGTCAGATAGATTGACCAATGGGTGGATAGCTGGGTAGGAAGATGGATGAACTGATGGGTGGGTGAATGGGTGAAGGTTATTCCCAGTCACCTCATCTGGAGAAGTCTGGGGACACAATCGCCATGTTAATTCAGGAGGCACTCTCAGCTGAATGATCCTCTTGGCCACAATACTAGACTGGCTCAGGCTCTTGGGTTGTGCAGTCGCACTCCAACACTTCCATGCCAGTTGGACAATGTGGGATTTATCACTACTTTTTCCTGACTTGGAAATCTTGAAAAGTAAGTGTGTCATCCAGGAACCTTCAGAAAAGCATCTCTAGACCACAGCAGGGATCCCAGACAGCACCCTCAGTGCCCCGGGTGGCCTGGGCAGCCCGCTCTGGACACACCAGCCTGGGGAGAGAACCTCGCTTGGCCAACCTATGTTTCTGGGACAGATTTCTAACCTTGGCTTCAACAAGAAATAAACTTATGACAGAGTTTATCTAAAAGAGGAAGCAGCAATAAAGCAGTGACACCCAGGGAGCGATGAACCAAGAGCTCAGAGAGACACAAAACAGGTACTGGCAAACGTGGGGCCCATCATTCAAAATTCCCCTGGCCGACAGGTCCGACAGCTGAGCCGGCCAGACTCTGCTTGTAGGAGATGAAAAGAGTTCATTTCCTTCCTCCAGATAAACACGCCCGCAGCCAGAGCTCTGCGATGATAAATGGCTTCCTCCTGCCCTCCGCGGAGAGGGTCGCCCGGAACCTGAGTCCCATCAAAGGCCTGGGAAGGGCCGCGGGAGATGCTCCTGCATCAGCATTCCCACAATCCCGCCTGTCCCAGCACCAGAATTCTCCTTATCTCAGTCCAGGCCCCCTTGGTACTCTCAAACAAAGTCCACACGAAGTTATTTATAAAAGACCAAATTGCTGGCATCTGCAGTACTCCTGGGGCCGGAGGGGAGGAAGGAGATGGAGCCCCAGCTTGCGGCTTTCAGGGGCCTATTTGTGGCCTCAATCTGTCCTCAGCATCCAAGAAGCATTTGTGGTTTCCTGTCCCCAGTGCTTACCTGAGGGTGGGCAGGACACAAGGAGAGAAGCTGAGGGCCCAAGGAAAGCCATGCTCCTTCCCTGAGACAGTGTCCTTCTGGCCTGCTGAGCCCTCAGTCCCTGCTGGGAGCTGCTCTCCTCTCCTTCCCTCCCCCACCCTGCACCATGCAGCTCCCTGCAGTGAGGCAGGGACAGGGTGTATCCAAAGGATGAGATGCCAGTCGATGCCCCTTGAACAAGTGTGCAGAGTGAAAGAGCCACACACAAGGCCACAGATTGCAGGATTCTCTTTGTGTGAAATTTCCAGAATAGGCAAATCCAGGAGGAAGTAGCAATAGACAGGACTCAGACTGGTGCTTGTTCCCGCGATGTTTCTGCTTCGGGTCCTCATCTCTCCCTCCTGCCACTCTGCCAATTTCCACACAGGGGTGTGTTGTCCTTGCCTGGCTGTCCCCGCAGCCAAGTTTCCCAAATGCCAGGCCACAGACAGGCTATGTCAGCCTCTCCTGGGGGCACTTGCTAAACATTCTGACACCCTGGCTCTCCCACCAGGCACTCAGCATCAGCGCAGCCAGGGTGCGGCCTGGAGATCTGCCTCCCAACAACTTCCTCTAGTGATCTGAGGGCACAGCCTGGTTCAGGAAGCTTCTTCCCCCCAGCCCTGCAGTGGGGAGTAAGCAGGAGGACCAGGCGCTGGTGTGACCAAACTTTGTGCACACTGTCTGCTGGGCTGGCCACTGTCTGCTGGGCTGGCCACAGCAAAGGCTACGCCTCAAGGACAGTGTTTTTGCCGACTGCTGTCACTCTCTTAGCACTTGCCAGGACCCTGCACTTCAGCCCACCAGCAAATATTCTATTGCTATTTAAGAAACTCATCCACGTTTTTTTTTTGATAGAAAATGAATTCTTGGAGCCTTCCCACAAAGGAACAATAAGCTTAAGGGATTTGTTTGTTTGTTTAGAGACAGAATCTCACTTTGTCATCCTCAGTAAAGTGCCGTGGCATAACAGCTCACAGCAACCTCCAGCTCTTGGGCTTAGGCGATTCTCTTCCCTCAGCCTCCAGAGTAGCTGGACTACAGGTGCCCACAATAACGTCTGGTTATGTTTTTGTTGCAGTTTGGCTGGAGCTGGGCTTGAACCCACCACCCTCGGTATATGGGGCTAGTACCCTACTCACTGAGCCACAGGCGCTGCCCAAGCTTAGGGAATTTACAGGAGGTGATCAGTGGCATACACACAGTGCCCAAGAAGAAGTCTTCTCTTCCTCATGAGAGCAGCCAACAGGAGGAGCCCTTCAGGGATCCGAAAGTCGGTGTTGATGTAACAGTGGGGCAATAGCTCACTCCATCAGGTCCTCCCACGCCTTTCATACCTGTCCACCTCTCTGATGCTTCCGCTACATCAGAGACAGTAAGAACAATAGCAGCTAAGACAGTCTGGCTGGTCATTCCACAAACCCTGCCTTTTCCCTCTTGGACGGCTGGCCTGCGTGTGCCAGCCACCATGAAAGTTAGCGTGGCCACAGTGTGTGGGTGGCAGCAGTCTGTGTCTGACCCACAGGAAGCCCCCTCCATCCCTCCATCCCATCTCTTCCCTTGTCTGCAAAGGCTCCAGGAAGGACTCTGAGGCCCTGAGAGAGCAACAAGCTGGAGGAGCCTGGATCCCTGCATGACTCAGTGGAGCAGAGCCCGCTCCGCACCACCTGCCTCCACTGGATTTGACAGGAGTGAGAAATAATCCCTTCTGTGCTATCATTAATCATAGTGGCTTCCTCAGCCCCATGAACTGGTGGTGCCAGCACAATCACTCAAGCCCTGATGATGAGCCATACTGGCCCTATGCATTCTTTGTGTATTGACACAACTTAACACTCCAGAGAGAAAACAAGGCCCTGGGGTTGGGGCTTGTAAATGGCCCAAGGTTACCTGGCCAGGAAGTGACAGTCCTGAGGCTGGTCCTAGGTCAGCTATCCCCAGAGCCCTATTTGCTCCTCTTGGTTTCTCCTATTGTAGAGGAGAAAAAGTGAGTCTTGGAAAGGTGAGAAACGTGCCCCAGGTTATAGCTGGTAATTCTAGGGCTATGGGATTTGAACTCCTGGCTCAGCTGCTTTCTGATCTGCAGAGGAGGGAGCTGGGAGGAGCAGCATGAGCCTGCATGGGGGCCCCAGTGTGCCCCGGACAGCCAGGCCCCTCTCCACCATCAGGGCCTGCTCGGCAGCCTCCTGGGCCCAGGGTGGCGAACGTACAGCCCATAGCCTGAGTCCAGCCAGTCCCCCATGCCAGGTGCTCCTGCCGGACCCAGTGCAGAGCTCATGCTGAGTGGCTGGCAGCGCAAGGACTCAGCCACCAGACTGCCCAGGATCATGGCCCCTGTCCCAGCTAGCCTTTCTCAGACACCAGCTGGAGCCAGCTTAGGTGAAAGCGGCACTTGAGTGGGAACCAGGCCTCAGGTGGGAGTGTCCTTGACCTCCAGCCCCTCCTTCTCCCATCTTCCCTCCATGGTGGCAACTGTTTACACCCCTCTGCCTGTCTTCCCTGACTCATCCCAGAAGACCCCAGGCTCCAAAATCCCACCTCTAGAAGTCTCTGGACAGAAACCCTTCCCCATGTCCCCTTCACTTCCTCCCTCGTGGCCCCTGGCATATTATCTGCCTGTCTCACCCCGTCCCACTCTGCTCCTGCCACATGGGAGCCCTGCCAAGGCAGGGACTTTTGTATCTGAGGCCCCGACATGCCAAAGCCCCTGTCCCAGCTCGGAGGAGCAGGTGATCAGAGCTCACTGTCTGCCACCGTCTCACTCCCCTCATCACCTTCCTGTTCTGTGGAGCCAGGCAGGGCTGTGAGCATGCCAGGGGCACAGCAGGCTCCGGGCCTCACCCGGCAGGATGCCCAGTGGTTAGGGTGGGCAGAGAGGTGAGGCTGTAGGACAGGAGGAGGGGACACTCAAAGATGTGTCCCTCCTCCCTGGGTGTGGCCTGCAACTCCACAGACTCCCTGCTGGGCTGTCACAGGTCACACAGCCCAGGTACTGAGCCTCTGAGGGTGGCTTATCCTGGGCTGTGCCCTCATCAAATGCCTCGTAAACCTGCCTGGCATCACACGCCTCAGAGCGGTGCAGCTGTCGGGCACAGATGCTGCTATGAGGCTCCCCAGCCCCACCCCTGACCTCCTGCGGTCCCAGGACCGAGCAAGGAAGAGACTCAGCAGTGCCCAGGGGGTCAGGGTTTCCAGGGTCCAGGACACGGGCAGACTGAGGCAGCATGGGAAGTCATCCTCAGAATCGCCTTTAGTCACTGTCACTTCCTCTGGGAGACGCTCCCATTGCCCCAGTGGCCCTCCAGCCTCTACCTGCTCTCCTCTTCTTCCCCTCAAGGCTGGCCCGGGCTGTGCTGCCCCCTCTGCCCACGTTGCCCCCCACCTGTCCAAAGGGTGGGCTCCCACATAGCATCAAGGTCACACCACAGAGGCAAACTCCTTCCTCTCCTCCAGATCCCTGCTTCTTTTTTAATGGAAAGATTTCTGAATAGAGCTGTGGTGGGCTGAACAGCGGCCCCCCAATTTTGTGTCCCCATCCTAATTCCCAGCTCCTGTGAATGTGGCCGTATGAGGAGAAAGGATCTTTGTGGACGTGCGGAGGCTCTTGAGATGAGATCATCCTGGATCATCTTCATGGGCCTTAATCCCACGGCTGGTGTCCCAATAAGAGAAAGGAGAGACTGAGACACCGACAAGCAGCTGACGCAAAGACAGAGATTGTAGTGACGTGACCACCATCCAAGGGACATCAGGAACCAGCCAGACCCTCCCCTGCAGCGTCGGTGGGGGCGGGGGGCAGGCTCCTGCCAAGTCCTGGCCTTCAGACTTCTGGCCTCCGGAACAGTGAGAGAGTAAATTCACGTTGCTATTTGTTGCCACAGCCCCGGGAAACTCACGCAGAGCTTTTTACTTACTGACTCAGAATTCTGGCTGCTGCCTCTTTCCCCTGCGTGGACCTGCACTAGGGCCCGTGAGTTTGGGGAGAGAAGATCTGAGCTTGCTGTGAGGCCAGCCTTTTTACACAGGTGTAATCAGACATAATTACTCTCTGAAAGGAAGTCATCATGGGTAAGCTGAGGTCGTGCCTATGGCTGAAAGGCGTCTGTCTATCACAGCAGCAAGGATTTTGGGGGGCGTGAAGCTTGTACAACTAGAGGGAAACATGCTTAAGGAAAAGAACGTACATGGCATGAGTTTTGTCTTACTCCATAACAGGTCACCGCTCATTTAGCAGCTTAAAGCAAGGCCAGCTTGTTATCTCACGGCTTTCATGTCAGGGGTCTGGGCACCACTTAGCTAGGTCCTCTGCTCAGGGTCTCACAGCTGAGGTCAAGCTATCAGCCGGCCCCATTCTCATCTGCAGGCTCAGCTGGGGCAGAATCAGCTCCAGGCTCCCACCGCAGGCTGTTCGAAGAATTTATTTCCTTGCAGCTAGAGAATTCGGAGCACCCTGGGCCTGCTACTTCCAAACCTCCCCTCTGGCCCACCCAGACTCACTCTATTGATGAACTCAAAGTCAATCAGAGATTTTAATTACAGCTGCAAAAACCCTTCACCTTTTTCCCATCACTCACCACCATCTTGGGAGTGATTGCCTGTAACTTCGATCACCTTGCATTGGTTAGAAGTCACAGAAGGTGACCGTGCTCAAAGGCAGGAAGGCACACAAGGTGTGACCCTCAGAGGGGTGGGGGTGGGATTGTCCTACAGTGTGTCCATCTCATGAAGATCATTTATTTCTTAAATTTTACAACAACAAGTGACCTCAGCTCCTCCCAGGGCTTTGGAAGGGGACTGGCCAGGAAGAAGATTTGAAGTTAATGGTATTTGCATCGTGAAAAATTCACACCTGATAAATGGCCAGGGGTGGGGGGCATCTAACAGGTGGGGGGGGGAATAAAGTGCTCTGCTGGCAGACCAGGGACAGCCAGTGACTGAGGGACCCTTCCCCGCTGGGCACCACCCCACTGCAGTTGTAAGCCCAGGGACAGCCAGTGCCTGGAAAGCCAAGAGGTGACCCCCTGTGTGAGGTAATCCCCTCCCCCTTGTCCCACTCCATGCAGGCTTCTGCCACTGCTCCCATCTTTACTCAGTTTCCTAAGCTCACTGGCCCTGCACTGTGAGCACGCTTCATCCAGACATCCTGCGGCCAGCTCCGGCCTGACACGTGCTGGGTGCAGATGGGGTGCAGGAAAGATGAAACACAGGCCAATGTGGAGGGGGCCATGAAGGTCTGGTCAGGGGACACAGGGGATGGGCCCCCAGGACAAGGTGTTCCCTCTAGGAGGAGTGTCCATCTCCCCTGCCCCAGCTCCCAGCTCCCAGCACCCAGCAGGTACCAGCACCTTGCCTGCAGTGAGCTCTACCTCCATTAGTTAATTTAAATTGTAATCCTTATCCCTGAGGACAAGGAGGCAGGACGCCTGGGTTCCCAGCTCAGCCCTGGGCTTCTGTGGGGATCTCAGGCCATACACTGTAACCCTATTTGCAGGATGCAGAGCTCTTGGTTCAAGCCCAGTTGGGGCGGGAAGTCCAAGGGTGACTCAGTCAAACTGGAGCTGCCCTGAGGAAGTACAGGGGAGCAGGGAGACCCCCACAGACCCCCTCCTTGTGCCACCTCTGCTAAGCATCTTGAAGACTGAGGTGACCTCTGAGGTTCCCTCTACTTTCATTCTATCCCACTTCCTAAAAGACACAATGCTCAGGATGACCAAAAAACAAAACAAACATCAAAATAATTGCTCTTTCTGGGTTTTTCCCTCTCTTAGCAGTAGGGGGGAAGGTGGGCTGCTGGCCAGACATCTTCCCTAGGTCTGGGCACCTTGTCTAGGCCACACGGGAGCTGGCCAGACCCCCCAGTGGTTTTCCCAGCAGCTGACCACTGCCTCCAGCCTCCACGAGCAGGGCCAGCTGGGGCTCTGGCCCTTCTAGTCTGTTTTAATAACATTCTCTTGCCTTTGGAAAGCCCTGATTCTTTTCTTCTTATACAAAATCTTGTTGAGATCTGGCAGGGATTTTAAGGCAGAGTTGAAAGATTGTGAATAAACATTTCAGCTCTGTCTTCAGTTTTGCAGCTTTGCCTGATCCCTGTGATTCTGGGAAGGAATGTTTAAGGCAATAAATGGAAAAATGCAAGCCATGCAAATTGATCCCAAAGTCCTGCTGATCCTAAAGAGTTTAGACCCACTCCTGCGAGGCACATCCCTCTGCAGGCTCTCCTGCCTCCCAGGCAGCTCAGCAACCAGCAGGTGCTCCCCCACTGCCAGCCCACTCCTGCTGGCCTGCTTGGGGCAGGTACTGACCAAGACAGGATTTGGTGTAGAAGGGATTTTTCAGGGCAGAAAGAAGAAGAGAAAGTCTGAGAGGCTTCAGCCTGCAATGCAGGTTGGACACAGAAGGAAGAGGGGGGAGAGAGGGGAGCAAGAAAGGGGGAGGAGAGAGGGGAAGGAGAGAGGGGAGGAGAGGGGGAAGGAGAAAGGGGAAGGAGAGAGGGGAGGAGAGAGGGGAGGGAGAGAGGGAAGGAGAGAGGGGAAGGAGGGAGGGAAGGAGAGAGGGGAAGGAGGGAGGGGAAGAGAGAGGGGAGGAGAGAAGGGAAGGAGAGAGGGAAGGAGAGAGGGGAAGGAGGGAGGGAAGGAGAGAGGGGAAGGAGGGAGGGGAAGAGAGAGGGAAGGAGAGAGGGGAAGGAGAGAAGGGAAGGAGAGAGGGGAAGGAGAGAGGGGAAGGAGAGAGGGAAGGGGGGAGGGGAAAGAGGGAGGGGACGGAGGGAGGGAAAGGAGGGAGGG
>NW_003852529.1:812405-859081 GCF_000181295.1 Otolemur garnettii | reverse complement strand
ACAGCAATACAGCTCCAAGAAGTTTCAGCCAGGCTGACCCTTTGGAGTTGGGGAGAAGCAGATAAACCAGCTAAAATGATGAAGAAAAAAAGTATATGAATGCCTTCACACCCAGAATAAGAAAATACAAATGGAGAGACATCAACAGAGAAAATAAAAGAATCACAGAGAATGACTTGATTAGCTCTATGCAAATAAATTTATCAACTTTCCTAAGACAATGGAAATTGAATACTTAACCCTAGAAGAAACAGAATAGAGAACAATCCAATTACCATTTTAAAAAATAGTGAAGTTCTTAAATCACTTGTCCCATCCTGGCCCAAACAGACCAGACTAGTGAGTTTAGGTGGGAATTCTACCCCAGTTTGAGGGAAGGGAGAAAGCTGATACCATTTAAGTTGTTTGGGGGCATGGAAACAGCAGAAGATCTTCAAAAGTCTTTAGAAAACCTGGTGTGACACTGATACCAAATTTAGTAAAGGTAGTACAAAAATTATTAGAAATGACCAACCAACCTCTTAAGAATGTTAATGTGAAAATCTAAAATAAAATATTACTAAACACTGCAGATAAAACAGATAAATGCAGAAAATTTATCTAATGTAATAACACATTGTCATAATTAAAAACACTCAATATACTCGGTCTCCTAGGCTCGCTTCCTCCATATAATAAAGGGCATCTATGAAAAACTCACACCTGATCCCAGGCTTAATGGAGAAGACAGACGCCTTCCCGAAGAACAAGGGGGGGGGGGGTTTAAGAAATGGAGGGGGGTTGATGGGTGGAGGGAGGGTGATTGGAGGGATCACCTCTATGGTTTATCTTACAAGGGTACAAGTGAATCTTCTAAAAGTAGAATATAAACGTCTTAACACAATAACTAAGAAAATGACATAAAGGCTATGCTAACCAGTTTGAGGAAAATATTTCAAATTATATATGAAAACACCACACTGTACCCCATCATTGCGTTAATGTACACAGCTAACATTTAATAAAAAAAAAAATTTAAAAAAAAGAACAAGACAGTGATGTCTGCTCATCACTCCATTCAAAATTAGCCTGGGGGCCAGGAGGTGCCTCACACCCATAATTGCAGCTCTCTGGGAGGCCAAGGCAGGTGGATCACCTGAGCTAAGAAGTGTGAGACCAGCCTGAGCAAAAACCAGGCCCTCTACTAAAAATAGAAAAACATGGCCAGGCATTGTGGCACGCACCTGTAGTCCTAGCTATTTGGGAGGCTGAGGCAAGAGGATCTCTTGAGCCCAAGAGTTTGAGGTTGTTGTGAGCTGTGATGCCAAGTCACTCAACCCAGGGTGACAGAGTGAGACTCTCAAAAAACAAAACAAAACACAAAACAAAATTATATTGGAAGTTCTAGCCAGAGCAATTAGGCAAGGAAAATGAAGAAAAGGTTTCCAATTTGGAAAAAAAGTAAAACTATTATGTATTTGCAAATAGCATGGTCTTATGTAGAGTAAATAGTAAGGAATCCCACTGAAAAACTACTCAAACTAATAAATGAGTGTATCAATATAGCTGGAGATTAAGATCAATGTACAAAAATTAATTGAATATCTACACGCTGGCAATGAACAATCTAGAAATAATGTTAAGAAAACAACCCCAGTATGTGATGTAATACATATGCTAATTAGCTGGATTTATTAGCCATTCCACAATGTCCGTATATTTCAGAACACCATGTTGTAGACCATAAATATATATATAGTTTTGTTAATTAAAATAATGATAAGAAAAGCATTTCCATTGTTAAAACACTTCATTTGTAATAGCAACAAGAAGAATAAAATACTTGAGAATAAAAGCAACAAAGAAATGAGATACTTGTACAATAAAAACTGCAAAGCATTGTTGGAATGAAAGAAGTGCGAAGTCTCAGTAAACAAAAAGATACTCCTTGTTTGTGCATCAGAATACTTAGCACTGTGAAGATGACAATCTCCTCAAACTGATCTACAGATTCAGGGCGATCTCTATCAAAATTCAAGCTTTTTTTTTCTTTGCTGTTGCCAAGCCAATCCCAATATTCATACAGACCCAGAATAACCAAGATGATAGGTCATTTCAAGCAAGTGACACTTACACTCCCTGAGTCTTGGTATTGGAGTGATCAAGAAAAGCACAACGCAGTTAAGCAAAGAGGGAACCGGCTTTACTCCCGTGGAGAAGAGACAAAGCCGGATTAAGTCAGTGGTGGGCGTTATTCCCCTAGGACAGGAGGCTCCTCCCAGCCTGATGCAGGACAATTGACCCACAGAAGCACCTGGTCCCCTCCCCACAGGGGCAGACACCCATGGGGCTGGCCAGGTGCCAGACACACACTTAGAGCAAAGGAGGACAAATTGATTCTGAAATGGGGGGAGATGTTCCCACAGGAGGTGACAAGCCTGGACACCTGAGGACTCTTTATCTCTAGGCCCTTTCTTCTGCAGCTCTGCGGGTGTCAGAGTGAATCCCTGAGACTACTTTTCCCAGCACGAAGCCTTTTCAACAAATGGCGTTAGAACAGCTGGATATCCACATGCAAAAGAATGAATTGCTCCCCTTATTCCCACGATACACAAAACTTATATGGGGATCATAGACCTGAATATAAGAGTTGAAATTGTAAAACTCCTACAAGAAAATATACGAATAAATCTGCATGACCTTGAGTTGGGCAAAGCCTTCTTAGATGCAATAGCTGAAGGAAAAATAGATAAAGTGGACATCATCAAAATAAAAAAACCTTCGTGCTGCAAACAATACCATCAAGAAAGTGAAGACACATCTTACAGAATAGAGGAACAAAATTTTAAATCCCATATCTGGTAGGGGCCTGTTTCCAGAATGTGCGAAGATCTCTTACGCCTCAACAATAAAAATAAAAATCATCCAGTTGAGAAATGGACCAAGATAACTAAATAGACACTTCTCCAAAGAAGATGCACAAATTTCCAACAAGCACATAAAACGTATTTAACATCGTGACAACGAGCTACTAACTGGAATGGCTAAAATGGAAAAGACGCACAGTGACAAGTGCCAGTGAAGATACAGAGAAATCAGAACCTCAGACACTGGCAGGGACGTAAAAAGGGTCGGCCAAAATGCTGAACACAGGGTTACCGCCTGACCCAGCAATGCCAATACCCGAGAGAGAGTGAAGCGTGAGCTGCACACAGACAGCACGAGTCGTGCATGAGATCCAAGAAGCAGAAACAGCTCAGACGTCCTAACTGAGGAAGTGGAATAGTCTTCCGCTATGAAAGGGTTGGAGGATTGATACCTGCTGCAGGTGAAGGAACTCAGTCCTTTTTTTTTTTTTTTTTTTTTTTTGCAGTTTTTGGCCGGGGCTGGGTTTGAATCCGCCACCTCCGGCATATGGGACCTGCGACTTACCCTTTTGAGCCACAAGCACTGCCCAGGAACTCAGTCCTTAAGGGGTGAAAGAAGCCATTTACCAAAGATAACAAATGGGTGATGCTGCTTTGTCTGGAGTAGGTGGATCTACAGAGCTGGGAAGTGGCCGCTGAGAGCTGGGGAAGGATTGCTGAGGGACATTGGGATTCTTCTGGGGTGATGGAATACTCTAAGATTAGGTTGTGGTTATTCATCCAACTCTGCGACTATACACTTTACACGGGTGAATTTTATGAAACTTGAATTATCTCTCAATAAAACCATCAAAAGAAAAGAAAAGGAAAAAGGGATAGGAAAGGGTTTTTTTATTATCATTAACTTCCGAGTATGTAAGGCCTTCCTATGTAGGAAGAAAAAAAATCCCTAAGGAAAAAAGTGAGAACTTTGTACAAAAATGAAAACTCTAGATTGTCAAAAGAAGTTAACTATGTGAAGTACAATCCGCTCTGATCATAGATTAAGGGCTAATTTCCTTCATAAATAAGAGCGTTTATGAATCAGTAAGAAAAGGCACACGTCACTCAGAGACAGAACATGCTACGTGACACACTGCGCTGTAACACGCCCCCTTTCTTCCATGATCCGCAGAGACACATAATCCACATAGTGGATCGTAGACCTGAATGTAAGAGTTGCAATTATAAAACTTTTTTTTACAGTGGCTTGAAAATACAATTTTTTTTGTATTTTTAATGTTTTTATTATTTATTTATTTATCTTTTGAGACAGAGTCTCACTCTGTTGCCCTGGGTAGAGTGCTGTAGCGTCATAGCTCACGGAGACCTCAAACTCTTGGCCTCAAGAGATCCTTCCACCTCAGTTTGGCTACTTTTTTTAGTAGAGAAGGGGTCTCACTCTTGCTTAGGCTGGTCTTGAACTCCTGAGCTCAAGCAATTCAGCCTCCTCAGCCTCCCAGAGTGCTAGGCTCACAGGAGTGTGCCACCAGGCCCGGCCTTTTTGTGTATTTTTTTATTGCTATATTATAATTGTATATTTGGGGGGATAGTTGTGGTTTTCTTACATTCATACAATATATATTGAGCAAATTGGGGTAACTGGGATATCCATCACTTCAAATATTTATCTTTTCAAAACTGCAATGGTCTTCCCTTCCCTTCCCTCCCCTCTCTCTCTTTTTTTTTTTTTTCGAGACACAATCCCACTCTGTTGCCCAGGCTAGAATGCTGTGATATCAACCTAGCTCACAGCAATTTCAAACTCCTAGACTCAAGGAGTAGCTGGGACTATAGGTACCCATCACAATACCCAGCTAGTTTTTCTATTTTAGTAGAGACAGGATCTCACATTTTTTCAGGCCAATGTTGAACTCCTGAGCTCAAGCAATCCCCCCCACGTCGGCCTCCCAGAGTGACCCCCACACCCGGCCCATGACCATGGCTTCCTTCTAGCTCTCTGTATGTGTCCACCTTGGGTCTGTGGATATTCTGTGCTCAGCAGTTCCGCGGGGACCCTCTCAAAGGTTGCCAGGCAGAAAAAAGAGAGAATTCTGAGGATATCAAATTATCAATTACACATTCAACCTGGTAGTGACACCTTCAAGATGTCCGCATGTGTGTTTGGCTCCCCAGGCAGTAGAGTTTAATTGTAAACTCTTGAATTGTTAGAAATGGAAATATACCATTCGTTTTCTTCTGCTGTTTATTTGTTTTTTGCACCCAAACTCCTGTTCCCAGCATTTGTTCAAGTTGCTGCTGCATCAGTAATTCACAGAGGACCTTGCTGTAGGACCAGGCCCCGGTCTGTGTGCCCGCTCTTCCCCTGCCCCATCATTCACAGGTGTTTGCGTTTACAGACAGAGATATGGTGAACAGCCCTGGGTGACAGCGTGCTCCAGGGAGTCTGGGGTCATGGCTATGTGGCCATTTATGACCAGATGATACCAATTTGTCTTCCAAAGAGTTATTCCAAGTTTCATGACCCCTCTTCTTCCCTCTGCCCCACTTGTAGAAGCTTTCAAGTGCTTCCCAGTGATACTGTCAAATGTTGCTACAGGCAGACTTGTTAACACTCAGCCACCTTTTGGTACAAAATGGAATTCCCTGTACCTTGGATTGTCCCTTCCGGGTTACTAAGGAGCACTTTCCCACCTACCGGCCAGGTTTCCCTTTCTCCGAGATGCCTGACCACCTTCTTCCATCCCCCTTTCCCATTAACTAGCTTCTGTGTATCTTCTGAACTTTAAGCAGAGGCACCACCTATCAAAACAAACCTAGGCTCCGTGCCTGTAGCTCGGTGGCTAGGCCACTGGCCACATACCCCAAGGCCACTGGGTTTGAACCCAGCCTAGGCCTGCCAAACAACAATGACAACTATAGCAAAAAAATAGCTGGGCGTTATGACAGGCGCCTGTAGTCCCAGCTACTTGGGAGGCTGAGGCAAGAGAATTGCTTAAGTCCAAAAGTTTGAGGTTACTGTGAGCTATGGCACTCTACTGAGAATGGAATAGTAAGACTCTGTCTCAACAACAACAAAAAACCAAAACATTGAAAGCATCAGGGATGGAATCGGACATAAGGATTGCCTGTGCAGCGGGCAAGAGATTTCATAATGCCACAGTGCCCCCGGGGGTGCTGGTCTCCTGCCTCTGTCTTGCCTCCTTATTTGAACTTGAAGTGTGGACAAGACTCTGAACTGACTGATGGTTTGAGAATTTCTGCTACTTTTTTTTATAATGGCATTTCCCTAGATCTTTTCAAAATACTAATGACAATAAAATAACAAAAACAACCCTCTCCTAATTGTGGTTGTCATTATTGTACACTTACTGATTGTTCCTTCAGGGAGCATCAGGCACCTGGCCCCTGCTGGCCCTGGCTTTAGAAGCAGCACGTGAATTTCCAGCCACCTTCACTCCTGTTTCTGATCTGACCTCAGGCCCTCCCGATGTGCACACACGTGTCCCAGTGAGGGACAGCAGAGCCCAGGAGTCTGTGTGCACACACCCTCAGAGAATTTTAGGGACTCTGCAGAGAAACTCTGATTTCTAGGGGCAGCAGCGTCCAGACACCCAAGGTATGTTGAAAGGTCAGACTTCATCTTCCTTGGTCAGTATATCCTAGGCCCCCCCTGCCCGGGCTCAACTGTGGAAGTTCTGAGTAACCATCTTCCCAGCTTTGAGACAGCCTGGTTGTCACAGCCGGACAAGTCAGTGTAAACAACTCTGCACTCAAACCGCTGGAGAGGTTGCTAGGATATTATCTCCGTGGGAAGTTTATCCAGCAAGTTGGAGAAGACACAGCAAGGGGATGTGTCTGCAGGGTACCCCGCCCTTCCAGCCAGGCCTCCCAACCTCTCTAGGCCCTCTGGATGCCCACAGGGTGGGGCAGGGTGGGGCTTCCCAGGGTCAGGCCTGGCCACGGCCCTGGGGACAGGCCCCCTCCCCACACTGAGTGCTGTGAGAATGGGTCACAGTCCTGGGAGAGAGGGGAGGATGGCTGGGGCCAGGGCACTGGGCAGACTCCAAGGCTTGTTAGCACAGCCATCCCAGGAGTATTTCCGGCCACAGTGCAGGAATGGGGATTATCTTCTTTCATGTCACTTCTGTGTGTCGCTGGGGCAGTGACCTCAGGATCTGTTGTTTCTTATGTTTTAAGTTCATGTTGAGAGTCTGGCTGCTATCAGCATTCTTCCCCCAGAGATAGTGAAGTAAAAAGGCCAATGAAAGTAAGCTGGGGACCCAGGGTGCCTGGGGCGTGACAGGGGTGCCCAAGAGAGCAGTCACTTGCCCGTCAGTCTGATCTCAGGGCCCCAGGGCAAACCTCTCCCTCTGCAGGAGCTTCCCCAGGGCCTTTGCACAAGCTGTGCCCTTTGACCTGGATTCCCCTGCACCCCCCCCCAGCCGTGTCTGCTGGGCAGATCCAGCTCCACCCAAGGAGGGAAGCAGCCCTCACTTATCCTACAAGAGCAGGGACAACCCTGGGCTGAAACTGTCCTTGAACTTGGCTCTGTCCCCAGCCCAGTGCCCACAGCAAATTTTTTTTAAAGATGGAAAAACAGTGAGTTGGTGCTCTCACCTTAGAAAAACCAGCAGAGCAAACGGCACAGGCAACCAGGGGTCAGGAGCCACAGCAAGCTCAGGCTGCATTTATGCCAGAGACCAGGACAAGACCCTGCGGGGACTTAGGGAGAGAAAGTGATCTGCAAAGATCATACATGTGCCCTTGAGTGCCATCACTTCCCCCTGACAACTGCCCTCCCCACCTCCACTGCTGCCCTCCAATGTGTGCCCCTCCTAAAGAGCCCACCGTGCCATGCCCACTAAGGCCCACTTCCTGTCCCCCCAGCAGCCTTCAGACCTCAGCCCAGGTGTGACCTGCCCTCCCAACAAGGACAAGCTCATGTCCATGGGGCACACCCTTGAGGCACCAGGGCCCTCTCCACCTCCAATGTGGCTTTTCATCTGTTGTCATGATATTTTAATCAATGTCCATCTCCCCTCTGGACTTGAACTTCCGGGAGGGTGGGGAGGGCTGTGCTTTGTGTGCACATCCATCTCCCTCACCCACCAGTAACCATGGGACAGGCAGGACTCAACGGCCACCTGGAGGTGAATGAATAGATGAAATAGGTTTGGGCAGGGCAGCCTTTCCACGTGGCTGCAGAGAGCCAGTTCCAGGCTGCAGCTGGCTCTCAAGGGCACCGTCCAGCCCAGCGCCTGGGGTCCCAAGCAGCTTCTCCTCTATTTTATGAAATGAGACCCATCTGCAGGCAGGTAGGGACCCAGAGTCTCAGTTGGTTACTAAGGCTGAGCTGGGGCTCCCCCAGATCTGCTCCAGAGGAGGGAAGGCACCACAAACTCAGTCAAGGGCTGAGTCCTGGTGGAGCTTGGGTGAAGCTGGTCTTGCAGGTAAGAAGCAGAGTCTACAGAGGGATCCCTAGAGGAGAAGTCGGAGGGTGGGATTCCTACGGAGCCTGAGGCCTCAGGAGCCTCTAGGTGACCCACGTGCAATGGGGAACAGCCGTGGGAGAGCACTTTCCCACTGTACTTGGAAGACACACAGATAGCACGAAAGGTCACCCACCCGCGGCCCCTTTCACCTTCCTGCAGAACTTGACCTGGACAAGGTGGCCCTAACCCAGGGGGCCTGAGACCTGAGTGAGGTGGCCACGTCTCAGCAACTCGGAGGCCTCCTCACCCTGCCCCCATTTCCCACGCCTCCCCCTCAGCTGCACAGACACACCAGGTCCCAGGAGGGAGGCTATTACAGGGACTGACCCAGGCAAAACCCGGAAGCCAGTGTGGGGTCTCTGAGGACTGGGCCTGTGAGAACATCAGGGAAGACTCCCCGCTGAGAGGAGGGACAGGGCCTCTGCCTGGTCCCTGCAATGTGGCTCCTTTCCATGTCCTGCTCTCAGGAAAGCCCTGTCCCATTTCACCCCTTTAGGTTGGACATTTAAAGACTTGAGAACCTCATTCCCCACTGGATGGGGGTCATTGAAGGTGGGACCAGATGAAGCCATCTGTCAGCCCGTCCAGCATCAGCCACAGGCTGGGTGGTGCATAGACAGGTGGGGATTAAAATCCGTCCTAGTGAAAAGGAATCCAACATTGCTCTGTGATGTGTGAGCCCTTCAAATGCTTCAGCCTAGAGTCACACACAAACATCTCGCGGTGGATAAAGACATCAGCCTGTAGGTGACAGCAGCCGTTCACCCTGCCAGTTTCCATCCCGTCCTTTCCAGATGTTCTGGACTTGTGTTTATTGCTCATTTCTGAAGGTTGCAAGTTCTTTATCATTCACCCTGGAACCGTGTCTGCCCAGGGACTTGGGCTGTGTGCACAGAGTGGGAGGGTCACATGCCCGGCCCAGGTGCTGCCACATGTTTCGTATCTGGGGAGTGGAAAGGGCTGGCAGGAGAGCGGGGACCCCAGACCCCAAACTCTAAGCCAGGCAAAGTTCAGGGGAAGGCTCCCGCCCTGAGTGGAGACAGGGGCTGGAACACTAAAGGAAACTGAGGCAGAGTCCCCATGATCCAAACGAGCACACACCGGGGAGTTAATGGAAGTTAATGAGTTCTCTAGGGCGGGAGAGGCCAAGGTTCTCCGTGCACCAACCCAGGCAGCACCAGCCACTCCAGCACATGCTGGTTCCCGGGTGACTGGCTTTCTCTTGCCAAAAGGTCCTGGCTCTAGGAGAAGACCAAGGAGGATATACTCTCAGGCCCCTGCCTGCTCCCTGGGAGGCTTCCTAATCTTTGGCCAGATGGCAGGACTCCCTGGAGCTAAATGTCTGCACCAGTGGGAAGGTGCCGGCCTGCAGCTTCTCCCGAACCCTTCCCTCCCTTCCTCCAGGCCAGAATCCTCTCCCATCCGTGATCGGGGATGCCTCCACCGCCCTCGCCTGCCGTGCAGTTTCTATCACTTGTTGGAAGCCATGAACAAATTAAACTCCAACTGTGACATAGATAGCTGGAGCTTTCAGTGATGCTGGGTTACTGTCCTCCAGAACTCCACGGTAGGAAGTGAGCCTTGAGATTTCCTACACAGAGCTCAGCAGCTGTGGATGGGAGGGAAGGAGGGAGGATATGTATGAGGATGATGGGTGGATGGATGGATGGATATTGTATGAATGGATGGATGTGTGAGTAGATTGATGGATGAATGGATGGATATTGGGTTAGATGAGTAGGTGAATGGGTGGGGAGGGGAAGGAGTGGGGTCTATGCCTCAGGAATACTCCATAGAGGGGAACCTCAATACTATAGAAAGATTCTTCACAATAATGGTGAACAAAAGACTAACAAAAGTTGCCTGTAGGCAGCAAGATTGCCTACGGTTTTAATTTTCCTCTTTGTGCTCTGTTGTGTGTAACAAGTGGGGAAAATGCAACTCATCGGAACTCCTGGTGAGTATCCTGGTGAGTATATAGCTAAGAGGAAAGCAACTCTGATAAGCCACTGGGGCTGGGGCAGGACGGACAAGCCCCCTCCACACACACTTGAGTATCAGCCCCACCTCCCTGTCAGGAGAAAGGCCTTGCAGGGAAGCAGGCTCTGTGCTTGCTGAGGGACACTTGGCCAATTTGTGGGTAGCTGAGGGCACAGAGAAGAGGCTCTGGGCAGGGGTGAGCCGAGGAAGAGGAGCTCAGACAGCCCCAAGAGGGAAACAAAGAGAAGGCGCATGGGGGTATCTCTGGGGACATCTGAGGCTGTTCCCCCAGGTGCATAGGACATATGTCTGCTTTGTTAGCTTGGGCTTCCATGACACAATGCCTGTAAACAACAGGCATTTATTGCTCATTTCTGGAGGTTGCAAGTCCAAAATGAAGGTGTTGGCAGGTTCAGCACTGGGTGAGGGCTCACCTCCTGGTTTGCAGATGGCCACCTTCTCACTGTGTGCTCATCTGGTGTGCAGGCAAATCCACTTCATCTCTTATGCTCTTCTTATAGGGCCCTAATCCCATGGAGGGGCCCCAACCTCATGACCTCATCTAACCCTAATTATCTCCCAAAAACGTATGAATTTAGGTGGGGACACAAACATTCAGTCCATGGCAACATCTCTCCTCTGTTCCTTATGGAATTATTGATATAGCCTAAAAATAAACCCACCAATTTCAGAGTCTCCATCTGGATTTCCGTGGGAGGCACACCTCCATGTCCATCTCCACCTCGTCATCACACAGAAGCACCATTCCTGGTGCAGATCCCACAGACCCAAATCTCAGCATTTCCTGCCAGGTGGAAGCGACTGTCCTTGAGGAAGGAGCACCTTGATCTGATTTGCATAAAGTGCCCACAGTGCCAGAGGTCGCCTTTTGCTGGGGCTCAAGACAGAAGTCAGCAGCCTGGAGGACGGGAAACCCATAGGTCCAGTTTCCATCCTTTCCTTTCCAGATGTTCTACATTATTAGAAAGAGAGAGAGATGATAATCCAGAGAGGTCAGTGGTCCCTGCAGGCAACTTGAACATTCAGAAACATTCCAGAAGCCCCAGGCTCGGATGCTTCAAGCACCCTGTTTCCAGAGAGCCCCTGAGCTCCTCCTTGGCACAAGGGGAACCTGCCTCGCCCCTCTTCCAGTCCCCCTTCTGGCCAGGCCATGAGACCCAGCCCTCCTGTGCTTTAGAATCCTCAGAAATTTTCTTTTATTTCTTTTCTTTTTTTGAGACAGAGTCTCACTATGTTGCCCTGGGTAGAGTGCTGTAGCATCACAGCTCACAGCAACCTCCAGCTCTTGGGCTTAAGTGATTCTCTTGCCTCAGCCTCCCAAGTAGCTGGGACTATAGGCACCTGCTACAATGTCCGGCTATTTTTGTTGTTGTTGTTGTTGTTATCATTGTTGTTTAGCAGGCCCCAGCTGGGTTTGAATCTGCCAACTGGGGTATATGTGGCTGACACCCTAACCACTGAGCTATGGGCACTGAGCCAGGAATTTTCTTGAAAGCCTGTGAGACTGGTTCCGAGGAGGCCCTGGGTGCCAGCACCTTTAAGCTTTCTGGCATTCTCCATCCACATCCAGGCGGGCAGCAGCTCCTCTTGGCTGCCAGGACAGCCCTCACTCTGATGGTGGCATGGACTTGGTGTCCCAGAAGCTGTGCTGCACGGCGGGTGGAGAATTCAGTAGACAAACAACCTCAGGAGGGAGAAGTGGCGTCCCTGAGCCCGGCCCTGCCTGGCCTCCATGCCTGGGGGCTTCCCTGGAGATCTGAGCCCCTTCGTTGCCTGCCACCAGAGGGGGGCACCAGTCCACACCTGGGCCAGTTTCCTCAAGTGCCCCTGAGTCACCAGGGTGTGTCCAGAGAACAAAGACCCTGCTGGGAGGGGTGGGACACGATGGCCCAGACTTCCGAGAGTTTAGACATCTGGGGGCTGACTCACGGCACAGGGAGCCGCGGGCCGGCTGCTCCTCGGGATAAGGAGCAGCCATGAGAAGAAACATATATATAGAGAGAGAGACAGTCTCACTCTGCGGCCCAGGGTAGAGCACGGGCATCATAGCCCAAACTAATGGGCTCAAGAGAGCCTCCTGCCTCCACTCCCACGCAGCTGGGACTACAGGTGCCCACCACAACGCCCAGCTAATTTTTCTATTTTTTAAGTAGAGACAGGAGTCTCACTCTTGCTCTGGCTGGTCTCAAACTCCTTGAGCTCAAGGATCCTCCCGCCTCAGCCTCCCAGAGTTCTAGGATTACAGGCATGAGCCACTCACTGTGCCCGGCCTAACGGGACAGATTTTAAACAATTAGAGAAGGAACCGCGGGGTAGCCTTCGCTGCCCAGCCTCCCCATGGGGTGAGCTCTTGTCCCTAGAAGTTCACCAGTGAAGAGACACGTGGGCAACTTGCACAGAGGGGGGATATTCGGGAGCCGTTAATGAAGGGGGATGTTTTAAAAGGTGTGAGCAGAGGAAAGGGAAATCAAAGGAGGGGTCCCCAGGGCCCCCAGCACCGGCAGCAGCAGGAGAGGAGCCCTGAGACCTGAGGAGGGCAGAGCAGGATGATGGGGGCCATGGGAGAGACCACCCAGAGGAGCCCCCCTTTTGGTAGAGGAACAAGGGCACAGCACAGGAGCCAGGAACAGATTCTTCTGCCTCTGTCCTCCCTGCCCACCACTCTCCCACTGGCCAGGCCTAACTGGATGCCACAGGGCAAGGAGGGCCAGGGGACCAGGCACCACCCTAGTGGTCAGCTGCCCTGAGCACAGGGTTGGGGGAGGGAAAGGGAACTCTGAGGGACGCAGGGCAGGGAGTGGCCTTGCTCTCATGGCTTGTCAAGTCTGCTGGTGGGAACAATCAGAGGCAAGCTAAGTCCTGCCTCGGGTGGGACCAGGCTGCCCAGCCAGCCGGCACATTCACCGAAGCCTGTCAATGCAGCCAAAGTCGTGGGCGAGCACACACCTGTGGAGCTGGCCATCAGGGCTTGTTGGTCAGGCTGGACCCGTTTAGTGACAGTTACCCCGGTATCAGGACCCCACTGGGGACTTCCAAGTGATTCATACAGCCCAGCCCTGTCCTAGAGCAGGAAGGCAGGACTTTGATGACTAAACTAGGCAGGAATCATGAGATAACTGGGTCTGCTGCTGGAGAATGAATGAGTTTCCCTTCCTAGTGCAAGGTGGAGCAGCCACCTGGACTTCACCCCTGGGGGAGAGCCAGATGGAGCAGAGACGCTGGCAGACGGGCCCAGAGTCTACCCTGGGGAGTGGGCAACCCCAGGAGTGACCGAGGGGCCTCATCAGACACCTTGGAAGGTCAGAAAACTGGATGGGGTTGACGGGGATCCACAGGTCATAAGGCGAGAGCTATTTCTTCAGTGGGAAAATGAGGTGCCCAGGCTGGTGCCCCCACACACATACAGCCCAGGAGGGTATGACCGGCACCACTAGGACCACCTGGCTAGAGGAACACTTTTCAGTTTTCCAACTCATTGTGCAAATTATTGCCTATCTTAGCTTTAAGTCTAGAATCTTCTTCTTAAAGCCTCACCCACTAAATATAAATTGTCTGAAAACTTCAAGGATTTGAAGATTCAGTCTTATTCCCAGGCGGAAGCTAGAGGGGACCACACCGCCTGCCATCCATCCCCAGAGGGCTCCACATTTGACCAAGGTTGTTCCTGTTGCTGTGGACACTGGGCTGGGGCAGCCCCTCTCCCTGCCCTGGTGGTAACCTCTGCTCAGGCCCTTGTGGTGTCCCATGCCTGGCTCCAAAGGGTTTGTGGATTCAAAGACTTGTCACTGCTCTCCATCAGGAGCCCCCATAGTTGAGTTGGGTAGGACCAGCTCCCTGCAACCTTAGGCTCAGCTGGGAATCCTGGGGTTGGGATCCCCGTTAGCATTCGTGGGTCCAGGGGGCTATCTTTTATCCACAAACCTCAGTTGGAGCCATTCCAACCCATCAGAGAGTCCTCCAAGGGGATCAAGGCTCCTATTCCCTGTCCCCTGGGAGGCTCCTTGCTCTCTGGACACATCTGGCCTCGTCCTCCTTAGCAACCGGCTCATCTGGGGTATGGAGGGAAAGAGATTGAAGAGGCGCAGAAGGCTGTGTTATCTGTTCCCTCCACAGCTCACCAGTCTAAGCCTTTCTCCACGCTGCTCTCTCATCACGCGCATAGTCAGAAAAGCAAGGCTGGCACCTTCCCAGCCTTCACGACAATAAAAAGATGACATTTCACACTGTCTGACACCCTGTCAGGTGGAGCTGAACTCTGATGCTGACAGTAATCGCACGAATCCCAGGTTCTGACCATGGAACCCTGCATTTCAGGTAGAGGAGGAGTGGGGGAGCCAGACAGGAAGAGAAACAGGAGGAGGGAGGAGAGATTCTCCTTTCCTCAACTCTGGACCAAAGTATTAGGAAAATTTTGAAACAGAGGAAGGACTTGTCCTCCTTCCTCCTTTTGGCATTTTTATATATCCCAATGCCCCCTTGCTCCAAGCTCACAGGGCAGCACTCACCTTCCGCAGTGTCCTGGGATCCCAGATGCACTCCCAAGAGATCTTCCCCTCTCAGAGCAGCTCATCTTCATTTGACTATTAGTCCTGAAAAGCATACTGCACAAATAATTAATTCATGCTAAAGTGAGAGTGGCTGATATCTAACCCTTTAAGAGCTATAGAGCAATTTTTTTTAAAAGGTGGTTTCAGAGTTTAATTATTCACTAATTGGTGGCCTCCACCCTGTGCCAAGACTACTCCATTCTCCGGGGTATAGGCGAAGTGGGATCCAGCAGACACCTTGGTGGCATTCAGGTAGCAATGTGGCCTCCCCAGTTATGGCAGGAATTAATGTACGTATTTGATGGAGAGAGGCCTGTATGCAAAGAAAGCCCTCACAAGAAATACAAATGAACATTATGGAGGGCTGGCATGGAATGAGGACCTGAGGCCCCCTGTTCAAATGAGAGGAACATCTTTCACGGGAGGTACTAAACTATACGGCGTTTTCCTTTCTTCTGCAGTATCCTTCTCGGCTTGTCATGCTGTTTTTTATTTGCCTTCACTGCTGTTGCAAAGCAAAGTTACAACTTGAATGTAGCAGCTGACTCTCAGCTCTCCTCTTTACCTGTGAGACACAGCAGTCAGGGCGCTCAACAGGCCCACAGGGTCGCTGACCGCAGATGTGTATTTCATAGCTCCCACGTACCTACATGTTTCTGTTTTTAACAAAGTGGTGGAAACTCGGCACAAAACTATCTTAACTGTTTATTTCACTTCTTTCCCATTCCCTCCACATCATCGTTTGCAGCGTTGGTGGCCAGCCAGGGTGGTAATGAACCGCGGGGTGACTTTCTTGGCTTTTGGTGTTCCTTAGAGCGCCCCCTGCCTTCCGTGATTAGAGCAAATTCTGGCATGAACACAACGTGTGGCCCCTGGGGGCTGTTGGGAGCCCCTTGCTTGGTTAGTTGTCACACACTGACCCTGTCCTCACTTGGAGCATTACTAACACCTGGGTATGGGGGGGGGAGGTCCCTCGGAACTTGGTGCCTGTGCGAATCCGCATGGTGAGTGCCATCTGCAAACGGATGGCAGCGATGGGTAAACATCGCCGGGCGCGGCATCCTCTGTGCAGATGCATGCACCATCAGATCCCAATCAGAAACACAAGCTCAGCAGCGAAATACTAAAGAATTCTAAGAATACGTTAAACCAAGCACAGGGCCTGGTGTGGGGCTCAGCGTGACCACAGGGGCCGCAGGACGGCTGGCTCTGACATGAGGCGCTCTCCTTGCTCCTGCTTGGGCCCTCTGGTCTGCTCGTGGTGCCAGCGCCGGCGGCTTACCTGAGATCGGAGTGCCATTGGATCCTATCTAGGTCAAAAATCCTATAAATGATCCGTTCCCTGGTTAATGAGTACAGTCACTTCCCATTGGGGTAAAATTAGGGGCACACATTTCATTTAACATCTTTCTTTTCAATGTCAGGCTTTCTAGACCTAGTTTGTTCTTATTTTAATTTTAATCTGCTTTTATCTGAATCCCCAAAGACTAATGGAAGACCTGGCTTCTATCTCTAGCAAACCCTGGTAGGGGGTGGGTAGAGATAGGAGGAGAAAGAGAGAGAAAGGGGACAGAGTCACAGCAAGTTACTTGCTTGGCAGAGACAAGACTGGGCAAGAGCAAGGGCTGTGCAGGGCAGGGTGTCCTGAGGAGGATGCAAGGGGGAGGGTCTGCAGAGGCCAGGCACACTCAGGCTGGGGTCAGGCTGGGTGAGGCCAGTGCTGGTGCCCGCCAGGACAAATGAGGAGATGCCAGGCCCCCCCACTGGGCCTCCCTGACACCCCATTTTTAACAGGGAGAAGTCAAATCTGTTGCCCAGCACCAGTGTGCAACGTGGCTCTGGGGCCCTGGTGTTCGCAGACGCCTGCGGCAGCAGGGCAGCAGCCCAGGGAGCGCGGCTTATGGTGTTTATTTATCCTTTGGGCTTTAACGCGTGAGCTCCCTGAGAGGAGACGGAGGGCTGTGTGATGAGGCATTCCTGGATGCTGGCATCATGGCTAAAGGCCGGGTGAAGGTTGTAGGCCCAGCTGTCACCAGGTGACAAATAGGTCCATTCTGGCCACCTCCTGGAATGGTCCTGGGAGGAGGTGGGGCATGGGGGTGAGGCCAAATGCAGAGGGCACCTCTGTGCCCAGCGTGGCTGTCTCCTTTGTCTTTACTGTGACCCTACGAGGGACTGTGGGCAGCTGACATCCACTGAGGAACGCCCAGCCAGCCACCTTTTAAGCACTGGTACTCACATAGTCACTGCCACTGCACAACAGCCCTAGGAAGGAGACACCCTTGTTACCCCATTCTACAGACGGGGAAACCAAGGCAGGAGGGGTCATGGTGAGTATGTGATGAGCCCAGAGGTGAGCCAGGCTGCTGGTTTCAGACCTCCAGGGCTACAGCCTCCTGGAGTTGGGCATCTTGTTCACTGAGACCCCCAGTGTCTGACCCAAGGTCACACAGCTGGCAGGTGTCCAACCCCAGAGCCAGAACTCTTTTCTCCTAAGCTGGACGGCATAGGAGGCATGGCCCCCAGGGCCACAGAGAGGAAGGGGTGACTGCATGTACCCCTGTACTTTCACCCAGCAGGGCAGGCCCAAGCTCATCTTCCTTTCGGCACAGCAGCACAGAAGGTGCCTGCTGGTTCAAATGGCTCCCACCCCAGCCTGCAGGTGGCCAAGATTTCCGAAATACCTGCGTTCCTTAGGGTGCTTCTGGCTACAGGTGAAAGAAACCCGGCTAAAACTTTGAAAAGGGAACTATCAGGTCACATTGCTTCAGTTCATGGGGACTGCTGACTCAGGCTGGGAATCTACCTCCCTTCAGGCTCGGCATGGCCACCCCTGCACCATTCACACGCAGTGGCAAGGACAGCACCAGTGTCCAGACCAGGTCTCCCCACACTCCAGCCAAATGCTCAGGGCCAACTCTCATGGGGCCCCTGAGTTATGCAGCCACCCTGGACCTATCACAGTAGCCCAGGACTTCCAGGGCTGGGGGCCAAGCCTGGGTCATGGGCCTGCCCTGCTGTTGGAGTGAGAGGCCAGCCCATCTGGGGCCTGGTGGTGGGAGGGTGAGGGGCAAGAAGCAAAGACAGCAGGCCCACCCCAAGGCCTGAGCTCGCCCTCTGCTGCCTGCTGCAGACACAGGAAGATTTGGGATGGGTGCCAGGATGCATTTGTGCCCCAGCGCCCATGACAGGGGGTCACGCAGCCCCTCACACCTTCATGAGTGCTCTACTTGGGCCACACCTGCCCCAGAAGCAAGAGCCACAGTGGTGGGCATGGCCCTGGCCAGCAAGCTCAGTGCCAGGACAGAGTCCCCGCAGTCCCTGAGACAGCCCCTCTGCTTGCCCTCCTAGTCTGCCCTGACCTGAGCACGCCCCACCCTTCACGACAAAGACCCACTCACATCAAAACCTTTTGCTACCATTGCTCAGACTCAGGGGGCTGCTTACATCACAAACCTAGGAGCAGCCTTGCAATTCCTGCCGAATTCCAAAGAGCCACGTATGTCCCTCTTTTCTGCCTTTTTCTCCACAGCTGACCCAGGGCGTCCTCTTTGCCAACCCTTCCCACTGCTCCTCTTAATTGCTCCTGGTTGCGGGTGAGGCCTTAACCACCTCAAATCTAACAGGGATTTTAAATTTGCGGTCAAATAAATTTGTGGTAAAATTCATACCACCTAAAATTCAGCATGTTCTCCATTTAAAAACGCAATTCAGCAGCATTTACGGCATTCACATTATAGTTCAACCAGCTCCCCTATCCATTCCAGAACATCACATCACCCCCCAAAACCCCATACCCTCTAGCAGTCACTTCCTGTTCCCTCCCCCCCCCCCCCCCCCACCCGCCTCTGACAACCGCTAACCCACTTTCTGTCTCCAGGGGCTCATCTGTCCTGCACTTTTCATATACATGACATTACACAATTTATGACCTTTTGTGACTGGCCTCTGTGACTGAGCATAATGTCTTCAATGTTCACCGGCACAGTAGCACGCACCCGTGTTCTGTCCCTTTTCATGGCTGAATAGTATTCCCCTGCATGGGAAGCTCTCATTTTGCTTGTCCGCTCCTCTCTGCATGGCATCTGGGCTGTTTCCACCCTCTGCCTATGGTGAGCAGTGCTGCTGTGAACATTCGTGTACACGGTCTTGTGGGAGCACCGTTTTCACTCCTTGGGGGTATAAAGCTCGGAGTGGAATTGCCGGGTCATAAGGTGGCTCTGCATTAACTCACTGGGGAACCAGCAACCATCCTCCACAGGGACTGCTCCAGGTCACATTCCCAAAAGGTGGTGTTTAAAGAGCTCGCTTGAAAAGTTGCCGGGAAGGCTGTGAGCAGCAGGAACCCCTGTGCCGTAGGTGGTCAGTAGGCAGCAGGGTGTGGCAGGCAGAGGGTTAGGACACGCTGGGCAGTCTCCCTGCGAGGCTGAAGCTCCAGCTCCACCACTGACCACTGGGTGCCCCCCAGCAAGTTACCTACCCTCTCTGAGCCTTGCTTTGCTATCCCCTGGGCTGTTGTAAGAGGTAAATGTGAGTACAGACAAGCCTCAGCTCTCCATTCTCAGGCACGCTCAGCACCAGAGGCCTCTCTCTCTCTCACTCACTCTGAAACTGTTGTAATCAGTGCCACCACCTTACAAAGGAGGGGCTGGTTCAGAGAGGTTGCCTAGCTGGCCTGGGCCACACAGCAGCACCAGCTGTGACCCGGTCGGCTGGCTCCTTCCCCTCCACACTCAGCCTCCTGAGCCATCTGCAGAAACCAGGGCTCAGTTGTGGTGATTGGAGCGAGTGTTTAGTGCCCGTAAAATCCAAGGAGCTCAATAATCCCAAATAAGGTCTTCTATGCATTTCCCCAGGAACCTGGCCCAAAAGGCAGAGTTCGGCACGTATCTTAGAAGGCAAAAGACGCTGCTCTTCAATTTTTTTCGGGTCTCTTGGTATAAGACAGCTATGATCATATCTCTAGGCCCAAACAAAAGCATCTATCGGGATGCCTGCCAGACCCTGCAGCTCCAGGCATTCCTGCCAACAATTCAAAACAACCACATAACATGTAGGAAAATGATAAGCGGGACTCGAGTTTAATGGGCAGAGTGAAATCCACTATTCTTAGTTGTTGGAAGGATTTTTGGAAAAGTAACAACTCTTAGACCAGACTCTCACACCATGCATGCCCCTTCACTTAATCATTTAATAACCCCCCCCTTTTTTTTTGACGTTTCCAAAGAGATGTTTCTGGAAACCCAACATCCTCACATCAACCAAGAATGAGCCCATCCCCATCAGGCACTGAACTCAATCCCCTTCGGGAAGGCAGGAGTGTCAGCTGTTTTGGGGGGCTGGGTCTCACCTCCACCCCCCAGCTGTGACACCCCTAAAGGATCCCAATGCTCAGAGAGGAACTGGGATACCAAGGTTCCATGTCCCAGTGCCACCTCTTAGCCATGAGGTGACTTTGACCAAATTGCTTAATCTCTTCAAGTGTCAGTTTTCTTACCAGCTAAGTGGGTATAAATGGGCTTAAACATCAAAAGAGAAAATGACGTTTGCCAAAGGGCCAGGCCCCTTGCATAGCTGCTGGAAACATCCCTTGTCCACCAGCTTCATCATTGTCAAGGTCGCCTCTCTCATTTGACAGAGGCAGAGGGGGAGGCTCAGCTGCAGGTGCGCCGGGCTAAGACAGGTAGCTCTGGGAGCTTGGTGTCGGCCTAGACCCCCGGTGCTGGGCGACCTCCCGGCTCCTGCTCCAGCCTCCTCTCCTCCCACTGTACTCACAGCTGGGCTCCTTTCCAGTGTCAGCCCCCAACCAACCTCAGGAGCTTTGCACCTGCTATTTCTCTGCCTGGAATTTCTCTTCACCAAGTAAAGTCACTTTTGTTCTTTCAGTTCCAGATCAACTTCATTCCCTGGTGCAGCAAGTAGAATAGGGGCCCCAAAAGAGATTTTCAAATACCAGCCCTGTGCCTATGAATGTGACCTTACTTGGAAATAAGGCCTTGGTGGATGTGGTTAAGGTTCATAAAGCGACATCATAATAGATTAAAGTGAGCCCCAAATTCAATAATGAGCAACCTAATAAGAGACAGAAAAGGAGAAATATGGGGAGGGGCAGGGAGTGGGGGCAGGTGATGACGGAAGTGGAGACCAGAGAGGGGCATCTTCCAGGGGTTGCTGGAGAAGCCAGGAGAGAGGCATGGGACAGATTTCCCTTCCAAGCTTCTAGAAGGGACCGACTGCCGCCCCCCCCCCAGCCCTTTTGCTTCTGTTCCCCAGAACTATGAGAAGAGCAGGGTCTGTTGTTTTAAGCTGCCTGGGTTTTGCCATTTGTTATGGCAGCCCAAGGAAGTCAATGTGCCCAAGGCCTGCCCTGCCACACTCCACCATCCGGTTTGCTCAGGACGAAGGGATTCCCTGAGATGTGGGACTTTCAGCGCTGAAACCAGGACAGTTCCAAGCAAAGCGGAACAGCGGGTCACCCTGGCCATTCTGGACACCACGGTCACATGGGTCCTTAATTTATATACCCACTTCCATGGGCTTTGTTGCAGCACCTGCTACAATTGCAATTAATTCGCTAACTGCTTTCATAACCCACGTCACAATGGTCCCCCCACCATACAGCAAGCCCCTTGCCTGTCCCCACCACGCAGCCCTGCAGAGCCTGGGTGCCCAAGGAGACTTTGTGGAGTGAATGAATGAAACCAGGTCTACCTGGACCCAGGGGGCAGGCAGATCCAGGGTGGATAGAGAAGTACCATGAGCGGGCACAGTGGCTCATACCTGTAATCCCAGCACTCTGGGAGGCCAAGGTGGGTGGATTGTCTGAGCTCAGGAGTTCGAGACCAGCCTGAGCAAGAGCAAGATCTTGTTTCTAAAACATAGCTGGGCATGGTGGTGGGAATCTGTAATTGCAGCTAGTTGGGAGCTTGAGGCAAGAGTTTGAGGTTGCTGTGAGCTATGACATTGCCGCACTCTACTGAGGGTGACATAATGAGACTCTGTCTCCAAAAAAAAAAAAAGAAAGGAAGAAAAAGAGAAGTGCCATGGCATATAGTTGGCACTCATGGCATACAGTTGGCGCTCAGCTCTGGGAAATGCAGTGTGGGGGGCTGGCCCGCAATGACCGGGCTGTGCAGGAGGGTGTGCACCTCACCCCTGAAGGTGTTTCAGCAGAGGCTGGGGTGTTGTGGAGCACAGCCTGCACAGGGCAGAGCTGTAGTCCATGCCGTCTAAACTCTTTCAAATCCCAGGATTATGCAAGAGGCCTGCTTGGAATGCTGAAAACAGGAGGTCACTTGGCTTGGGGGAAGGGCAGAGGATGGGGTGGGGGCAGGAGGACTGGGTACCTGGGAAGAGCCGAGTGAAGACTGAACAGTAGGCTCAGAGACATCATTGTGGGGAGGGGGGCAGAGAAGGATGCTGAATAATACTAAAGCTGGACCCCTTTTAAAGGTGAAAAACAGAGACCACAGAGGGTCAACTTGTCCTTCACCCTGGAAATCAGGTCTGGGGTCATTATCTCACTTTTATGGGGCTCATTATAGTCCCCAAACTACTTTTATGCACTACTTTAAGCAAAAGGAAGTTTGTTTTCCATGGCAAAATGCCAGGGCACGTGGATGAGGACCATGCTCCCCGGTCTCAGACCCAGGCTTCTCACAGTTTGCTGCCACACTGTGAAGCCTCCTGGCCACTTCATAGCCTAAAGTGGCTGCTCTTGCTCCAGCCTTCACAGCTCTATCCAGGCCAGAAACAGCAGGCAAGGAAAGGGGAAGTGTGTGTCCCCTCTTTAGTATACTTCCTGGAAGGTCCCCGCTCTGGTACCATCATGATGAACTGTAGGATAAGTTTCCAGAGTAACTTGGAAACTTTAGGTAACATTTTCTCACTTTAAATAGTAACTAATCCCACCATCAGCATAGCACCTACAGTGTATCAGGCACCGATGGCCTCTCCACATATGTGAATTTACCTTAGGTGTTTCTCACAGCTGGCCTATTTTACAGATGAGAACACTGAGACTCAGAGAGAACTGGATTTCCTGTGGCCCCATGCCGGAGGAGGTGGCCAGACTGGAGCCTGAGCCTGGGGCTGGCGGGTGCATGCAGACCCCGGCACTGCACCCCTCCCGCTGCACCATGCACCTCGCTTCCTCCTGGGGTGGGTCGGCCTGTGAGTCACGGCCCCTCTGCATTCCCTCTTCATTTCCTGTGATTCACATTGTCTGGCCCGCCCGATCGTCCCTCAGAGGATGGAGAGCGGCAACGGAGCATGAGGGAACCTCCACAACACCTCCAAGCAGCTTTGGGGAAAAATACCCTGAACAAGAGGCCCTCCTCCCCAACAGGTGACCAGACGGACACCTCTCCCATGGGGTTGGCCCCGCACAGGACCAAGGGGACCACTGTCATCATGAAAACTTCCATGATGCCCTCTCTGGACAGTCTCGCTGGGAGCTGGCCACTCCTGGGAAGGAAGGCAAGTCTTCTGCTTGGTGTCACCAGGCTCCGGGCATGGCAGCCCCTCCAAGAGAAGCCCACTGTCCTGTCCTGGAACCAGGAGCTCCTTCCAGGACACAGGCAAGAGCCAAGCCCGAGCCTGACAGTCTCCCTGTTGCTTAGCCTGCCCAGGTCTGGTGTATTCCCCGGACGCCACCGAAATCCAGGGACACTTGCTCCACCCTGAGACAATCGGCTTTGCTTCCGCAAGTCTGGGTGAGCCCCGGGTGCACTGTGAAGAAACACGTGATTTTCTTCCGACACCTAGTCTGGTCCTGGAAAGTCCACCGGGGACCCTGGACTTCAGGAGCTCGGCTGCACTGAGGCAGCAGCACCCCAGGCTCCGTGCAGGAAACTGCACAGCAAGCCCAGCAGGACAGACCGCAGGGGACTCTGTCCAACGGGGGTCCTGAAGCCTGGGCAGGCACGAGGGAGGCAGCACCCACATCCCCCTGCCTGCCAGACAAGGTTGTGGAATTAATTGTTTCTCACAAAGTCAAAGCCAAAGAGGCCTCTGCAAGTGATAAGTTGGCTCTGTGACCAAATAAGGCAATATTACATTTCACTGTTTATAGCAGGCCCGTGAGACCGGGTGGCCGAGGGCACCGGGAGAAACGCGGTCTGCACTGGGCCTTCCTCCCCAGCACCCAGTAACCCCTTCCAAAGCCAGTTATAATTTCCTTGCAGAAACAACCATTTGTCACTTTTTAAACACACACTAACAAACCCGAGAGATGACCCAGTCTCAGCCAGGTTGGTTCCCTTGAGTGGCAGAACCCGGCTTTGAACTTCCACACAGCCATGATTTAAAGGTGGGGAGAGTCCCTAAAAATTTATCCCGGGGCTTGAGAGAAAACAGGGGCATTTCTTAAATGGCAAACTTCCGTGCTCCCAGTGCCAGGTCCCTCTTCTTCCTTGAGGATTTATTGCAAATTTTCTTTTGCAAATGAGACTTGTTACTGCTCCTGATGCTGCTGAGAGCCTCGGGCATCCTTCCTGTCCCGACAGTATTTATAAAAGGAAAGACACAGTTGGCCGGTGGACTTTCAGTAATTGGTATTAATAACAGGACAAGTGTAAATGTTTAAAACCCATTAGGAGGCTTTAAATGCCAAACAAAGCTCCAGCATGCTGGCATTCGCACCCTGGATGGGGACTACCCCAACCTACCTCTAAGGACATTTTAGCTCCAAAGGGAACTCTAGAAGCTTCCGCATGACTAGTACAGCCCGCGCAGAGCACGTTTCCAGGGCCCAGGAGGAGGGCACAGACCTACACAACAGGGGAAATCATTCAGCATCAATCTTGCCTTCAAAATAGGATTTTCAAACCTGTCTTCCTCCACAAGACCCTATGATGTCTCTGGTCCTGCCCGGTGTCAGGGACTCAGCCAACAAAGACATCAGAATAGATCTCTGCGCTCCACGCCAAAGCTTCACTTCCAAACCTTACAGGTGCTCTGGAGATGCTCTCTGAAAGGGGAGATGGATGAATGAGTAAATGGAAAGAATCATTATATCGCTTGCTGATAGCAGTCTCCAATTTACATCCCTCAGAGGTTGCAGAGGGTGGGTTTGCATTAGGAAGCCGGCAGCCAGTCAGGCCCCAGCTGTCCTGCCTGGCTGCCCCCTGATGGTCACCTGACCTCCAGAGCTTCCACCCCCCACCCCCCATGAAGGAGTTCTCCCAAATCCCCTCTGGAGGCTCTGCCCCCACATCCTCACCTTCTCCCATGGGGAAGGTGCATGTGAGCCAGGTAGCCATGCAGTCACCACTGCTGGGGCTCTGCCACCCCCACATCTGCACGGATGCAGGGCAGGTAGCCCAGGGGTTGATGTGGGTTGGAGCTCTTCAGCCACACCCAGGTACTGCTGCCAACCACACCACTCACCTGAAAAATGTAGAATTCCCTTTCCCAGGTGACTACTATCTCAGGGGCTTTGTAAGGGAACACAGCACTGGGGGTGGGAGCCACCTGGGTCCAGCCAAGATGGCTCCATGACTCTGTCCAAGACACTTGACATAATCACTCATCCAGCAGTGCCTCCCCGGCCCCAGCGCTGACATGGCAGGCAGGGATCCCTGCCCTTCTGAGACCGCCCAGGGACATGACCAACAGCCTGCACTTAATGAGCACCTGCTGTGTGCCGGACCATCCTCGGCACTCCACCTGCGTTACCTCATTTAATCCTCACGACAACCCTGCAGAGCAGCTGCGGTGGTGAACCACGTTTATCCATTGAAGATACAGAGCCCTCAGGAAAGAATGAGCTCACTCTGACTCTGTTCCTTGCTGTTACCCAGATTGGTGGCTGGAGGGTCCCTCCTGGAGCCTTCCTTGCCACCTCCCTGGGCAATGCAGATACACAACTTTGATTTGCAGGGCTGGTGAGAATATCCAAGGAGATGATGCCAAGTGCCTGGCATAGCGGGAGGAACAGAGGCCACGCTCAGGGGGGCAGTCAGTGAGGGCTGTGAAATTTGCCACTCTCCTTCAATGCCCCAAGCTTTCCAGAGCTAAAGCCACATGGATGGAGGGACAGAGGGTCCTTGGATGCTGACCCTTGCTGTCAGTGGCCAGTTAAGCTGACCAGGGGTCACCCATGATCCTAGGCAAGGCTGAAAAGGCCCTGCCCTTGGGGTCCATTGGGATCTCAGGGAAGTGTCTTGAGGGTAATGATTAACCCACACGAAGCACTTGGCTTTGAACCTTCCTGCCAGCTGACTCATTTTGCAAATTCTGCTCCCCTGGGAGTGGCTATTGCAGATTCCAGCAGTGGAGGTATCTGGCAGCCAGGTGGGGGTATTCTGACATTCACACCTGCCCCTGGGAAGCTGAAGGCAGCACGTGGGAGAGGAGTGTGATGGAGGAGACTGCGCTGGACCCCCTGCTGGCCAGTAAGGATGGGGCTTGGGTTTGGGGAGCAGGGGGCAAGGGAGCTGTCACTCACAGCCTGGGCTGGATACCCACTCTGTCCCTCTTTTTTTCTGCAGAGGGTATGGTAGACCCAAGGAGCCAACTTCCACACAGTCCCTAGCCCAGTCCAGCTGGGAGAGGGCAGGAGTGGTGCCCCAGGGCAGGCAGGCCCTGGCACTGGGCTGGTTAATACAGGTGGCTTCCTAAGAGCAGTGACCACCAACTGCAGGGTTTCACAGCCTTGGCACTGTTGACATTAGGGGTTGGATAATTCTTTGTCATGGGAGGCTGTCCTGTGTATTGTGGAATAGTTAGCAGCATCAGTGATGCCCCTACCCTCTGTTGTAACAACCCCAAAATGTTTCCAGATGTGTGCCCCGTGTCCCGGAGGGCACAGCCCACCTCCCTCTGTTGTGGTTACACTGTGTGTACCTGCATTTCCCGTGTACCAGTTCTGAGCAGAGTCTTTGGCCTATGACACATCTGAGCTCCCTGGGATCCTACAAGCATGGTTCTTGTGATGACTGAAGGCTTTGGGGGCCACATCCCCTGTGTTCCTCCTCAGACCTCTCTCATTTGCCAGCTGGGCCACCTAGGACAGGCTGCCACACCTCTCTGTACCTTCATCAGTGAGAGGGGCTAATAATATGTAGCGTCTACCCAGAGGACTTTGGGTAAGGACATGGCTGGGGCTCTAAGCACAGGGTCTGGCACCGACTAAATGATGTAATGACCCCATTTTACCCAAGAGTAAAACTGAGGCCCAGAGAAATTAAGCCACTTGCCAGAGGGTGACACAGCTGGTTGGGTGAGGGGTGTGAGTGACGCTAGACCTCTCGCTCTGGTAAGGAGGCTGAGAATTCGGCAGCCCAGGTCCTAGCCACAGCCCCGCCCTCCTCCCCCTGTGTGGAGCTCCTTTCCATCTCTGGGCCTCAGCTCCCTGGTATGTGAGCAGATTCCATTTTAATCACCGCTAGTCAGGTGACCACGTGGCAGGCTGTATTGCTCTCGTCAATCTTGTCTTAGGGAGGGGCTCCTGCTCAGTGTGTGGGGCCCCCTGAGGGCCTTCCTGGCATCAGAGACCAGCTGGGGGACCCTTGGGGCTCAGTGTACCCTTCTGACCAGCCCATCATTTATCCCTATGCTTGCCGAGTGAGCGAGTGACTTCACTCCATTTATGAGTGAATGAATGGGTGGATGAGGAGGAGGCTGACCAATTCCCCATGGCGCCTGCCCCACAGAACGCTAGGAATTTAGCTGGGATGTCCCCTCCCATGCAACAAAAGAGAAGGCCTTGCTTGGTGGCTCCTGCTCTGCGCTCCCCTGAGGAAGATCGGAGCCCCGGGGGAGCCGCCTCCCCAGAGGTTACTTGTGCCAAGTAACCATCCCCCAGGAATGACCTCCATCTCTGGGGCCTCTCTGGCCTCCACTGGAAGGAAGTTTGAAGGGCAGAGAGGGACGGAGCAAGGATTTGCAAAACTGAACAAAGTAGCTGAAAAAGGACTAATTTTTATTTTTGGTTTGTTCTCAAAGTGTCAGAGAGCTGAGACAGCGGGAGGAGGAATGTGCATTGAGCAATGAAGTGTTTACAAAGGAGCCTCAAATGACTCCACGTCAGTGCCAAATTTTTGAGATCCCTGACTAAGATTGTCCAAGGACCCATTTCCTCCTCAGTGGCCCTCGGACAGCCACACCAAAATATGGAAGAAGGAGACGTGGTGGCATCACTCATGCCTCTGGTAGAGTCCCTCCCCAGGCCATCTGAGCCCTTTATACAGAGTCTGAACCTCCAAGGACGTGGGGGCTCAGATGCCAGTCTTCACCTTCCTAGGACCCTTCTTGGGCAGGATTCGGTCTAAGAGCTGTGGTGAGTGATACTCCTATGCCAACTGCACAGCCCATGGACTTTGGATCTGGCCTTGACCACATGCTGGCAGCATGAGGGCTGTAACTTGAAGGAGTCTTGGGAAGGCCCCTTGTCATGCCATTGGATGCTGCATCCTTAGGTCTTCATTCCCTTGTCACCAAGCTCTAGGTTCTCAGAGCCCTTGATTATAACTCCAGCGTCTCCAAAGGGAGGCACTTAGATGTGTATCAATCAGTCAGTCACACTCTAGTGTAAATGAGGTTAGCTGTGGTCTTGCCTGGTGCCTGCTGCCTGAATGGAAGTGGACTCCAATCCAGGATGTTGGACAGCCATGGCAAGGCGTGCGGAAGCCATAGGAAGGGTCCCTGACAAGGGCTAGAGCACATGGCTGCCAGAGATGAGCCATGCCCCTTCTCCCAAGCTGCCACCAAAGAACCCAGATTTGTCTTTCAAGGCCATGGATAGGGACAGGGTGGAGGCTGAGAAGTATGGTAAGACGATCGTAGGACCTGATCTGAGACAGGGCTCTATCCCTCAGCTCTCAGCTGCCTCATCTGGAAAATGGGTATGAGACGCCCATGAGAAAGGGATACATGTGGCAGCCGTGTCCCTGGTGACGTTCACTGTCTGATGCCAGAGACGGGAAAGGCCTTCCTCTGGTTACTGCCTCCATCTCCTCTTTAGACGGAGACCCTCAGTATCTGACTCTACTGGGAAATTGTGTCTCTTTTTTTCCCAAGAGGACAAGTTGTGAAATTTCCCTCTGGGTTCTTAAGGGAGGAAAAAGAGGCAGCTTGGGAGCTTCAAGAGACCCAGATGGCAGGAGAATGGCCGGGATGAATCAGGTCGCCCCTCACCAGTCAGAGAAGGGTCCCCGAGGGAGGGAGGGGAATTGCTGCCTTCAGAAGGGGGTGTGGTATTCTCAGGATTTCCAAGAAAATCTCCCTTAACAGGAAATGCAGACAAGTAGAAAGACAGGCAGGGAAGGAGGGAGGAAGGGAAGGAAGTCCTTTCTCCTGAGGACACCCCCAAAATGGTGATGCTATGCACGGAAAGCTTAACCAGAGCTTTACAGAACCAGCACACCCAGCTGCCCAGTTCAGGGCCGAGGGGACCCACAGCCCTGGGGTCTGCAGCTCAGCCCCAGGGAAGTAAGGACAGAGCTTGTTAGGTACCTGCAAGGGTGGTGAAGACCTTCAGAGTGTCACCAGCCCCATCGATCAGTCCTTGTGTGAACATCCTATCAGGAAACACTCAAGAGGCCATGGCCTTGGCTGGCACTCTGGACACGGGGTTATTTGCTTTAGCAATTATTTCATAAAAGTCCGAAGTGAAGTGTTATATAAGAGGAACTCTGTGATCTCAGCAGGTCACTCCTCTTCTCTGGGGCTGTTTGCTCATCTCTGTTATGATGAGGGAGGAGTTCAATGGTCATCTTGCAGGGAGAGGGAACCAAGGGAAGGCCTCTGCGGATTCAGCAGCAAGAAGCAGAAACGCTACCTTTAAAAAGGTGGAAGTCATTATCTCTCATAGGAAAGAAGTGGAGAGGTGGGCATTCCAGGATTCCAGGGCTGGCAGGGGTTTCATGCAGTCATCAGAAGTCCGGGGCTCTTCTCCCAGGCTGCTCTACCATCCTCCCCCAGGCATCTACCTCATGGCCCAAGATGGCTGCTCAAGCTCAAGCCATCAGATCTGCATTCCACCCAGCAGGAAAGAGAAAGGGCAAAGAAGTGTACTCTCCCTTCCTGGAGGTTGCCAATATACTTTCACTCATTCCTACTGGTTTAAACTTAGTCCCACGGCTGCACCTATTTGCAAGAGAGGCCAGGACATGCAGTTTGGGTTCTAGTAGTCACATGTCAACTAAAAAAGTAGGGAAATTTCTTATTAAGAAAAAGTCAAAGAAGGTCGGGCACATGGGTTCACACCTGTAATCCTAGCATTCTGGGAGGCCCAGGCAGGAGGATTGCTTGAGCTCAGGAGTTTGAGACCAGCCTGAGCAAGACTAAGACCGCATCTCTACTAAAAAGAGAACAACTAGCCAGACACTGTGGCAGGTGCCTTTAGCTACTCAGGAGGCTAAGGCAGGAGGATCCCTTGAGCCAAGAGTTGAGTTGCTGTGAGCTAAAATGACATCACCAAAAAGCAGCAGAAGAAAAGAAAATACCTTTTCCTCTTTGCCTTTTCCTTTGCTTTCTCCTCCCCTTCTTTCTTCTCCTTCTCCTTTCTCCTTTTTCGGATCCCTGGCCTTTTCCCCACTGGCTGCTTCCCTGACTCGCTTCCCAGACCATAGACTTGGGTTGCAGGAGGGGATTGCATTTGCAGAGCTGGGTGGGGGGCTGGAGATTAACACAGAGGTAGCTTTGCCGCCCCATCCAAACGGCCCTCTCAGTGTGTGCCTGTGACTCCCTCCTCTCTCAGATCTCAAAAAGGTGACCTTCGCCCCATTGAGCCATCCTTACCTACCATGCAGAGAGCCAGATATGACTGTGTCGCGAGAATGACTCCCATTAAAAAAAAAAAAAAAGCAAAGGCAAGTTCAGAGAAACTGGCCTGGCATGCCAGGGTGTCTGCCCCATAGGCCATGCTTGGAAACACCAGCAGTATCTCAGTCTGCGTGTGCAGAAGTAGCTGTGTGTGCCCACGCTGTTTTTAAGTGGACACAGTCCTTTGGCTGATTGCAAGGGCTGTTGTGCACAGGCAGGGACCCTGACTCAGTCCTGAGGCAAGCGCCTCACAGTGGAGCTGCTCATTTCCTGGGTGAGTGTGACCACGCACACACTGCCGTATGTCTTTCCCCTTTGGAAACGGTCGAGCACTATAATTAACATCGTATGTATCATCTTCCTGGAGCTGTAAAACAATTCCTGACCTATCGGATCGTCTTTGCTGCTTTCAGTCTGTGCTTCGTGTGTGAGTGAGTACACTGTCTCCTCATATACTGGGCTGGGCCTGAAGACACGGGTCACAAAACCGCCCTGCACCCGCAGCCTCCCCCAGCGCTGCCGAGAGAGCTGAGTGTGTTGTGTGAGGGACAGGCCACCTCTGGGTGACATGGGGCCCTCGGGGCCCTTGCGTGGCTATTCCTCCCCGCCCCCAGCCCTCCACACACACCCGGCCCTCTCTGGCGTCTGACCACTCTCTCTTCACTTTGCTTCATTTTTCCTGAACCCCCTGGCCATCCAGCACGATACATTTGCTTATATTCTCTTTCTCCCCCATAAAAAATTTCTATAACAGCAGAACTTTTGTAAAAAAAAAAAAGCACTGTATCCCCAACACGTAGACCTCTCTGGGTGCTCAGTTAATGCTTGCTGACTGATGTCTTTAATTTTTCTAAATATTTTCTACTGGTCCTGAAAGACTCTATTCAAGATGAAAAATACATTGAATCCCCCAGTCTGGCAAGTCCAGGGAGTTATTCTTCCCAAGCAGGATGGGAGGCCACAGCAAGCATCGTATTTCATCATGTGTATCTACACTCCATCTTATTCTAAAAGGATTGTGAGGTAGCTTACCAAAGTATTAAACATTCCTCCAAAAATAAAGTAATTCAGACGTTCATAATGAAGAAGTCAATGCAGGAAAAAAAAAGGCTCGGAAAGTAAGATATTAAAAATAATATTTGGGATCCAGGAGCAGCGGCTGGTGCCTATAATTCCAGAACTCTAGGAGGCCAAGGCAGGTGGATTGCCTGAGCTTATGGGTTTGAGACCAGCCTGAGCCAGAGTGAGACCTCATCTCTAAAAATAGCTGGGCGTTGTGGTGGGCGCCTATAGTCCCAGCTACTCAGGAGGCTGGGGTAAGAGGATCCCTTGAGCCCAGGAGTTTGAGGTTGCTGTGAGCTGTGATGCTGCAGCACTCTGCCAAGGGTGACTAAGTGAGATTCTGTCTCAAAAATAATAATACCATTTAGAAGTTATAGATAGTTACTGTGGGCAAGGCAGACGGTTCCACCTGCTTTTGGTCCCTTTCTATCCATGACAAAAATTAGGGTAGGCACTAGAAGGGATGTGCATTTTACAGATAAGGAGACTGAGACACAGAAAGGAAACAGGCGTTTGCCTAAGACAGCTGAGCTGGTTGAAGGCAGGTGGGTGTGAATCACTAGTCTCTTACCCAGCAGAACCACATGTCCTTGTCCCTGACACCAGGACCCAGGCACCTGGGCCCACCTGTGGGTGGCATGGTGCCCTAAGCATTTGCTCAGAGCACCTCTTCAAGGCGTCTCTGAGCCTCTTAGTTCTAGGAGGGAGACCCAAGCCATTACAATTTACAGTGTCCGTGCAAACAGGCCATGCCCATCACTCAGAAGGAAGATGTCTGTGACCAACAGCCTCTGGGCAGAACTACAAGCTCTGCTCGCCATAGGTCAGCGTTCCTGACTCCAAGCAACAAAAACAGAGTCTGGTTCCTATCTAAAAAGAATGGGATGGAAGGCTCTGTGAGAGGCAGAACGAGGGCAGCCTGGGAGGGCAGTGAGTAGGAAGCACAAGTGTCCACCCCACACTGCTGTAAGACAGTCCTGGCAATGCACATGGCTGCCGCAGTGGCTGGAGCACCCAGAGAATCAGGGCCCACCCTCACAGGTCCAGAAGCTGAGCCACTCACAAGAGCATCTGATTGGCCAAGGTTGGGTCACATGGCTATGGCCCAGTTGCCAGAGAGATGGAGCTGCTGGCTTCCCATCCTTCCATAGAGTGGGCTCTGTCCCCACCAATAAGACACCAGTGGGGGATCCCTCAATGGAAAGGGGAGTGAGGTGCTGGGTCCCTTCCCCAGCAAGATCAATGCTCACCACACCCTCCCTAGGAGTGCAGGGGATACCCTCCCGGGGCCACTAAGAACCACAGGGGCTGTCTTCAGAGCAGGGGATGATTCCCTGGTCATGGAAGGTAGCCACCCTGCTCGCCAGAGATGGCTGGAATCTTTTAGGCTGTAGTTAAAACAGGCGGGCCAGATGTAGCCCACCAGGCATCACTCAACTTGTCAAACCAACTCTGGTGCAGGTGACAACACAAGACTCATGCTCAGTGTGTGCAGTCACAGCTGGGGGGTGCCAGTTCCCACTGCCATGTTCAAAGACCATGGAAACGGTCTACATGCTGCAAATAGTGTTGTTCCAAACCACAAAACGTCCTGCCCAGGCCTCACGCTCCCTGCCCACGGTGCTGGCCTGCAAACTCAGGAGTGCTGCTAACCGAGAGAGAGGCCAGCTATGCTCTAGCCGGCAGTGACCTAACAGATCGACCAGCAAGCAGGTTGGGGTCAGAGAGACTACGCCCAGCGCCCTGCCTGTGAAGCTGACAAGGAGTGGCCGGGCAGCCTGCTGCTGGGCATGTGGACTGCAGACCTGTTCTGAGGGCTAGACTTTGGTTGAGTTTCTGAGACTGAGATTTGTAAATTAAGTGTGTCATCAGGTGGCCTGGGGACACGGATTTACCCTCTCCGTTTTTTAAGGACAAAGGAAGCCAGATCCTCACCAGGGCTGTCCCCTGAGACGACGGCAGCGCCATGGTTCTGTGCACCCGAGACCCACAGCCCAGAGCATCGTGGGCGGAAAGTCTCAATGGTCTGAGCCCTTTGGAGGCTTCTGAGGTCTGGGTTTGCTTTTCCTTCTCAGATTCCCTCCAAGCGTCTGGGAAAGTGTTATCTCCCCTCTCCAAGGAGGGTTTATGAGCAGTTCTCTCTGAGAGCAGTTACCATTTGCATGCTGTGGCTGATAAGGGCCAAGGAAAGCTTCCCACAGGATCACTCAAGGAGGCCCTCTGGAGAAGAGTCCTGGCCATTGGGGCCGGGTGTCCCCATGGGCAGCTTGACCTGAAAACTGACATCTTTCAAGCCCACGTTAAAGAAGGAGAGGCACTTGGGAAAACTCTGCTCCCTTGTGCAAAGGAGCCTGAGTGACTTTGGGCTTTGCCCCCTGTTCTTGGAAGTGATGGCATTCCCAGCCACCCTATGGGTCATTTTACCAGGCTGCCACCTCTGCTCAGATGAAAATGATGAATGTTTTTGTTGGCAAAGCACCTCAGAAGTCTCTAGCCTGAGCAGCAGACTCACCAGGTGATTGCAGGCCTCCTTGATTGCCCTATTTTTAAACTACACTGGGTGTGGAGTTCTGCTTCTCTTAAGAGGCATCGTCCCATCGACTCCTGAATGAAAGCCCAATAGCTCTATTCCGGACTGATTGAATATTCCTGTGACCTTTCGAGGAGACAAGCCACCAAGTGCGTTCAATTATAGAAGGGAGTTTATGAATCTACCATCTTCAAATAACTTAGAAACATATTTACAGTTCATAATCTCACCTCTGCTTTATGCCAGGAGCCTTGGCATCAGGGTTATTTACTCTGTAAAAACCAGGCTGTGTTTTCTTTGATCGACTATTGAGCATAAATATTTGTGCCATTAATTAGAGTCCATTTAGTTCCAAAACCTTGAGCCCCTCAGGCAGCCTCCAAGGGTAAACAGGCCACTAGATGTTAGTCAGACCTGGAAGCTGCCTTGCTGAGTCCACCCAGAGGCCTTTCACCTGCCTCAGTGCTGCAAACAAACCCAGAGACGGAAGGTCGAGGAGAGGTCAAGGAACCCAGAGCCCAGATTTTAAATGTGGCAAATCACAGGGGCAAAATCTGGGATGTTTTCCTGTTATTTCTGTACCTTTCTCATTATTCCTGGTAATAATGTGTTGCAACTGGTACATTGAGTCCATCCACGCTAATTCCCAATTCCAGAGAGATAAATGGAAGATCGATATGGTACTGTAGAAAGAGTTCTAGAAATTTCTAGAATCGGTTTGGCCTAAGCTTGAATCCAGATCCTGCTGTGTGGCCATGGGCAAGCCATTCTCCCTCTCAGGGTCAGTTTCTTCAGCCATAAATGGGAAGAATAATCCACATCTGTGTGCTTGCGGTAGGGCAAATAACCAAGTGAGTGTGTCCTGGCTGTCTTGTGTGGTGGCCGACATCTCTGAGACCAGGGCCACCTCTCCTTCCTCAAATAGCCAGGCAACAAATGAGGGACCCGATCTGAGGTGCCCCAGAGACCTACCAATCAGGGAGTTGCAGCACGAGGCCAGAACAGACTTCCCTTTGACTTCTCTTGGGTCTTTTGGGGGCCGGGCAGATCCCATGCGTGGCGCTCTACACCTCTGCACCTCCCCAGACATATAGTGCAGGATCGGGCTCAGGGCCCCCCAGTGTTTCCAGGTAGAAACGGACAACATTACTGGGGTCTCGTTTGTTGGTTTGGTTTGGTTTCTTTAGACAGAGTCTCACTCTGTTGCCCAGGCTCGAGTGCGGTCATGTCAGCGTAGCTCACAGCAACCTCAGACTGCTGGGCTCAGGGAGTAGCTGGGACTACAGGCGCCCACCAGGAAGCCCAGCTAGTTTTTCCATTTTCAGTAGAGACAGGGTCTGGCTCTTGCTCAGGCTGGTCTCCAACTCCTGAGCTCACGAGATCCACCCAGCTGGGCCTCCCGGAGTGGTGGAGTTGCAGATGGGAGCCCCCACGCCCGGCCAACAGTAAGGTGTTTCTATTGGGCTTTACTTAACGACCATCTGTTCACAGTGAATGACTCTTATTTTCCACTTCCAGTAATGATACTGGGTGTTTTAAAAATGAATTGACAAGCCCTAAAAAGGGAAGACAATTCTGGTACGTGCTAAAATATGGATGAACTGGGCGGCGCCTATGGCTCAGTGAGTAGAACACCGGCCCCATATACCGAGGGTGGCAGGTTCAAACCCGGTGCCAGCCAAGCTACAACCAAAAAATAGCTGGGTGTTGTGGCAGGCAACTGTAGTCCCAGCTACTTGGGAGGCTAAGGCAAGAGAATCGCCTGAGCCCAGGAGTTAGAGATTGCTGTGAGCTGTGATGCCACGACACTCTACCGAGGGTGATAAAGTGAGACTCTGTCTCTAAAAAAAAATAATAAAATACGGCTGAACCTTGAGGACATCATGCTGAGTAAAACAAGCCACGCACAAAACAGACTGATACTTCACGGTCCACTCGGGTCCCTGGAGGCGTCAAATGCATGGGGACAGAGATAGACTGGTGGGTGCCAGGGCTGGGGGTGCAGGGGGCCCTGTGTTAATGGGTGCTGTTTTCAGTTTGACGAGATGAAGAGGCCGGCGGTGGATGTGGTGGATGGTGGCTGTGACGACTGCACAGCCCCGTGTTTGTGTCCAGGCCCCTGAACTGGACATTTATGGTGGTTAAAATGATAAAATCTATGCTATGTATGTTTTGCCACAAATAAAAAATAAAAAGTTTGAAATCAGGAGCTGGATTAAAGAAATATATGAAATAAATCATGATGCAGGAAGATGGAGAATCCAGTTCAAATTAGGGATGTAGAGCTGGCCCTGCCGGTGCTGGGGAAATGCCAGCTTCTACTTCACAGCACAGCAGTGGGAGCAGACTCGGGGCCAGGATGCCCAGATTTCAGTCCCAGCTCGCCCAGTTACTGCTGTGTGACCTCAGACGAGGAACCTCACCTCTCTGAGCCTCAGACTTCTCTGTAAGGTAGGAATGATAGTAGAACCTACCACAGAGAACTGCCCCACAGATCTGATGAGCTGATATTTATAAAGTGTTTGGAACAGGGCCTGGCACACAATAAGTGCTCTCTAAGTGTTTGTTAAATAAACAGACTTTCCTAAGAGAACCAGAGGCAGACAGCTTGTCTGTCTGAGGGCCCCTCTGCAAGCCAAGCTGACCGGGGAGACTGCTCTGGCTATATGTCCCCTGTGTCACTCGGGCAGCTGCATTCTGCTGTGTGGAGCCCCCATATCAGCAGTGAGCAGCTGCCGAGAGGCCGGGTGGGGCCGGTTCCCCAGCTGAAGCCACCCCGGGGCCTCCCGCTGCCAGTTAGCCGGACACAGACACTGCGCCCTCTGCCAGCCCCACCCTGCCCTGCACCCACCTCTAATCCTTTCCAAAGACCCATCGGACACAGGCCGAATGGCTGCCAATAAACAGGTTGTGGTACAGCCACACCATGGAGTACTATACAGTCAGGAAGAGAAATGGCATTCAGATGCGTGCTGCAGGGTGGGGGAGCCTCAAAGCGCCAAAGGAAGCCAGGCGGGAAAGACCACACGAGGTGTGACTCCATGTATGAGAAATACCACACCAGACGAACCCCTAGTCCCTGGGGATCATCAGAGGCTGGAGGAGGGCAAGAGAGGGGCCAGAGGAGGGCAGGAGGGCAGAGATGTCCACCTACTTTTACTCTGGAGTGATAGAATATTCTAGAACTAGACAGAAATGTGTTGCTCAACATCGTGAAGGGACTAAATGCCTCTAAATTGTGCGTTTTTAAATGGTTAATTTATGTTATGGAAATCTTACCTCAATAATCTTTTTTTTTTAATTAAAAAGAAGGTGCCCCTACTAGCCCTGCCCCCTGCAGCCACCAGGGGCCCCCACTAACTAGCCAGCCCACTCCCCATGCTGGCCTGCTCCCATCCCTGCCCAGGGTTCACGCTTCCCCACCTCTGTGTCTCCACCCAGCCTCTGCTAGAACCCCCTAAAGCCACCCTCCCTCTGGAAAATCTACCCACTCACCACTGGCCCCAGGGCAGGGGACACTACCACTCTAATCTGCACCTCAGCCTTCCACATGTCACCCTGTCTGTCTGAGCTGAGGACGATCCAGGCGATGGTGCCCTGTAATCCCTATGATGCACCAGGTTCTGGGCTGGGAGTTGGATTCTTGTCCCAGTTTCACAACAGCTATTGCCAAGGCCCATTTTACAGGAGCACAAACCAAGGTGCTGAGAAGTAACTTGCCCAAGACACAATTGGGCCCCTCACTGTGGAGCCCTGGGCTCCACTCAACTTCCCCTTCACCTTGGTTACCTCCACGCGGCTCTGTCTTGCTGGCCTCCCATTCCCCCACCAACCTGAGTAAGGGCCCTCCCCATCACAGGTCCTCAAAGCCAATGGAGGAAATAGCCTCCCCAGCCTGTAAGAAATCAGTATGTAAGTGACCTGTGACCTTGTATGTGTTCTGATGACAAGTGGCAGTACAGGTGGGTATATGTGACAATGTGCATGTCACCTGAGTAGGTGATGCATTGAGAGGAATGTGGCCACAGGTGGTGTGACTGTCATCTACCAGCTCTGGTCTCTGACATCTCTTTAGGCTGAGCAGCATTTGGGAGCAGGGAAGACCTTGGTGCTGCTGCTGCCGCTGCTGCTGGTGGTGGCTTTGGTGAGTCGGCTGTGAGCTCAGGGACTTGAGCTGGTCCCAGTGGGGCCAGGGCCCCACCCAACAAGGCCTATTTTAGACCTGGGCCGAGCCCTCAGGATGAGCACTGGCCCCAGCCTCACCAAGAGCAGCCTTCTCTGCCTCACAGCCTTGCTGAAAAGGGAAACCATTTTCTGTAATTACAAGCATTGTGCACCGTGATTACTGTACTCTATAATGATGGCTGTGTGTTGTAATGACAGGCATGCCACCTCCCTGAGGCAGGCCACTTGCCCGCTCTGTGTGACATAAATATCTCCCTGGTCTTCAGTTTCAGAGGGGCTGCAGCCTGGTGCTCCCTGGAAATGAGCTGGGGGGCTCTGGATATTTCTCTTCCAGGCCACCCCATCCCTGTCTGGGCCACATGGGCAGCCCAGCCTGGCATCACTCTCTTGTGACAATACTTACCAAAATAGCAGCCGAGACCGATCTTTTAAAAAACGAGCTGGCTCAGGTATTTACTAAAGTATCTTTTTAAACGTCTGGGTCTGTGGACTGGCATTTCTGCGTATGCTGGGCACAGCTGAAGGATTTTATCTGCACCCAACTTAATTGGAGCCAAGAAAATGAAAAAAAGAAAAAGTGGCTTCAATCGGAATGAATCAACATCTATTAATGGCTGTTTAACATATTTCTGCTAATAATAATGCATTAAATAATGTGCATTTTAAAGCTGGCTAAATATACGATAGTCCCCAAAAGGTAAACAATGGCAGTTAAAAATAGTCTCAGTAGGTATTTACTCCTTCCCCCCACCCAGCCTTTTGGCTTATAGTTCATCATTCCAGGGGTAAGAATTCTAAAATTTTCTCTGCGTATTTACATAACTGAGCAATTGCTATGTATCATATTGGCTATCAGAAGCCTTCCAAGAAAAATGAGCTTTTATCTGGGCTCATGCACAGCGCTGGTGAGAGGGAGAAGCTCTGTGAAATGACGGTGCCCTCCTGGAGAAGCTCTGTGAAATGACGGTGCCCTCCTGGGCAGGCATCTGGAGTATGCAGCACGTGTGGCTTGGGGCTCTCCACAGGTGCCTCCTGTCCATGAATAAGAAGTCCCACCAGGTCTCAGTCCAGACTGAATGAGACGTACTACTTGAGGCTCCTGCGTTGACTCTCCCTCCCCTTCTTACACGGTGTACAGACCTTGCAGGGTGCAGGGAAGGGGAACCCAGCGGGAAACATTTCTTTGTGGTTGTGCTGCCACCATTTTCCACCCAGGGCAGGACCGTTGGGTACCAGTCCCAGCAGGCCTGGCAGGGACCAGGGAGGCCTGCTCACACTCCACCCTGCATCCCTTCCACATCCGTGTGCATGTGGTCTGTCCCCCGTGGGATGGCTGGGTCTGTCTTCCCCAGGGTCCAGCTGAAGCTGGACACCTTGTGGTGCTACCTTAGCTGGTGATCCGTGGGTCCTGGGCTAATCCTTGATGTGTAGAAATTGTCAAATGACCTTTCAAAAGTTCAGGCCGCTGGGCCCATCCACCAGGGCCCCTCCTGTGGGCAGGGAGCAGCTCAATGTTTTGTTTACGGGGATCTGCCTCAGAATTTATTGTATTTATCTGGAGATGTCACAGGAGGGAGGTTTGTAGATACACAAAGAGGCGCCATCATCACCGTTCTCCCCACCCTCCTGGGGTGCCCACATCCCGGCTGTCTGGGAGGATGCTGAATTGGCCAGACCTTGGTTTCTAAACATGGCGGGGCTGCAGAGTGGTCCCTGTTGGCTCCCTGCCCTGCACCGGCTGCGCGGAGGGCCCTGAGCTGGAAAGGAGGGAGGGCCAGGGGTGTGAGTGAGAGCTCCTGCCGGGATCCCTGGGTGTCCCCTGGCCAAATTCTCTTAGCTTGGTTAACCGAATCATCAAATATCGGGATTTTATTTCTACTTTGGGGCAGTTCGCTCTTTAGCCAGATTCCTAAATTTTGCATAGGCTGGGGATGGGGGTGGGGCAAAGATCCCTCCATTCAAGGTCAGGCCCTGCACTGCCCTGTGACTTCCAGCTCCTTTCTACCCCTGGCTACAGAATTGACAGTAATTGATTAGGGTCCTGCCGCCTGAGGGAGGGACCAGGACACTCTACAGATGTGGGGACCGCTTGTCCCCAAAGCCGCGCCTGGCTGCGTCCACGTTCCCCCTTAGTCAACGCCCTTGCCTGGGGCCCTGGCTAGGGGCGCCTCGCGGGCCGCTCAGGGCCTCACTGCCCCCGCGGACTGATAAGACGGTCCGGAGCCGGTGGAGACGCGCCTCGCGCAGCGGGAGGCCGGGGGCGGGCCGGGACCGCGGGCCCAGCTCGGGGCTGCTCGTAGTCCCCAGCGTCCCGCTCGCTCACTCGCTAGCTCCGTGACCCTTTGGCCACGGGGGAGGCGCGCGGGGCGGGGCAAGGGCGGTGTCCGCAGGTAACCCTCAGGGGGGCGGGGAGGCCGCCGGGACCCCCGGACCAAAAAGCCGAGGGGGAGGAGTGCGCGGCGGTGCGCGAGGGCAGCCAAGTTTGGCTCTGGCGCGCGGCTTCGCGTTCTGCCTCTGGGGAGGAGGGGAACTGTCCCCTGCCGAGCTAGGCTCGGACCCTGGCCCTGAGAGCCGCTGCAGACCTCGAGAGGTGACTTCGTCGTGCTGGCTCCTGGACCCCGTGCGTCCAGGATGCACCAGACCCAGGGAGGGAACGGCAACATGCAGGAGGGCGACATTGGCCTGGAGGGGCTGTCCCCCAAGAAAGACCCCGCAGCCCGTGAGTATCCAGGGATGGCAAGGGGGTGTGGGACAGTAAGCGTCGCTGCAGCTGCATCTGGGACGCTGGGGGACGACGGCGCACCGAGGACTAAGGGGCGCTTGGGGAGCAGGAAACAGGGACCCCCGTCTCTGGTGGCGGGGACTGTCTGCGCGGCTCCCAGGGGAAGACGAGAGGGGAGGGCCTTTGTCGGTGACAGGTCGATGGGGGCACCGACAGACAAGCAGATAACAGAGTGCCAGGCTGGGCAGGGGCTGGGGGGTGCCGCGAGGGCCCCTGAGTGGCGCCCAGGGCGGCATCTGCTGAGCCAGCCAGGCTGCTCCGATCCCGGGGGAGCGTGACCCAGCGGATGCGAGGGTTTCGGATGTTTTTACAGGCGCTATTAATACACATAATATTTCCGTGCTATTCTGGAGATTTATTTGCGATATAAAGTAACTACTATGACTTGAAATCATAATGGAAATACTGCCGAGGAACTTACACAGCCCGGAGACAAATGAGGCTTGGACGAGAGACCGGGAGGAGAGTCCCTGAGTTCCTCGGCCGCTGCCCGCGCATAAATCACCGTCTGGGATATTTTTATACTAATAATTCTAAAATAAATGACCTAGGCAATGTTTCCTGGATGATTTTTCCTCTCCCAGCGCACAGGTTATTAAATGAGCCTCAGAGTGGGGTAGTGACGGGGGCAACAGCACACGGTTGGTTTTCTTTAATTACACAGCTCACTCGCCCGGGTGAAGCGCCCTGGTTGGGATTCCGTGCCCTGCAATCAGGCCGCCACCGCCAACCCGGAGCTGCTAACTATAGCATGGGAAGCCTCCTTCTTGTTCTCTCTCCCTCCCTTCCTCCCCTTTTTTTCTCTTTGGGTTCCCATGGAGGAACTTAGTCTGACATGTGCCTTTTAAACAGCCAGATTTGGCTTTTTTCTGGAAGTGACATTGTGCAGCTCACCAAAGTCAAGGTTCAAGCAATGAGAGAGGAGCCTCTGCCAACCAGAGAGGGGAGAGGGCAGTTGTCCTGCCTGGCCCGGTGGCCAGGACGGCTTCCTTAACCAAACAGGTAGAAACAGCCCATTCTATAACCAGCCGGGCACAAGAGCTCAAACTCGCCGTTCACAAACATTCGGCCAAGTTCTGGGCAATGACTGCCATGCTTTACACACGTATCCTCGTTGTAACCCTCTGAGGATGGAACACAACCAGCCCCACTGTCCAGAGACTGAGGCCACACTGTGGGTGACTGGTGGGACCAAGTCTGGAACCAGGATGTCTCAGCCCAGCTCCTGAGGCTGCAGCCCTTCTCTTACCCTGCCACCCCCAGGGGGAGTCACCCAGCTGAAACTCAAGGAAACTGTTTCCTGTGCACAAGAGTGTCCTATGGAGGCCTGTACTCTGTGCCTGTGCAGTCTTCAAGCTGAGGCACAGGCTGTGTCTCAGATGTGAGCATCTGGAGCCTTCTTTACTGGGGGATCTGAGCCGTCATCACGGCTCAGACAAGTGACCACCCAGCCCTCACTGCTGGAGTGCAGGCCCTTCTGGGCCCTTCACCTGCTCCTCGGCTGTGTGGTGGGTAGCGTCTTGCTCTGGATATCAGAGGGGTCAGAAGTGAGATGCTACAACTGGCCCCAGGCTCAATTCCTGTGTTGGCCACCAGGTACATCAAGGCATGCCAAAGATGGCTTGCCGAACTTCTGGGGCAGTGTTTTTCAACCTTTTTTGTCTCTTGGCACACTTGCACTATAGTTAAACTTCCGTGGCACCCTTAAATTATGTTGATCAGAATATACTTACTGTATTTTTAATGTCTTTTGAAAATAATTTAATTAATGATCTTTAAAATTTTTCGTGGCACACTGGCCAGAAATCTCTGCCCTAGAGCACCATGCCACTCTTTAGCTCTTTTAATGTCATCAAGATCCAGAGGTTGCCATTGGCATTTGCCAGTAAATAGGAAACAAAAAGCCATAGAGTTGGAGGACAGAAAGAGTTCTGAGGGCTCCCTTTGTCCTGATGCTGGCTCCACGGCCCTGAGAGGGGAAGACTTGCAGGGGAGTGCGGCTGCGGGGAGCCGGGTTCCCGAGCTAACCTTGAGATTTGAGTCCCAGCTTTGCTGCCGGCAGCCCTGTGGCCTTAGCCAACTTACCTAACTGCTCTGTGCCTTATCTGTAAAGCCCAGAGGATTGCTGTGAGGATGACATGAGTCAGTAGCCCTTCCGAGGAGCTGGCTCTGTTCTGTGCATGAATGACCACTGTCACCCTTGTCATCGTCATCCTCACTACGCACTTCAGTCAGTACGACCCAGATGTGAAGCCAACCCCAGTGTCCTGCAGCTTGTTTGCTCTAAGACCTGTTTCTTCTCACCCTCTGCAAACCCTGAGCCCGTAGTCCCCGGGAGCAGTTGGTTGTTACCGATGCCTTCCTGACAGTTCCATAGTTACTTTTTAATAAGCTGTTTACCTATGAGCTTCTGGTCTGCACTTCCCACAAGGCCAGGTGGGGTGAAGGTGAGGCCCACAGCATCCTCCTCTGGGGCATGTCTTCCCAACTCTCTTCTGCTCATCCCTCAAAAACCCAGGGACAGGATCCCTCCAGCTGCCCCACAGAGAACAGACCGAAGGAACAGGGCAGAGGCCTTGCAGATGCAGCTGTGAGATGCTGTGGCCTGGGTGAGAGAAACAGGGAAGGCCAGATCAGAGAGGCCACAGAAACTGCAGGCGCATCAGATGTGGGGGCTGAGAATAGGGGAAGCATCAAGGATGGCTCCAAGGATTTGGACTGAGTAGCTATAGGTGAGGAGGGTTGCTTGTTGGGGGGGGGGGATGTTATAAATTATGGTAAAGTATATGCCTTAACATTTTAATCATTTTAAGGGTGCATTTCAGTGGCATTAACTATATTCACATTGCTGTGCAACCATCACCACTATTTCCAAAATTTTGTCATCACCCCAGATAGAAACTCTGCATCCATTAAATGGCCCCTCCACTTCCCTGGCTCCCCCTTGGTGTTCCCTGGTGCTCCCCCGGCTCGTCTGCCTCCTGCTGTCTCGGGGCGACTGTCCCACCTAGATACCTCATGTGCTATCGTACCCTAGTCATCCCCTTGCATCTGGCTCCTTTCACTGAACATGTTTTCGAGGCCCGTCCTCATGGTCTCCTGCACCACTGCTTCAGGTTACGGCTGAGTCACATTCCGTCGTATGACTAGACCACATTTTGTTTACTCATCTGTCCATCATTGGACACATTGGTTATTTCTATCTTTTAACTCTTGAACAACGCTGCAGTGAAAATTTACATCTAAGAATCTGAGTTTCTATTTTCACATCTTGTGGGTATGAACCTAGAAGTGAAGTGGCTGGCTGGATCATATCGTGCTCTGTCTTCCCTTTTCGAGAAGCTGCCGCCCTATTCCCCCACTGGCGGCACCATGTTGCACTCCCACTAGCAGCGTGCCAGGGCTCTGGTCTCTCCACTGCCATCAGCACTTGTTATTCTTCATCTTTTTTAAATTATGGCCATCCTGGCAAGTATAAAGTGGTATTTCACTGTGGACTTGATTTGTATTTGCCTCATGACTATGTAATTATGTTGAGCATTTTTTCGTATACATATCTGTATACCTTCTTTGGAGAAGTATCCAATTCCTCATCCATTCTTAAATTGCATTGTTAATCTTTTCTTGCTGAGTTATAGAAGTTCTTTATATAGCATGGATATTAAAACCTCACCAGTTATATGATTTCATGATTTACAAATATTTTATCTCATACTATAGGTTGTATTTCACTTTTCTTTTCTTTCTTTCTTTTTTTTTTTTTCTGAGACAGAGTCTCACTCTGTCACCCTGGACAGAGTGCCACAGCACACAGCAACCTCAAAATCTTGGGCTTGAGCAATCCTCTTGTCTCAGCTCCCAAGTAGCTGGGACTACAGGCACCTGCCACAATACACAGCTAGTTTTTGGGTTATTTTTTTCTATTTTTAGTGGAGACAGCGGTCTCACTCTTGCTAAGGCTGGTCTTGAACCTGTGAGCTCAGGCAATCTACCTGCTGCAGCCTCCCAGAGTGCTGGGATTACAGGCATGAGTCACCTTGCCCAGCTATTTTCACTTTCTTGATAATGTCCTTTGCTGCATAAATTTTTTTTCTGCTTTTTTTCTCAAAATAATAATAATTATTATTTTATTTTTGAGACAGAGTCTCACTATGTTACCCTTGGTAGAGTGCCATGGTATCATAGCTCACAGCAACCTCCAACTCTTGGGCTTAAGCAATTCTCTTGTCTCAGCCTCCCAAGTAGCTGTGACTACAGGTGCCCACCACAATGCCCAGCTATTTTTTTGTTGCAATTGTCATTGTTGTTTTAGCAGGCCTGGGTCAGTTCAAACCCACCAGAACACCACCGTGCAGCCCCAGTGCATATGGCCAGTGCCCTCAGCACTGAGCTACGAGTGCCAAGCCTATGGTTTTAATTCTTATATTTAGGTCACTGATCCACTGTGAGTTAATTCTAGTGTATGGAGTATGGTAGGGTCCATCTTTAGTCTTTTTCATGTGAATATCTGGTTGCCTCAGCAGTAGTTGTAGAACTACACTGGGGGTTGTGTTTGAGCATGTAAATAATAGCAACCATAAAAGTTGGTGCTTGGACTGATCCTGCATACCAGCTCTCATTCAGAGCATCGTATACAAGCTGTGCTGTGGATGCTCACAAGGAGACTGATACTTAATGCTGACTTGACGGCCAGATGCAGATTCCCCTATTGACAGCAGGGGTGGGAATGACCCATCTGGGGGGAAGCCTGCCCCTGGCCTCTGTGGCTAAATGAAAAGTCTGGATGGAGGCCTTGCCCCAGAGATCCCCATGCTACCTACAATTATAGGAAAGTCTCAGCTATAGACAGCACCTGATGCTCTGTGGAAATAGTCACTCAGTGAGTTTCTCTTCTTTACTGGAATGTAAATAATAGAGGAAACTATCTTGTATCTCTGCAGTCAAATGCATTATTCAATTCTGATTCAGCAGATAAGGATGCATCTCCTTTAAGATAGTTACAGTGCCAGGTGCTGGGGATACAATGTAGTCACTGTACCAGAAGGTAGGACACAAATGAAGAGTCAGCCTCTGTGATACAGTGTAGCACAGTGCAGGAATGAGCAGAGTCAGACACTGTGATACAGTGTAGCATGGTGCCCCGAATGAGCAGAGTCAGACACTGTGATACAGTATGGCAGGGTGCCGGGAATGAGCAGAGTCAGACACTGTGATACAGTGTAGCTCGGTGCCAGAATGATCAGAGTCAGCCGCTGTGATACAGTGTAGCACGGTGCCGGGAATGAGCAGAGTCAGCCGCTGTGATACAGTGTAGCACGGTGCCAGAATGATCAGAGTCAGCCGCTGTGATACAGTGTAGCACAGTGCCAGGAATGAGCAGAGTCAGACACTGTGATACAGTGTAGCACACTGCCGGGAATGAGCAGAGCCAGACACTGTGATACAGTGTAGCACGGTGCC
>NW_003852529.1:806146-809208 GCF_000181295.1 Otolemur garnettii | reverse complement strand
CAGAGTCAGACACTGTGATACAGTGTAGCACGGTGCCCAGAATGAGCAGAGTCAGCCACTGTGATACAGTGTAGCACAGTGCCCAGAATGAGCAGAGTCAGCCACTGTGATACAGTGTAGCACGGTGCTGGGAATGAGCAGAGTCAGCCGCTGTGATACAGTGTAGCTCGGTGCCAAGAGCTGAGACACATCCTAACCACAGGACAGGATGGGGGGGGCAGTGCTCTCAGTGTAGCCTGTGTGGATTTACATTATGATTTGTGTCATGGAGGGTTTCTAATTCTAGCTAAATAAGCTCAGTGTGCTAAGCATGGGCCCACCACGTGGCCCCGTCCCCATCACCCCTGTGCTGCAACTGTGGGAGCTCAGCTCCAACCACCCTCTCATCATGCAGCAGGTTGGGTTTTAGTTAACTGCACCCACCTCTTCTGCCTCCCTAATGGACTTGGTCCACTCAGTAGCAAGAACTGTCTTATCCATTTCTGTAGCCCTAGCGCAAGGCCTGGCATGGCAAGCCTGGTGAAAGTCAGATGGGTGGATGGTGGGTGGATGGATGCAAGGATGATGGATGAATGGGGAGAAGGATGTTTGGATGGATGAATGATGCTGGATGGATGGGTGGATGATGGGTGGATGATGGATGGATGGATGCATGGTAGGTAGATGGACAATGGATGGATAGATAGATTGATGGGTGGTGGTAGCTGTCAGCTATGCTAAACTCATTCTGCCCCAGGCACTATCACAAGCCCTTTACTCATGTATCCTCCCTTAATACTCACTTGTTAAACTGGTAGTGCGGAGCCTCCTTAGACAGACTAGAAAACTGGTCACAGAAAGAGCAAGGAGGCTCGGTGCCCGTAGCAGAGTGGTTACAGCACTGGCCACATGCACCGAGGCTGGCAGGTTCGAACTTGGCCCAGCCCAACTAAACAACAATGACAACTGCAACAACAACAACAACATAGCCGGGAGTTGTGGCGAGCACCTGTAGTCCCAGCTACTTGGGAGGCTGAGGCAAGAGAATCGCCTTAGCCCAAGAGTTTGAGATTACTGTGAGCTGTGATGCCACAGTACTCTACCAAGGGCAACGTAATGAGACTCTGTCTCAAGAAAAAAAGAAAGAGCCCAAGCTCACATAGCCAAGGGTGTTCTGTGCATCAGTCAGGATGGGTCTACCAAGCCCTGCCAGACCGGGGAGGACCCTGAGACTCAGACACTGAGAGACAAGGCCCACCAGAGCCGGAGATGATGAGAGGAGAATGGGTCTGCTCTCTTGCTTCAGGCCTGGGGCTGCCTCACCTCCCTGGGAAGAAGACAGGTCCCTTTGACAGACAGCCCTTGCTGCTGGCAGCCACACTGGAGAGCCTGGTGTGTTTCCTGAGATCTTCACACTCCCCACACCGGCCTCTGTGGTATTGTTCACCACTCCGCCTTCAGCACCTGGCACATGTGCCAGGGTTGTCATGCTGGGTAATGAAGTATTAAAAGCCTTCTCAACCTTCACAGAGCCATTTGACAATGGTCACGTGGCCATTAGGTAGACAAATTGCTGGTTTGTATATTTAGCCCCTGAAGGGCCCTGACATGCACAGTGGAGGCTGTCCTGATAATTTCAACTTCCTTTCTCATGGCAGCCCATAGGGACATTTTGCTTCCTTCTGGGCATTTTGTCGTGACTCATCTGGGCCTGGGTCCCCACATGCAGCCGAACCCCAAAAGGAATACCAACCCCACCCTTACAGGGCCAGCTGCCGCCTCCGGAGAACGGTCCCTATCTCCAGCCACGCCTGTTTTCCTCTGGGTGTGGTGTGCAAACATTGCCATTGACACTCAAGATTTAATCCTTTCCCTTTTACACTCAATCAGGATTATTTCTGCCCACATATGGCCTCTGGTGTGTAATGATTTCTTAATGCATTTACATGGCTCTTTGACACAGAGTTCTGAGCGTGGTGAAAATGGAGCTATCGACGTGAGCTATTAGAAAGGCGGCACCATGGGGCATAATTTTTATCACGTGGAGTTTCCTGGAAAGCAAACAGCTGGAGATTAGAGCAGATTGGGAGTCCAGGGTGACGGGGGGGGGGGGGGGGGACCCCTGGGCTGTGTTCTGGCTCCTGCTCGCAAACTTTGTCAAACTTTTGCCTCTCTGTTGGGTCTGGGCCCCAAAGTACTGCTTGCTGCCTAATCCCAACTCCGTCCTCAGATCTCCAACCCACATCTCTTACTTAAGTCACAAACCTATGGGTGGCACCCCACCCCTCTAGCTTGTGGCCCCATGATCAGCAATCTGCCTGGTGCAAGTGGGACCCTTCACAAGCATTTCTCAAATCTGTCCCCTGCCCTCCATGTCTATGAACAAACGAACTGATTTCACCCCTTCTGTCTTCCGTCATGGCCTCCCCCAGCCTTCCCCCGGCCCAGCCTGCTGGGGCGTGCACTTGCCTCTCCACGTCTCCTTCTTGCCCTCAGCTCTCACCCTCTCTGCATAGCCTTGCTGCCCTTCCTAGAGCCCTGACCCTCTCTTCCTGCCCCCAGGGTCTTGGATCATGTAGCCCCTCAGCCGGAGCTCCGTCATCCTCTCCACCATCTGCCACCTCCTCAGGCCCTCCCTGACGACCAGTGGCCAGTGTCCTCAGCACCTGGCTCCTTGAGCTTGGGCACTTATACAGCCACCCCCACATTTATTTTCATGAGTATTAGGTCGGTGTTGCTCTCCCCTGCACTGGATCAAGTTCCAAAGGCAGGCTCAGGCTTGTTTTTGCCAGTTTGATTTTATACCCTCAACGTGTCCTTATGCCCCCACAACCAGACCTGCAGGAGAGCCCGGCAGTGCACAGGCCAGCTCAGTGCTCAGGTCTCTGAAGACCCCTGGGAACTAAACACGCCACTTCATCTCATTGTCATGCTATGTGATAACGTGGTTTGAAATGACAAATGTCTCAATCCAGAGAGTTTTATTATTGAAACATGCATATTCATGTGTTTTATCCCTTCTCCTTGTATGGATGGGTGGATGCGTGGATGGGTGGATGGATGGGTGGATGGATGGGTGGATG
>NW_003852529.1:796066-804783 GCF_000181295.1 Otolemur garnettii | reverse complement strand
ATGGATGGGTGGATGGATGGGTGGATGGGTGGATGGATGGAGAGATGGATGGATGGGTGGGTGGATGGATGGGTGGATGGATGGAGAGATGGGCAGATGGAAGGTGGTAGGGAGAGAGAGATACCTCTACATATTTTAATATAACCTCTATAGATAGCAATATATACTGATATTTATGGTAACAATTGTTTATTTTCTCCCAGTTAGCAACCAAAGCCTGGTCCTAACACCCTTTAATGCTTGGTAAATTTCCTGCTTGCCTGATTTGTCAAATGCCAGCAAGAAGACTTAGACTAGGACTGGTTTGGGGTTATCACATCAAAAATAGCCCCCAAATCAGCCTCCTTTGCATGTTACATCTTCAAAATCAGCCAACTGGTTTTGTATTTTCTGTGACTTATTCCTACACGGTGACATAGGAAAGGGGGTTCAGATGGCTTTTCCCAGGTTCCTGGCCACCAGGATCAAACAGCAGGTATGATGACAGCTCACACACTCTGCCAGCACACACTCAAATCAGAATAATCTTCACCACCATTTCTCCGTTTTTGTTTAAATAATCTTTTTCTTTCAGAATGGGTTTGGGTTCATAGAATTATTGTGAAAAGGGACAGAAAATTCCCCTGTTTTCCACACCTCATTTCCCCCACGTAACATTCTGCTCTAGTGTGGCTTGTCACAACCATGAACCAACACTGACACGTTTGTATTGACTGAAGCCCACAGTTGGGGAAGGTGCCCTTGGCTTTCCCTGAGAGCCGTTTCTGTTCCAGGAATCCATCAGAACACCACATGGCATTCATGGCCCTGTCTCTTTGGGCTCCTCCTGTTGATCTCAGTGGCTCATACTCCCCTGACGTTTGTCCCCCTTGGCAGTCTGTGGAGGGCTGCCCAGATACTTCACAGACTGCACCGCAGCTGGAGCTTTCTTCCAAAGCCCCGTGATTTGACTGGGGTTCTCATTTGGGGGGAGGAAGACCACAGAGGTAAAAGGCATTGTTATCACATGGTATCCAGGGCACCTGCCCCAGTGCTGGTGTTGACGGGGTCACTCATCAGGCTGCTTGTTTCTCTTCATAACATTGCTGTTTGAGGTACTAGACGTTTCTTAGCAGACTGTGGAAGGTTTTAGATCAGAACCATTGGTTTATGAAACCATTCTGAGCTGACATCACTGAGCTATTATCACACTCGATTCCCCCTTAACTGGTATTTTCCTTATGATACCGATAGTTCATTGTACTTATAAAGTAAATAGTATGTGACTAAGAAGAAAAACTATTTAAAACTCTCCCTTGGCCAAGCTCTGTGGGTGGCAGAGTTTGCCCCTGAGCGATAAACTTGAGTCTTGACCTCCAGTGACTACTCCACATACCCACAGAGGTCCCATTTCGAAGGGACAAATAGATAATCATGTTACTGATTCTAATAGTTACTAGAGCAGGTGCTTTTTTGCTTTTAAAGAAGCTAGTGAGTGGCCTGGATCCCCTCCAGAAACCCCTGAATGAGTTAGCCAGGCCCAATATCTCCTCCCTGTATTGATTGAGAAAGGTTGAGTGCTATTCCTAAGGTCACACAGCAGTTTGGTGGCAGGAATAAGTGTGCTGATTCTGAGTGCAGCCTTCTGTCTCCTCTACTCCCAAACTGACCAGGGAGGTTACAGTTTAAGGATAATTATGCTTGAAAATCCCACAGGAAGGCCATATTAGAGAGCAACCTTTAAAAGAGATTGGCACCTCAGTGAGATGAGCAGCGGTGCCCAGCTCTGCAGCTGAATGCCAGGTGAACGTCCAAGCTTGGGCTTAGAGAGGACAGCGTGTGTGTGCAAAGCACAGGGATGCCACAGTGTGGGCTGATGTCCCCATGCCGAGAGGCGCCAGGACATGAGACCTTTACGAGGAACAGTGGGTTCACCTCCCTCAACTCGGGCGCCCTGTGGGGCATCTTCTCCCTGGGTGGTGTGTGGTGGGTGGAACCACCTGCAGTGTTCAAAGTTTTGTTTTTATCATTGTTCTTTCAGGAGAAAGCAGCCATTTTAGTCAGATCCAAATACAGTCGCTGCACTCACAAGAGGAATGCAGATGGCCCCCAAAGCACGCCCTGGGCTGGGTCACATTTTAATTAACTCTGTCTTTTTAAAAATTACCTTCCCTGTCTGCCCTCCCACCCCTACTCCAATGAAAGACTATAGTCTATTTATACATATGGGTAAAATATAAGAATATAAATTAACATCAAGAGGAAAGAAAGGCTTGGTGCCTGTGGCTCAAGTGGCTAAGGCGCCAGCCATGTACACCCAAGGTGGCAGGTTCGAATCCAGACTGGACCCGCCAAACAACAATGACGGCTGCAACCAAAAAATAGCTAGGTGTTGTGGCGGGCACCTGTGGTCCCAGCTACTTGGGAGGTGGAGGCAGGAGACTCGCTTGAGCCCAGGAGTTGGAGGTTGCTGTGAGCTGAGATGCCACGGCACTCTACCCAGGGGGACAGCTTGAGGCTCCCGTCTCAAAAAAAAAAAAAAGAGGAAAGAAAAACTGGAAGATGCCAAGGATGGAGCTAGAGGGCCCAGGAACGAGCCCCAGACCCACAGCAGGCAGAGGTTAGCTGCTGGTCCTCTGGGCCACAGAGCCAGGAAACAAAAATCAAGGCGTGGTTCAGGAAAGCCTCCCTCCAGCCACTCCCCACGGTGGCCACAGGGCCTTTGCACAGGTGCCCTCCTGCCCCGGCTCACTCTTTCCTCTATGTCTCCTCACTCTCTTATCTCCTGAACAGAGAGACCCTTCCGCTCACTCCTTCCTGCTAAGAGTGTCCCTTAGCCTCTCCTTTATCATGCTGACCACACTGTGTAATCAGACATTTCAATGGAGGTGTAATTTACATATAGTAAAATGCCCAGATCCCAAGCAAATGATTCAATCAATTTTAACACAAGTCCATACATCTTGTATGTCCTGCACTCCATCAAGATATCAAATATTTCCATCAGCCCTGAAGACAGCCTCATGCCCTTTCCCCATCAAGCCTCCAACTTCATCACCCTGACCTACTTGTGCCTATTCTAGAACTTCAGATAAATGAAAGCGTGCACTATGGATTTTCCTGTGTCCAGCTTCTTATGTCCAGTATCACATCCAGGCACCCACCGGTAGTGTGTTCCTGTTTATTGCTGAGTGCACCCTACCGTCTGGATGTGCCGGTCCGGGTATCCTCTCTCCTTGAAAGATGCTGAGGTTGTTTTCAGTTTGGAGTTGCTACAGATGAAGCTGCTGGGAACAAAGCTTTCTAAGGACAGGTGTTTCCATGTCTCTGATAAGTACCGACAACTGGGTCATAGGATAAAAGTGCATTCATTTGACGACTTCAGAAACTGCCAACAATTTGCCGGAGCCCTTCGCCATGTTCCCTGCGTCTGAGCCTCATAATTGAATTTTAATGTATCGGCCCTGTCACTGCCTGCCCCTCCTCTCACCAGCAGAAATGTCGGGTGGGCAAGGACCCTGTCCCTTTTGTTCATCACTGAGTCTCCAGCTCTTTGCACGGCTCCTGGCGTGTAGTGAATGCTCCCCTGACATTTTCTGAATGACTGGGGTCTCTGGACCGCAGCCTTTCTCTGTGGCAGATGGCGGAGGACCCACAGGCCTCGCTGGAGATCATGCAGACTGCAGTCCCTGTCTTTTTGTGAAAGTAGAAACAGTGAGAGCAAGAGGGAGGGCTATCACGTGTCCCCTTGGGACACCCTGGAGAGTCTGATAACAGTTCTGGGGGTTTCCTGGCACTGGGACAAAAGGGTAGGCAGGCCCCCCAGTATCCCCTACAGACCATGGCCCACGCTGTTTTATTCTGAAAAGATTCTGAGCCAGGTGTAACCAGATGCTTTCGTCTGCCAAGATAAAGTCTTAAGAAGGAATTTACAGAGGGCTCCCAGGGGACTTTCCAGGAGACAACTTCTGTAACTGTAACCAAGTGAGATCACTTGTTGTATGGAGATATTAAAGTGGCGCTATAGCTACCCAAAACGGGCCCTTGGAAAAAATGGATTAATAGGTATTCTTTCTGCCAACAATTAGCTAGATGTTTCGTCTGTGTGTCTGGGTTACTCATAAAGGAAAACGGAATGTGTCACCTGCTTCACAGAGGAAATTTTGTCAGCCAGTTCCCAAGAGGGAGGGGCGAGCTCCCCATCAGTCCAGAGTCTCACCAGGCCATTAGCAAGCATTTTAAAAAGAAGGGGCCTAATAAGCATTTGAAAAGACTCTCAAGTCTATTAGTCATCAGGAAATGCAAAGTGAAACCTCCTGTGATATCATCATACACCCACCAGAGCGGCCAAAATGCAAAACGCGGGAGACACCAAGCTCTGAAAAGAAAACGGAGCGACTGGCCCCTTCACACGCAGCTCGTGGGAGTGTAAACTGACGCTCTCTGGAAAGCGGAGAGGCGTGCTCACTGTTGGCACGCCCTGTGGCCCAGCAGAGCCACTCCTGCACAGATACTCCACAGAGACACACACACATGTTCATCAAAGGCAGCGGCAGTGTTCAGACATCCTGGGATTGGAAGCTCCTGCGAGGCCCACCCACACGAGGACACGAGGATGGAGCAGTGCCTGTGGCCACACCGTGGGGCACCCGGGAGGACACCTACACCTGCTCCCAACAACAGGGAGAGTCTCAGAAAGCTGGATGGACAAAGGGCATGTGCTCTGTGGCTTCGTTTATTAAACACAGGCAAAAGCAGGCAGAATGGATCTGGGGGGTGGGGCAGAGCCAGGTCAGGCTGCACTCCTGGGGCGAGGGGCCAGGTGCATGCGTGTGCGTTTAGTTACCAACAGGTGTCAAGCTGCACACGTACCACGTGGACTTCTCTGTGTATGTGTGTGATACCTCCATGAGACAGTTTTAACAAGTAAGGAGAAGGCAGTGCCAGAACCCCCAATTTAAGCAGCCCTACTAGGAACTGGCCTCCCACGGGGAAATTGTGAGGTGGCCCCTGTCTGTCTGTGCTGGGTACTCCAAACCCCTGGTAGAGCTTGGCTGCCCTCTGAGCCCTGGAGCAGGACAGAAGGCCATCACAAGGGAAATTGGAGCAAGTGTTGAACTCTTAGCGGCTGGCCCTCTGGGGGTCTGTGGAAGAGCCATGGGCAGAAGCTACTTGCCCCTCAAGTACAGCAGTGGGACACAGGCTGGCCCCAGTGGAGCAGCTGGCTGGCATGCATTGTCCGTAGAATGTCCAGTAAACAGAGAGGCCTACATACTGAAGGCCAAGTGGAAATGAGGGTGCTGGGCCAGTGCTTTATGCTCATGAGAGAGAACAAATTGTCAAGAATAAGCTCTCACCACTCAGAGCCACCATAGTAAGTGTATTAGTTCACTTTTGCTGTGTAACAAATGGCTTCAAAACCTAGCGGCTTAAAGCAACACATATTTATTATCTCAGTGTCTTTCTGTGGGTGAGAAATTCAGGAGTGGCCTAACTGGGTGATTCTGGCCCAGGGTCTGTCATGAGGTTTCCAGTCAAGATATTGGCCAGGGCTGCAGTCTCATCTTAAGACTCGACTGGGGCTAGAGGGACTGCCTCCAAGATGCTGCACTCATGTGGCTGTGGGCAGGAGGCCTCAGTCCCTCACCTCATATAGCCCTGCCATGGAGCTACCAGAGTATCCTTGAAACATAGTGCCCCCCTGCCCCAGTGCCAATCCTCCATGAGAAAGCCAGGGTGAGGCCGAAATAACTTTGTAACCTAGTTTCAACAAACACCATCACCCCTATTCTACTTGTTAGAAGTGAGTCACTAAGTCCAGTCCCCACTCAAGGGTAGGAGAGCTTGGTTCTGACTTTGGAATGGAGAAGCCTCGGTTCTGACTTTGGAATGGAGAAGCCTCGGAGAATCTAGGTGCATATTTTGAAATCACTACAAAGAGTTCCAGGGACAGCCAGTACAGGGTGCTTCATTTGCCTCACAGTCTGTGGCCAACTGTAAGATGGAACCAACTGTCCCTGGGCCTGATCCAATCATACTGTCAAAGCCATCAGGTGACCTGTTCCCACAGAGCCTGAGGACCTCCTGGGTGTTGGCCATCACGGCCTGTCTCAGGGCATTCACGTGACCCCCACTAGCCATCACGTGGTACGCCACATGCCTCCTCTCCCATAGGCTATAACATAGGATAAGCTTTTGAGGCAATAATACTTTTATAAATGCCAATTCTCACCAAACTTGCTAAGGCGTGCACAACTCATCAGTTTGCTGGAAGGGTTAAACAGTCACAAATGCAGACTGATCCCACGATTACAGAAACACTTGTGTAGGAAACTGGTCTGTGTTAAGCAGGTCAAAAGGGAAGAGCCACCCAGTGCCTGTTATCCTCTGGCACACAACGCACCACCGTGGAACTCAGTGCCTTCAAACAATAACCACTTTTTGTGGTTCCTCAGGCCATGGGTCAGCCAAGCTGACCTGGACCAGGCTTGGCTACCCTTGGATGGGCACGCTCATGTGCCTGGAGTCAGCTGGGGGTGGCTCAGTGGTAGGTGGGCTCGCATCAGCTGGGTTTTGGGTGATGTGTCTCTCACCCTACAGCAGGCTGGCCCAGGCTGGTTAACATGGCAGTTGCAGGGTCTAAGAGGAAGAGAAGAAGCAGGCATGAGCTCTTCAGACCTGTTCCTTTGCCCCATTCTGTTGGCCAAATCAAGTTGCAAGGCCAACCCAGACTCTGGGCATAGACTTCCTAATGGGAAGAGCCACACAGTAACAGGTGAAGTGTGTAGAGATGGGAGACGTGGAGGAATTGCAAAGCTTTTTGCAATCCACTACACTCATGATCTTGACTTGATTCTAAAACAGATATTTGCTAGAATGCTACCTCTTCTGCCCACTCACAACTCTTTAAAAAACAGAAAAGGATGCCCTTGTAATGGGGTTACAAATACCTGTTTCAAACCAGTAGCCAACATCACGATGTTTAATGAAAAGTGGGCTCATCAAAGTCCTGAACAGCTCAGGATGCCTGTTCAGTTATTTATCAGTGATCTGAAGGTTCGAGAATGTGCGACGTGGCAGGAAAATTCAATTATGATTTCTATCAAGAGGGAAATAAAATGATCACCAGTGGACGATGACACGATGGCCGACCTGAAAAAGCGAAGGGATTGGCTGAAACACACTCAGAAATGAGGCCAGATGCTGAACAGCTCCCCAGAGCTGGCCCGGACAGGTGCAACTAGCTGGAAATCATAATGAATAAAAGGTCTAATTCAGAAGAGCAAGGGGGAGTAGAAACACCCTAGGAATCAGCCCTGGAGAAGCAGAATGCCAGGATGAAGAAAACTGCACTTCTACCGAGGGAACCAAAAAAAGTTCTTTTTGGAGAGGGTGTTTCAACTATTTTCAAATTCAAATGGAAGCTACAGGTCAGGAAACAGCTGTTAAGAAACGCTGGCCTTGCCTTCCATACCCCACCCCAGGCTGTGGGGAACTTACTTGTGCTGGGAGGGCAGCGGTCAGCAATAGGTGCCAGCCACCAGGGAGGGACAGGCAAACTTAGAGCACTGGCACTGTAGCCCCAAATACGATGAAGTGATTAAAGATTTAAATGTAAAAAATAAAATCATAAACATTCTAGAATAAAATAAGATGTATGTTATTTTACAGAAAGATTTTCTGACACAATATTAAATCCAAAAGTTATAAAGGGAAAAGACTTTAACTTTTGCATATTAGAAAAAAAAAACTACCATAAACAAAATGTAAAGAAAAATAGGGAGGTCGAGGTGGGTGGATTGCTTAGCTCAGGAGTTGCAGACAGCCTGAGCAAGAGTTAGACCCCATCTCTACTAAAAATAGAAAAAAGATGAGCCAGGTGTCATGATATGCACCTGTAGTCCCAGCTACTTGGGAGGCTGAGACAGGAGGATTGCCTGAGCCCAGGAATAAGAAAAGAAAAAAGAACAAGCTGCGAGCCGGGTAATTATTTGGTGAATATCCAATAAAGAGTTGTTTTTGTCACTCTAAAATAGACCTATTTACAGATCAATTAAAAACCTAAAATTTTCCACCAGGGAAAACTGGCACAAGACCAAATAGGCAACTTATTCCCCAAAGGCTAAATATCTAGGAAGATTGCTCTACTAGTAATCAGAGAAATGCAAATAACAGCATCTGAGATGTCTTTTTTGCCCATCAAAATGGCAAAACTGATCAATTTCGCAGCAGTTGAGTAAGCCAGTGAGAAACAAATTCTTTCACAAACGACTCCTGACTCTAATGTGGTCCCACTGGTCTCAGGACAACTTGGCAGTGGGTGACCATTAGTTCCCCACAGATTTATTGGGAGCCTGCTATCAGCAGGGCACTCTTCCCTGCAGGGAAAAGCCTTCCCTTCCATACCCCAGCCCAGGCTGTGGGGAACTTACTTGGGCTGGTGGGGCAGTGGTCAGCTAAGCCCTCTCACCCTCTGTCTCCAGTGCTCAGCAGATGGCCAGGGCTTAATAATTATTGGTGGGTAGATGGACGGGCAGGTGGGTATATGGATCAATGGATGGTTGAGTGGATGACTGGGTATGTAGATGGGTTGATGAGTGGATGGGTACAGGTGGATGGTCAGATGGGTGGATGGATGGATGAATAGTTGGATAGGTGGATGGGTCAGTGGGTGGATGGTCAGATGGGTGGATGGATGGATGGATAGTTGGATAGGTGGATGGGTCAGTGGGTGGATG
>NW_003852529.1:787432-795985 GCF_000181295.1 Otolemur garnettii | reverse complement strand
TGGGTCAGTGGGTGGATGGTCAGATGGGTGGATGGATGGATGGATAGTTGGATAGGTGGATGGGTCAGTGGGTGGATGGTCAGATGGGTGGATGGTCAGTGGGTGGATGGTCAGATGGGTGGATGGATACCTGGATGAAAGAATGGAAATGGAATGAATGAAACGGATATTTACCACTTGATCTAATCACTCCAATTCTAGAAATGTATCTTAAGAAATTGATTAGGCGGGTAGGCAAGGAATATTTCACATCAAAGATGGAAAAGGTGGGAGCAACCCCAGTGCTCCCTGGGGGGGGGGGGCTGAGTGACTCCCTACAAACACCCCAAAATGAATACTGTGAGGCCGTTTTATCCTGGCCCTCAGCTCCTGCCACATTCTCCCAGCCTCCATGTGCCAACACAGCTCTTCCCAATTCTGGAAGGAGCCAGGCACACTCCCCTGTCCAGAGCACCCTCAAGCCCCTCCTTCTGCCCCAGCTCCTCCCTCCTAACACCTTCCCCAAACCTTACGGCCCATCAGGGGCTCCCTCCATGGCCCCCACAGCCCCAGGTCCTCCAGTGGGATACTCATCACAGGGGGAGTCTCACCTCTCTGCACCCCTCAGACTTCAGCCCTACATAGGCAGGTCATATTCCTACCTTGCTGGCCAGAAGTTTATTGAACATCTGGTTCGTGCTAAGTGTGGGGCTTATGGTAGTGAGTAAAACAGACGTGGTCCAGACATGGCTAAATGAGAGAGGGAGAGAGTGTGTGTAGAGAGGGCCAGTCGTAAAATGCAATAGTGATTAATAATTATAATTACCATTATTAATAATCGTAGTGGCTCATGTTCGTGTGTGCAACCAGGTGCCAGGTGCTAGTGTCTGTACTTTTACGTGGCTGTCTCATCACTTGTCATTGAACACTCAGAGGGAGGTGCTGCCACCTCCCCATCCTACAGATGAGGAAGCATTGAAGGTTGCAGGTCATGAAGAGACGGGGCCAAGTTCAAATCCATGCAGTGGGACCACTGGCTTTGCAGCACTCCCAGCCACTCGGTGGATACAATGAGAATAGAACCCGTGGAGACATTACTGGGCATCCTCTGCTTCTTAGAGCTTCTTCACTGTTCTGCCCTTAAAAAGTATCCTGGGGCAGTAGTAGTGCCCTTTTTGTGACTGCCCTCCTTTCTTTCAGACTTAGCAAGTAATCTCTCAGTGTTGCTGGGGAGGCTTAACTTGGTGAGCCCAAGGGAGCTGATTTACGCCAGCGGGTCTGTGAACAGCCCTCAACTCACAGAACTGGAGCTGGTGACAGAAAATTTCTTGTTGTGGGTGCATTAGGAGTGCCCCTGCTGGATGCTGGGCCCCCCTTTAATGTGTAGGACTTATCCTGAGTCTGTTATCTCACTTACTACCCACAGCATCTCTCACAGGTAGGTGTCATTATCCTCATTTTACAGGTAAAGAAACTGGGGTTCAGAGAAGTTAAGTAACGTAGCAAAGGTCACACAGCTTCTACTGATATATCAGAGCATAAGCCTTCTCTTTGCCCACTTCAGAATCAGAAAGAAGGTGACATGTTGCTTAAAATGTCAATTTTTTTTTAAAAAGCACTTATTGGCACACTGTCCTGAATTATTCTAGGACCCATCTGTGAGAAAGTCTTAGGGTTTGAAATCTCCACTTCTCTGTGGAGTCAGCCAAACATGGCCTCATTGTTGATCTTCAGATGCATATTTTTAGTGTGAGGTGGGTTGTGTTTATTTTTTTGATGAATAGCAAAATGAGGTTTCTATAAATAAAGCCATGGCTTATTCCCCTCCTCGTTTTATTTCCTGTGCACGATTCACAAATGAGTGGACCAATCAGATGAGTTCACCAGTTCCAAAGAATTCAGCATGGAAAGTTTCTGTGAGTGACGGAGAAGGGACAGTCTGGTGACTAGACTAGTGTCCCTCCACTCCAGACTTCTTATCGAGAGCAAACGTCCATCCTGGCCAGATTGTGGTCACTTTTAGTGACAATTGTGTACAGGAGCTACCAATCAGAGACCGTTTTCCTTTAAACTGACAGCAATCACTTTCTGAATTGAAAATAATTTCAGTCCAATGATGATGACTCCCATTTCCCCTTGTCAGCCGGTAAGAGTCTGTCCCAATGTGGGATTATGAAGGGCCAACACCACCACCCCCACCAAGATATGCTCTGAGCCAGCAGTGTGACCAGTGAGGCCACCAACAATTGTATTCATGGGAAGAGACATTTTTAGTTCTTACCTACAAGGTCAGACAATTAAGTTTGCAAACTCATCCTAGAGAAAGTGTTATGTACCTTAACAAGGGTCCCCGGATGGCCAAGGGGGGTACTTCAGCGAGGTATGTGGCACTTCTTCTAGGATGAGTCCCCAGACTTCATTGTCAGGCCTCTATCATGATAGTTCTGATGGCCATTTCAGAAAAAGAGTTCCAAAAGTGCTTTGAAGGGTGGCCCTTCTTTTTAAGAGGGTGTGGCACTTCCCAGGCACTGGCATTGGTGCATAGCTTCCCAAGGGAGTTCCTTCGAAGGTGACCCTCGTGATTGATGTTCAGCGGTGAGGTACGTAGCACTCTTTCTAGGATGAGTTCATGAATTTAATTGTCTGACTTCGTATATCACACTTTGCTTACTCCTTTATCAGGGCACACTTGGGTCACTTCTACCTCCTGGTTATCACAACGCTGCAATGATCATGGGTGTGCGAGTATCTCTGCAGGATCCCGCTGTCAGTTATGTGGGGTGTATACCCAGTGGCGGGATTGCTGGGTCCTGTGGTTAATTCTCTATTTAATTTTTAGAGGACCCTCCATACTGTTTTTCTCCCCCCACCGACAGTGCAAAAGGCTTCCATGGCTCTAGCTCCTGCTGACACTTGTTTAATGCTTTGTCTTAATGGTGATCATCCTGACGGGTGTGAGGTGATAGGCATTGTGGTTTTGATTTGCATTTCTCTGATGATTGGTGATGTTGATCATCTTTTCACATGTTTATTGGCCATATGTATATCCAGTTCTGCTACCCATTTTTAAATCAGACTGTTGGATTTGTGACTGTTTTGTTGACTTGCAGGCGTCCTTTCTCTGAGCCCCTGATCACATACCTGGCTTGCAAACAGTTCCTCCATTCTGCAAGCTGCCTTTTCACTGTGCAGACGATCTCGCCAGCTGTGCAGAAGCTTCTGAGCACAGTGTCAGCCTGCTTGTCTAGTCTCGCTGCTGTTGCCCCTGCTGTTGATGTCAGAGCTGAGAAATCACTGCCAAATCCAGTAACACAGACCCTTGTCCTATGTTTTCTTCCAGGAGTTTTATAGTTTTGGATCTTACGTTTAGGCCTTTTATCCATTCTGAGTCAAAGTTTATACATGGTTTAAGGTGGGGGTCCAGCTTCATTCTTCTGCACGTGGGTGGCCAAGTTTCCCAGCGCTGTTTGTCGAGGAGACCGTCCTTTTCCCGTTGTGTGACCTTGACGCCCCTGTCAGACATCATCTGACTGTGCGTGCACGGGTCTGTTTGGCCCTCCGTTCCATCGGCCTGTGTGTCTGTCTGTATGCCAGTGCCAGCCATGTCACTGCTTCAGTTCTTTCTAAGAGAGTGTGGCACTTCCCTTTATCTTTAACAACCTGCACCTTAAGCAGCTTCAACTTTTCTCCAAATGTTGGAGGAAGCAACTGTCCTTCAGATTTGGTGGCATGTCATAGCCACAGAGACCTCACAGAGGGAGATCGTGCCAGCCAGGGTGCCGCCCAGGTCCCCGTCCAAGGTGAAAGGGAGGTTCTCCCCTCCCCCTGTGGAGTGAGGGGTCTCCCCGCCTCTCCGAGAGAGGATCCCACACGGATGCAGCAACCCTGGTCCTATGTCCTGCGTGTCAGTGTGGGCGAATGTTAAGGAACGGAGGGATTAGTGTGGCCAGCCACAGAGTCTCCTGCTGGGGCAGGCATGGTCCACACGAGGTTAGTGTGGGCGCGGACAGTCCTCTTGGGAACAGACGCCACAGCATTTCCCACACATGTCCCGGGTCGCCTGGAAATGACGGTGCACCCTTGGCAGGTTTTATATTACTTCCTCCTCTTGACACCCAGCAGAATTCATGGCCACGGGAAACCACAGGATGAAAGGGCACAGTGGAGCGGCTGCCCTGTGTCCCTGGACAGGAGTCATGACATGCTGGGAGCCGGCAGATCAGGGAGGGTCTATGTTCTCCAGAGCTCTTTGGAGTAATTTTGGTGCATTCCTGAGTGTGTGAGGTCACACGTCTGTATCTCGAGAGAGAGAGCAACAGCCCAGACAGACTAGTGACTGGGAACTCTCAGAGGACTCAGGGACCGTACCAGGGAATCAGAGGCTTTCCCGACATCCCTGGGTCCTACAACAGATGCTGTTCTAATTGTCTGGCCATAGCCAGTGGCTTCTTTCCTTGGGCCTGAGAATCTCCATCCCCACATGGAGTCAACTGCCTCAACAGCCAGTGGAGGAAAGAGAATTGGAGACACTCTTTGAAAAGGCTGTTTTGTGCTTCTATAAGGGAATGCCTGAAGCTGGGTAATTTGTTAATGATTTGGCTCATGGTTCTGATGGCTGGGAAGCTCAAGACTGGGCGTCTGTGTCTGGGCAGGCCTCTTGCTGCATCCACTTCTGACAGAAGGTGAAGGGGCCAGTGTATGCAGAGATCTGACAGACTGGGAGCCGGGCCCAGCATAGCAGGGGAGGGGTGGGAAGCACTCCTCAAGATTGAGGCAGGTGCTGGGACAATCACTAAATGAATGCTGGGTGAAGAGGTTAGGACCCACCCCTACCTCTGCTGGCCTGACCTTGAATTTATAGAAAATATAGTTCTATAACCTCTTGGCATTTTGGCACCCACAACTGCCACTGCCCTGCCAGGTGCCAGCTGCCCACACACCCAGAGAACACAAACTAGAATCTTTTTCACGTCACCCACTGTGGTGCTGGGGTCGTGTCCTTCATCCATTTTCAATAAATTCTTTTTTTCTCCTTTTTGTATAGTGAGGCCTCAAGTAGGCATTCTAAGACAATGCATAATAGGAGTATTTTCCCGCAGCATAAATATTTAAAGAAGTCCACCATCTGCCTCATCGATGAAAACCTCAGAAGTGTATTCTTAGATCATTCCTTAAAAATCAGCAGAGCACTGGGCGCTGACTCATTCTTGCAATGTTTGTGCACCTCAAAGGCTCAGGAGATGGTTATAATAGCTCCGTGGTACACAAAATTGATACTTGCTGAAGGAATTGTTATTTGTTTACTAGGAATTGATATCGACTTATCCATCCACTTTTGTTCATAAATTCATTTCTCTGTCCATTTCTCCAACCAAACACCCATCCACTCATTCGTCCATCTATTCACCCACCCATCTATTCACCCACCAATCCATTCACTATTTCATCCACCCATCCATCCATCCATCCATCCATCCACGCACCCTCCATTTGTCTGCCTATCCATCTATCCATCTGTCTTTTCATTCATGGCAAGCACAGTGGTCCCACCAGAGAACAAGACCAACCTTGTCCCCCAGGAGTTCACAGTTTAATAGGGAAGACATCAGGAGGCAACAACATTTCATTTATTTCTAACTGGAACAGTTGCAATGAAGGAAAAGGGCCGATGTTTTGAGAGAAGGATCTGACCAAGTTTGGGATCAAGAAAACTTTCCTACTGACAAAAACGTGTTTAAGCTGGGATCTGAAGGACAAGTAAGAGATTGCCAGGGAAAAACATGCAGCCAGCAAGTGCAAAGGCCCTGAGGCAGGAAAACGCTTCTTGTGTTCAAGTAATTGAAATAAGGTCAGAGGAGCTACAGTGGAGTGGTCCATGGCCAGAGAGGCCAGCAGAGGCCGACCAGGCCGGGCCTCCAAGGTCACATTAGAACTGAAACTTGATCTCAAAAGCAGACAGGAAGCCAGAGAAGAATTGCAAACAACAGGTCCACTCTAGACTCGCCTTTTCTCAAGGAAGTTTTCATTGACCATGTCATGCCGAGAGAAAAGCGCTGGTGTCCTGAACGTGCCGGTGCTGGTCAGCTGGGGCTGCCGCAGACCACGGGGCCTAACCCACGCGCATTCATTGCCTCACAGTTCCGGAGGCTGCGAGTCTGAGACGAGGCTGCCATCGGGTTGGTTTCTGCTGAGGCGCCCTGCCTGGCCTCTGGGTGTCCATCTTGTCCCTGCATCTCCTGGGGGCCTCTTCTCTGCACGTGTGCGGAGAGAGATCTCAGTGTCCTTCCTCTTCTTACCAGAACACAGGTCCTAGCAGGTCAGGGCCCCACCCCCATGACCTCATAAGCTACTTGTCCCCCTCCAAGGCCCCTTCTCCTACTGCAGATGGGCATGCGGCCATCGCATATTGGGGCTGTCAGGGACAGTGCTGCTCTGGCTGTCCTCAGGCAGGTCTTTTGGTGAATACAGGGGAACCCTCCTCGGAGAAGATGTGGGAATCAGAGATGCTGGGTCATAAATATGCACAGTCTCAGCCCTAGTGGGTGATACCTCGATCTTTTCCAGAACAGCTGTTCCAGTGGGCCCTCCCACGGCACCATGAGGAATCTGGGTACACTGCAAACTCAGGGCCTATTTGCTTTTTTTTTTTTTTTTTTAATGATAGAGTCTCACTATATGGCCCTCGGCAGAGTGCTGTGGCATCACAGCTCACAGCAACGTCAAACTCTTAGGCTTAAGTGATTCTTTTGCCTCAACCTCCCAAATAGCTGGGACTGTAGGCACCTGCCACAACACCTGGCTGGTTTTTTTTTGTTGTTGTTGTTTTTTGAGACAGAGTCTCACTATGTCACCTCTTGGTAGAGTGTGATGGCATCATAGCTCACAGCAACCTCCAATTCTTGGACTTAAGCGATTCTTTTGCCTCAGCCTCCCAAGTAGCTGGGACTACGCCCTCCCCCCCACCGCCCAGCTATTTTTTTGTTGTTAAGGTTGTCGTTGTTGTTTACCCGGCCCGGGCTGGGCTCTAATACACCAGCCTCGGTGCATGTGGCTGGCACCGTAACCACTGTGCTACAGGTGCTGAGCCCTATTTGCCCTTTAAAAAGATCACTTTGGCTACAACACAAAGACTGCTGGGCAGCAGTGGGGGCGAGACCAAGGGAGCTTCTGGGATCCCAGAGCAGAGAGGAGGTGGCTAGGTCCAGGATGGTAGCCGAGGGGATCCAGGCATGGGGACCAAAGACAATTTCCAAGCATCATGCCCAGGGCTCCATGCACCTTATTTCAGGGAAGGCACCGCTGCCTTCTCTGCTTCTGACATTTCTGTGTGAGTGTCCATCTCTCCCATCTTTTCATCATCTGCTTGTGGAGCTGTTGCTGCGGTGTTTCTGTTGTCAGTGATTGTTTTCTAAAAAGCTATCTACTTGGGCAGACCTCACGGCGACCATGGTGCCAGCAGACACTGAGGGCTTTTTCAGTTTGCATCTTGGCAAAGGTGAAATGAAGCTTAAGAGGGTGATGTGGGAGGGCGAATGGGCAATGGGGTATCATGACAGCTCGGCCATGTCCATGCCTCAGGGCGAGGTGGCCACGCCTGTCCCTCTGCCCCTCCTCAGTCATGCAGTTATGGTCACGGACAGAGGCAGGCCTGGGGTGCAGAGGATGGGAAATCCCATTGAGAGAGCAAAGCATAGGACGTCATTAGGGCCCTGGGAGCTCCTGGAGGGCAGGCCTGTGTGGCCGCAGCCTCCCTCTGACTTCCTGCACAGTGGTGATTTGTGCATGGCAGGGTCCGTGGAAGAGCTGAAGGGGCCCAGAGCCCAGGCCAGGCCCCTGCAGGGCTGTGAGGCTCACCCCAATCTGGCAGCACCTGGACCTTGCTGGCCAAGGAGAAAGGAGCCTGCAGTACTTCTGCCGTGCTCTGTTAATGAACCAGCCATGTCCTGGCCGTCCTTCCCAAACTGCAGCCTTCCGACCCCCAGACCAGCCTGACCCTGCTTGACGTTTCTACCCTGCATCCTGCATGAGTCACCGTGTTTCTTTCCTTACTTTTTACGTATGCCACTGTTGTCTTTCTCAGGTCTTTTCTCCCCTCTGGAATGCGAGGTACGGGGGCAGGAATTCCGTCTGTGCTGCTCACTGCTTGTTTCCTTAGATGCCGCCGGCAGCACAGACTCCCACAGGAACCCAGATGTGTCTCCCACCCTGACCCGGGGAGGATGGGGCTTAACCAGCCAGCTGGACAGAGGGCAAATGCCCTGATGCTCTTCTTGGAAACTTAAGCATAGCAGCTGTCCAGTTTCTTTCTCCCCTACCCCACAAAACCGCATGACTTCCACACAGTGACTCCTGCATCTATAAAAGCAAACTCTTTGGGAGGCAAATGAGATTGTTTTTAAGTCCCGAGGGTGCTCCCCAATTTTAACAAAGCTGTTCCAACATAAAACCTGAGCCTGGGCTCGGCACCTGTGGCTCAAGTGGCTAAGGCGCCAGCCACATACACCTAAGGTGGTGGGTTCGAATCCCCAGCCCGGCCTGCCAAACAACAATGATGGCTGCAACCAAAAAATGGCC
>NW_003852529.1:708846-787375 GCF_000181295.1 Otolemur garnettii | reverse complement strand
GAGGCAGGAGACTTGCTTGCGCCCAGGAGTTGGAGGTTGCTGTGAGCTGTGATGCCACGGCACTCTACCCAGGGGGACAGCTTGAGGCTCCGTCTAAAAAAAAAACCTGAGCCTGCATTTGGTGGCTCCGGCCCCTTTCCTAGATGTTGGTGAAGTGCTTGCCTTTGTCCCCTTGTGAAAGATCAGCTCTTACCACTCCAGCCCCTCAGGATCAGATACAGAACTCGTGGGGCCTGTCCTAAGATGGAAATGCAGGCTCTGCTCCAAAATTATGTAGCATCTCCATACCCTTCTGGGATCGTGGAGGGACGGTGCTCTCCGCCCGCTTTCGAGTGGCTGGGCTGTGGGCTCTCAGGCTCTCACACAGTGCATGGAGATGACGTGGGTCACTTCTGGACTGTAGCATTTCTTTGCCGCTTGTAGACACTGCACCACACTCTCTGATCTCTGGCATGGCACCTGGCAGGACTAATATTTGGGATGGTTTCTGCTCCCCCTGCCAGACCACACCTAGCAGAGCCCCTAGCCAGCCTGGCTTGGACTTCGGTCACAAACAAGACATAAGGTGCTGTTGGAAGCAGGGGAGCAGGGGCTTGGTTATTACCGTGGCAGGACCTGGCCTGTCTGATGGACACCTGGGGGTGATTAAAAGACTGAGGATTAGATCTGGGACTCAGACTGAAGCCTGCCCCCTGCACCCCAGCCCACAAGAGACCACACATTAATTATGCATCTGTTCCTCTGTCTGGGGATATTTATTGAGGGCTTGCTAAGTGGTGGGCATGGATCTGAGCACCATGGATGTGGCTGTAAATAGGCTGCTCCAGTCACAGCTACCAAGGAGTTCTTCCCGGGTGAACACAGAGGCTGTGGAACTGTTACAGTGTTGCAATACGTGCTGCAAAGTGCAAAGTCCCACAGCACTGTGGGGATGTGGGGAGGGGGCGAGCCCTGTCCTCGCCTGGGGCTAGGAGGGCTTCTTAGAGGATCTGCCCCGTTCGTTCACTCATTCATTCAGCAAATGTTGAGCCCTATCCTTAGCCAGACCTAGGCAGGCCTCTGTAGGAGGGATTTTGGCAGCAATCAAGAGTGTGGCTGTTCTCATGCTCCTTGGTAGCAAGGGAGAGAAGAAGACCCACACACTGCTGTACACACAAGACAGGCACGCATACACCTGCATGATGGAATGCAAGGCGGGGAGGGTGTTCTGAAGGGAAATGGAGCAGGGACGTCTTTACACTGAAGGAGCAGGACTCCAGGGGTACAGCAAGAGACTGCCCCACTCTTTCCCCACTGCTCCTTCACACCTGCTCTCTGGGTGTGCAGCAGCCAGCCGACAGGGGCCCACACTGGCCCACACTGGCTCCCGCTCACCCACGCTGTCCCACACGGGCCCACACTGGCTCACACTCGCCCACACTAGCCCACCCTGGGTCACACTGGCTCACACTCACCCACACTGGGTCACACTCAGTCACACTGGCTCACACTCACCCACACTGGCTCATACTGGCTCCTACTCATCCACACTGGCTCACACTTGCCCACACTAGCTCACCCTGGGTCACACTGGCTCCTACTCATCCACACTGGCTCACACTCACCCACACTGGCTCACACTCACCCACACTGACTCACACTGGCTCCTACTCATCCACACTGGCTCACACCCACACTGGCTCACACTCACCCACACTGGCTCACACTCAGTCACACTGGCTCACACTGGCTCCTACTCATCCACACTGGTTCACACTCACTCACAATGGCTCCCACTGGCTTGTAGGAGCAAATGGTATGTATCCTTCCAACTCCACATTCAGTGACATCACATTGGCAGCTTGAAACAGGCCATGGTGGGAATATTTACACCATGGCAATTGGCAAACACCATAAATCAGATTTGATTTGTTTTGTTTCCACAGCCAATTTAGCCACCCACCACCCTCTGGGGCTGGTTCTTCCTGGCCTCTTGGGTAATTCTAGGGCAGGCCTCATGACTTTCTGATCATCTCAGAATAAAAGTTTTCCCAGCTACTTTTAATCACAAAAGCATAGTTTCATGTGCATAATTAAAATGTCCAGTCCCACGTGAGACTTCACTGAAAGCCTTATTTTCTCCCCTCCAAGCCAGCCCCAGGTGAGCCCCAGGTGAGCCCCAGGTGGAGGGCCTGGTGTAGGAGGGGGCATGGTGCCCCATCCTCTGCATTTCCCCTCTGAGCTTCACCCCAATCTCTCCACCCTGGTCTCTAGACTTCCCTCTACCTCCAGGACTGGGAGACAGTAGGAGGGACATGATGGCCTGGCTTGGCAGGCCCCAGTGTGATTTGGCTGGGCTTAGCCCTTAGCCAGGGCAGACGCTAGAAACTAATTCTTTTGAAGGTTCTTAGACCCTGATGCAATAAAAATACCCGACATGGACCCCCCTGAACGCCTGCAGCTGGCAGGAAGAGACTGGGGTCCCTGCAGTCCTGGCCAAGTCCCTCCCAAGGGTGCATTTCTGATCCCCAGGAGACTCTCAGCACTCTTGTCCCTCCACCTCTGCACCCAGTGGGGTCGGTTCCCACTCAGCACAGCCCCCACCCTACTGCCCAGCTACTCTAGCCAGCCTCTCCCCAGAGTTGCCTGGGGCAGGAGCAAGTTAGACTGGACCCCACAGAAGTCTCCTTAAGCCTCTCCCAGCCTGGAGAAGAAAGGCAGGCACCGCCTCTCTCCACATTTTCCTCCCCAGAGGTCCTCTCTCCCTTCTCACATCTGCCAAGGGCCTGCGATTGTATTGGTCCTGGCCTCCTTGACTGTGGAGAGGGCCCAGTCTTCCACTTTGCTGCTGCTCTGTGAGTCTCACTCCGTCGCCCTTGATAGAGTGCCATGGCGTCATAGCTCACAGCAATCTCAAACTCCTGCGCTCAATCGATTCTCTTTCCTCAGCCTCCCAAGTAGCAGGGACTACAGGCACCAGCCACAACAATCAGCTACTTTTAGAGACAGGGTCTTGCTTTTGCTCAGGTGGTCTCCAACTCCCGAGTTCAGGCAATCCACCTGCCTTGGCCTTCCAGAGTGCTGGGATTACAGGTGCGAGCCACCATGCCCACCCACCAAATCCATCTTGACAGCCAGTTGTTATTGTCTAGACCCCCCAGGAAGGGTACAGAGCTCCAGGCCCAAGGGTGCCATGTGAGAGATGTGGGGAGGGGTCAGAGCAAGCCTGTCAGATATATCTGGGCTGAGACCTAAAGTCAGAAATAAGCTCGAAACAGATTATCATGCTTCCTGCATCTAAAGATGCCAACGTTTCAAAAAGCCAAGAGCCAACCTTTTTACAAAACAGGATAGATTACTATCAGTCCTCTCCCTGCCTAATCATTGTCGACATAAACACTGGTAGTGCCCACAGGCACTTTGCTCCAGGCAGAGTCCCCGGGGCTTCCTCTGCAAATATGCTGAGAGTGACGGACATCACTGTGGGAAGTAGTATTTACTTTTCAGAGAAATAAAAGAGCTTACCCAAACTCGCTCAGCTGCAGAGAGAGAGCAGGGATTTGAATTCTCATCTTCTGACTCTCAAATGAGTGTTCACAATCCTCATGTCCCCAGAGAATTATCTAAGGGAGAAAAGTTATCAGTCTGCAAAAAGATCAAGAATAATGATGGAACTTTCCAACAGGCCAAATGCCTCATCACACTCAAGGCTAAGACTCAGCTTCCTTGTAAATTCCAAGTAAAATGTGCTCATTGATGCTGTGAGCCTTGTTTAGACCTGTTTGCAGGGAGCCGTGACCACGGCAGGTGCTATTTTGGCCTATATTTTAGCCCCCATTTCTTTGTCTTTTTTAAAGCTCTAGATTAACTTCAGTTTTTAGAATAAGGAGGTTTTTTCTTTCTTTTTTTTTAAGCTCTATTAGAAGAGATTAAACAGAGACAGAACGGAAAATAAAGTATATTTTTAAATAAACCAAAGACTTGGTTCACGTTCCCCCGGAACCTGGGTCCGTTTAAAATGGCCTCATTATTTTTAACACATCCATTCCCCCAGCCCTCTCTCCGCCTTTCCCATGTTAATCGTCTGAGAACTCCCAGCAGTGACATTTATTAAACATCGGCCCAGGGCCTGGCGAGGCCTTGGGAGCCAGGCTGCTGCCCAGGAAGACTCCAGAGAATGACAAGAGCCCATCAGGCCATCCCTCTGTGCGGCCAGGAGCCCCTCGGGTTCCCACCGCGGTGACACTGAAACATCACAAGCATGTGAATGAAATCCCACATGTGGCCGGGGTATTTTAAAACCGAGTCATCATCACACCAGAGCTTGTTCACCACAAAGGCTGAAATGTCACAAAAAAGAGCAGGCCAGGTGTGTGGCTGCTTGTTCTCGTCAAAACCAAACCAAGAACGCACCACTTTTCCTCCGGAAAAGGCCCCTTCCCTCCTCTTCCCTCCCCTCTCCTGTCCCTCAGACACCAGCTTGCCTCCCAAGACCTGTTCACACTGGGTTCATTGCCTCCTTCAGGCTCCTTATGGTAACTGGAAGACCCCTGAGGTAGGGATTTGGTCTGGCCTCTGCTGATGTGTGTCCCTGTACACATACCAGGGCCTGGCGCACAGTAGGCACTCAGTCCTGACTGAATGAAAGAATGCATGAGTGAGTGAGTGGGTGAATGGCCCTGAGACGCTCCCTGCCAGGGTCTTTCCCCAGGTTTGGCTGTGCTCACACTTAGTAGGTGTGGCTTCCCCAAGACACCTGTGTCCTGATTTCTGGAACCTGTGAATTGTAGATTAGCATCAGGGGACGTTATGGTTACAGATGGAATTAAGGCTGCTAGGGAGCAGGTGGGCCCAATGGGGTCGCAAGGGTGCTTAGGTGTGGGGGAGGGGGCCGGAGGGGCGTGGCAGAGAAGCTGTGAAGGAAGGGTGGAGGTTGGAGAAGGGGGCGGGGCCACAAGCCAAGGGACGCAAGTGGCCTCTGGGAGCTGAAGTGGCAAAAAAAGGGGGTTATCCTGACAGTCTCCAACAGGAACCCAGCCCTGCTGACCCTGACTTGCCAAGTGAGACCCATTTCGTACTCTGGAATTTTAAGATAAGTTTGTTCTAAGTTGCCAAGTTTCTGATGGTTTACTACAAAGCCATAGAAAGTGGGACTAGTATGCCAGGCACGTGGGTCAGCAGCATTGAGCTGGTGCTCACTGAGAGCCTGGCATCCCACAGCTCCAACTCTGTGTCCAAGGGGCATGGCCGTCTATAACTCAGACTCAGTTCCTGCCCTCAGGAGCTTACCAGGGTGGGGGAGCCCGCATGAGACCACGTAGAGTGGATTTTCATGGTGTGTCTTGTCAGAGGCTCCTCAGATGCTAACAGAGGTAACCAGCGCTGAGCAGGAAGGTGCAGAGTGAGCCCTCCCCAAACACAGGCAACCACAGGGCCCTGTGGCTGGGGGTGGTGGCACTTTCCTTTCCTACTGGTGTGAGGTTGGACCCAGTGCTGAGATGGCCCAGTCCCTGCCAATGTCGGGGGTGAGGGAGGTTGGCTTCCATGCTGCTCTGGGTTTGGAGTCATAACCTTGCACTCAGACTGTGAGACGACTCATTTGGGAAGATCTCAGTTTATTTTAGGAGATGCCAAATATTTAAACCATCACTAGTTGGCTTAAAATAATAAAGCCTCCGTTAATGAATTCATGTAGAACATTCCTTCCCAGAATCTGCATGAGAGTGTGTGTCTTTCTCCCAGGCCGTCTGGGGGCTGAGAGTCACAGAAGGCACACACGCTGAGAGGAAAAGGAGGAGGAAGATTGACCCGCCTTACTTTGTGCTTTATGTTTGGGGAAAGTGGTTTCGGCAGACACACTCTCAGCAAGGGAATGCAGGTGGTTTGGTGCAGCCCACTGGTACTCTTCAGGAATGTTTGGGTTGTCAATGGCACAAACCCAAGACCAGCTTCAGGCATAGCTGAATCCAGGGGCCTGATGTTTCCAAAGGCGCATCTTTCTCCATCTCTTAGCTCTGCTGTTCTCTGTGTTGGATTCACCCTTAGGAAGACTCTTTCTTAGCAGCCAAATGGCAGGACAGCTCCTTGGGCAGCCCCAGTGGGCAGAGAGCACTTGGCCTTGAGCAGGGCTGGCTCCGACCACCCTGAAGATGTCTTTGACCATCTCTATATGAGTTACTGTGGCCTGGGGGCTGCTAAGCTTTGACTAAGCCAAAGCAACCACGTGGCCACTACTGGAACCAGGGGGTTCACAGCCCCTAAACCACATGGGCTGTGGGGGGGCAGTGGTATTTCTTAAGGAAAACCCAGGCATCAACGGCAGGCGGCAGGGAGTGGTTCTGGGCAAAGGACACTCACCCTCGGGACCAGCTCTGCTCCTCGGAGAATAGCTCCTCCTCTGGGGGTTGCTCAGACAGTGGCCCAAAGAACTGCAGCAGAACCTCGTGCCTGGTGACGGGCTTGTGCTGTGCCAAGAGCTCCCAGACACCGTCCTCTTTTCATCTTTGCAATGACCAGGAGGATGAGCTCTGTGGTCCTTTTCTCAGTTCCCAGATGAGGAAACTCAGGCTCAGAGACATCCATTCTGACACATCCAAGTTCTTTACCACCCCACTCCCGGCATCTCGTCTGAGATGCGTCTGTTCTGAGCAATCTCTGTGCACAGCTGGAAAGAGGCAGGTGGGCCCCACGGCCAGAGCTGCCTCTCTTGATCACACATGTGTGTACGCCTCTGCTTCTCCTTTTGACTGTGAGTTTATGAGGAAGGGACCACTGGGGGCCCCAGTGACCCACACAGGCACACTCGGAGAACAGCAGGGAAGTTTGGCCAAGCAAGGCAGAGGACAGAGAGCTGCCTGGACTCAGTGCTGAGATGCTGGGCTCCAGCAACATCTGAATATCGGGGGGGGGGGGGTGGACAAATAAAATAAAGGCCTGTCCATGGCCATTCAGTAAACAGATGGGCTGGACTGGTCCTGCAGAGCCCAGCGTGGGCCTCAGAGCTGAGTTCCAGATCAGCCCTGCTCCTTGCCAGCTGCGTGACCCTGAGCAAGTGACCTCCCCTCTCTGAGCCTCAGACTCCTCGTCCAAACAAGGACATGTGACCGACTATCCAACCTATGAGGTGGTTGTGAGGATTAAACGGCAGCGTTCAAAATCTCATGTTGGGAGGACTTGGGAACTGCTATGATGGTGATCATGGTGGTGATGGTGGTGAAGCTGGTGGTGGTGACGATGTTACATGATGGTAAAAATGAGGACGGCAGTAAGGACGATGGTGGTGAGGATGGTGATGGCGGGGATGCTGGTGGTGGCTATGGTGACTAATATCACCCCTGAGACTGGTATTCAAGAGGCCAGGGTCACTTTCTCCAGCTCATACAACACGTGACAGAGATTGGGATGAGCATGCAGACAGAGGTCAGAGTTCTGCTCCTGGCCACTCACCTAGCTGCTGAGCCCTTCTGAGCTGCAGACATTGCTCCTCTCCCCGGGCCCCCAAGGTGCTGACCTTGCATTCCACAACCCTCTTCCTCACTCCCCACACAGCCACCCTGGTCCCCTGACTGGCCGTCCAATGTGCTGGGCGTTTCCATCTCAGGGCCTTTGCACTCGCCGTTCCCTCCCCAGTGTCCACGTGGCTCACCCTCCCCTCGTTCAGGCTTCTGCTTAAAGGTCCCCTCAGTGAGGTCCTCTGACTCCCAGTGTGACCGCAGCACCCCAATGGCCCCGTCGACGCTGTACATGCTGTTCCTGTGCTATTTTTCTTCAGAGTGCTCCTGACTCCCGGACAAACCTTGTTAGATGTCCCTCAACTTATGATGGGCGACAGACCTTTAGTGCCAATGGTTGAGGCCAAAAAGGTTTGCACTGGATTCAGGCAAACCAAAAAGGACCAAGGAGCTGAAAATAGCTGTGGCATGTGCTATATTCAGCTCATGGCAGCCAGTGGGCAGGCATGGGGACATCTGCCCCACACGACAGCCTGGGAGCTGGCACTGGAAACTTCTTATTCCCCACAGGCAGCCAGCCTGGGGTGGGGGGTGGAGGGCTCAGAACAAAGGTGGCTCCAAATTAAACACTAATGACAATTAGAAACACGGGCGCCCGCTGGCTTCATCATAGTTATTCAAAACAGTCGGTACCCAGGGGCTTCAAGGGAGAAAGCCAGTTTAACTCATCTTCCCTACAGTCCCATAAGCCCATCTTATAAGTTGAAAATATTGTAAGTAAAAAATGGGTCTAATACTCCTACCAGTTGGTTACTGTCCTGAAAATGAAAACCAGAATGGCTGTATGGATCCGTGAAATGCAGCTTCTACTGAACGAGTATTACTTTTGCACCGTTGTATAATTGAAAACTCCTAAGTTGAACTCCTGGGAACCATCCGTAATGGTTTATCTTTTGTCTCCCCACGAACTCATGAGCAGCATGGAGGTGGGGAGTCTGGTTTCCCTAGCGCATAGTAGGCCTACAGCCTGTGGCTGAGTCAGTAGCCCTCGCCATTTCTGTAACCCAGATGTAACGACAGGCAGGTATGACAGGACGTGCTGTGCTTTGCAGGGGAGAGGAGGGAGCCCAGGAGGCTTGGGACACAGGTGAGCTGCTCCTTCCTGGAAACGCCCCTCTCGCCAGCTGGGGGGACGGGGGGGGGGGGGGGGAAGCGTGGGATGATTCTCCCCTGCGGCCCAGAGGGGCCAAACTCCTGTGGTGGCTGTGCAGTCTGGAAGCTCAGGGTTAAGCATATTGTGATCAGTGTGACATCATTTTAGTATTTGTGTCAAGTCATCTGGGTTTTGAAACTCTGCTTTTCGTTCATATTTAAAATAATGAAGTTAAATACACACTGTAGATTTTTTTAAAAAGCATTTTCTTTTCATTATCCTAAATACTAAATCATTTCATTAAAAATGAAGGTACTGTCCACGTCCCTCTGGAGAAATATATCAGAAGAAACAACAACCCTGTTCACCAAAGGGAGGCTGACAGGTTCTAAAATCTGTGGAGTGTGATACGAAGTGTCTTTCAGGACAGTCAGCCCCCGTCGGCCCTGCTGACTTCTCACAATCAGCCGATGGGGCCTGGGCTTTTTGTGCTTACTTTGCGGGTAGGTCCAGCCCCTCTGTTCTCTGCCCACCATCTTTCTCTGATGCTGAGCAGAGATTACGGGCAGGTGTGTGTGTCCCTCGGCCCACATGGGTAGGTCAGTGTCAACAAGGCACACATGTGCAGAGGCAGCTGGAACCCATGGCCCCTTCTGCCTTAGTTTAGGTGGTTGTGAAAATTTGCATAATACAGTAGGATCCAGAATTTAGCAGGTTGCACATCCTCGGTTGGTGCAGAGATGACATCATTCCCGGTCAGCAGTGCTTGTCGGATGTGTGGATACATGAGTGGGTGGATGCCTTCAAAGAACTCCCAGGTGTACAGAGCAGAGGCTGGCAAACTCCCATCTGTAGGCTTATTTTTATAAATAAAGTTTTATTAAAACACTGCCACACTCATTTATGGACATACTGTCCATGGTGGCCTTTGCAGTACAGCTGAGGCATCACTGCAGAGGTTTCCTTCTTGGGCATATGACCTGTATAGTCGTCTGGGGCTCCGTCTTCAAATTCTTATTAACTGTTTAACAAATGACCTTGCGTTTTCATTTTCCACTGAGCTCTATCAATCCTGTAGTCGATCCCATCTGTGTGACTCACAAAGCCTAAAACATTTACTATCTGCCCTTTATAAAAAATGTCAGCCAATGCCTGGTCTGGAGAGTAAAGCAGGCACCTGACTCATGACAACTGCAAGGTAAAAAGGTGTCAGGAGCTCCAAGAAGAGAGCACTCCCTCAGGAAGCTTCCTGGACACGGTGCCTACAGCAGCCCTGGCTCCTGGCAGTGCCCGGAGGTCGGATGGGGCAGGCAGGGTGCACAGGCCATGAGGGCAGCTCAGACACCACCACGCAGGGAGGGAGCGTCAAGTCTTCTTCCCTGATCAATGCAAAGTATGTCAAAAACCGACATAAATTATTCATCGTGGAAGAGAAAAGGAGCGATAATGCATTTATTTCTGTCCACCTGCCTGGGCATTTATTTTGCTGTCACAGCCGCAAGCTGATGGTCTCCACTGCAGGAGAGGGGCCCACCGAGGCCCTGCTCATGGATAGAGACCAAGGTTACACCTCAGAAGGAGAGAAACCCTGAGAGGATGAGCAGAGCCGAGACGTTCTCCCCAAACCATACACAGAAAGAAGCTTGAGTGTCTGCACAAGTAATTGTTTAAAAGATTAGGGCTTTTGCATCTATGCAAAACAGAGACAAAGATGAAAATTTGAAGACACAGGTGCAGGCAGAGCCAGCGAAGCCTGAACAGCAGGTGGGCCAGCAGGGAGACTGCTCAGTAAATGTTTGCTGAAGTGACCAGTGTCTTGTTTCTGCCACATCCAGACCAGGAAGGGCTGGAGTAACAGGATCTAGCGGGACACGCCTTCCTCTCCGCAGCCAGGCAGCCGCTTCGGGGCTCTGATGGCCAGGGTCCCATCAAGGCCAGAAGGCCTCCTGGCTGAGCTTCCTTCTCTCTCCCCAGGAATTCCCAAGCAAGCTGTGTCCAGAGGCCAACAGCAAGGGAAGCACAGCACTGCCTTCCAGCCAGCCAAGGACTGTGACCGCAGAGCCGCCCAGCCGCAGGGCAGTGGCAAGTGTCTTGGGTCTGGGTCTCTGAGATGCTGCGTCCACCCATTCAGGCTTTGTCAGCAGATGATGGCCCACGAGAACCCGATGGCTGACAGTGTCAAGAGATGCGAAAGGACCCAAGTCCTGTGCTTTCCACCTTGTCACATATGACCTGGCTGGAGGACTCTCCTGAGCCTGTCGTAACAGACCACAAACTGGGTGGCTTTAACACCCAAAACTTACTCTCTTATAGTTAGGAGGTCAGATGACCAAAACCCAGGTGTCAGCGCTGCCCCCTGTGAGGGGCGCAGGGAGAGTCCTTCCTTGCTCCTTCCGGCTTCTCTTGACTCCGGGCAATCCTTGCTTTGTGGCCACATCGTCCCCATCTCCACCCCTGGCCTTCTTCTCTTCTCCCCGTGTCTCTCTTCTGTGCATTACTTACAAGGACAATTGTCATGGGACTGAGAACCTGCTTGGATAAGCCAGGCTGACCTCATCTCAGAATCCTTAATTACATATTCAAGGACCCTTATTCCAAGTAAGTTCACATTCACAGGTTCTGGGGATGAGGACATGGACACAACTTTTGTGGGGACCACCATGGAGCCCACCTGTGAGCAAGGCCCAGTCAGTGACTCTTCCTCCTGGACAAAAAGGGCTGAGGACCCTCCCACCTTCTGTACCAGGCCTGACAGCAGCCCGCCCGCCTTTCTCTCCTGAGGCTGGGAGCCATGTCTCAGACAATTCAGCGTGCTGAGTGTCGCAGGTAGAGATGGACTTTGCTGCCACTCAGTAAACACGTGTGCAGTGAGCAGGCGAGTGGCTCGTGGGATTCCTCCCCCTTCTCAGCACACAGCGCTCTGTGCCACACGTCATCCATGACAGAGGTTCCCGCCTCCAGAGGCACGCTGAGGAGGAGATGGCTCTCAGAGCTGCACTGCTCAGCTGGCTCAGGTGTCTGTGCCTATCTCGTGCCCTTCCTGAGATTCGCAGGACAGGGGAGGAAAGGTCTGAGAGAGCCCTGCGGACACTCAGGTGGAGCCGTGGAGGAGGAGGCCTTTGGAAATAGATGGAGCAAGGGAAGAATTTAGATTTGAGGATAATTAATGCATAGGGGTGGGGAACAATGGGTGAGGCGTGATTACCCAGGAAGAAGATACAGATGAGGGGTGAGAGGGCCGAGCTCACCTCCCCGGAGCACTCACATTCAAGAGCAAGCAGGAGAGAAGCAGAAAGGGAAACCGTCTGGGAGTCAGATGGGGCCTGAGGGTGACAGCAGGTCACAGAAACCCAGGAGGGACCTAGGTGACCTGGTGGGACAATCGAATCCTTTAGGGTCAAACAAGCAAGGACGCGAACCTGCCTCTGCACATGTTGGTGGTGAGTTGTAAAGAAGCCATCAGAGAAGGCCAAACTGAACCGAGAGAGGACTCTCTGGAAGAAGTGAGTGAGTCCCTGAACCGCAGTTCTGACTTCTCAAAAGGTTGTTTGAAGACCTGAAATACTGTACCCGGGACATAGTAAAGCAGCAGCCAGAAGGCACCACCACACTCATATTTGGTGCGTGCTGACTAGCTGTGAGAAGTCCTTCCCTACACAATAATTTGACTTTCACATTGACGCCTGGGATGAGTGAAATTACGGCCAGTTGCAGATGGGAACTGAGGTGGGTAAGAAACTTATCTATGGTCACCTGCCTTGTTCCATGACAGAATCTTGAATTCCAACCCAGGGACAATGCTATGAACTGTTTCTCCTGCTGCAAAAGAAGAGGTGGGTGAGGATAAGGATTAAAATGTGGGGCGAGGCAGCTCGGAGTTTGGCTGGAGGACATGGATCTCAGAGGCAGGTTCTGTGAGGACCAATGATGGAGCGACACAGCTTCCTTGAAAGGAGAGCTCTGAAGCCGTCCAAAAGCTGTGGCCAGCAGCTGCACACATAGCCTTGAAGGCAGAACTAGGCAGAGAGGGTGTAAGATGGAAAGAAGCCATCAGCAAATGCTAAATCGAAGAGAAAGAGCTCTCCAGATGTCACAGTGTGGGCTCTGTCAGTGGAGAGGGCCCAGGAGCTTGGTGGAGAACTTGTGGCCAGGACTCAGGCACTGAATGAACTAAGAGGGGGGGCTCTCAGCTCCCTCCCAGCCCTGAGAAGCGGGGACACTCGGGTGCACCTCAACCCACCCACTCCACCTACGGCGGTGGGGGGAGAGGATGCCAGCCTCACACACCCCTTAGACCATGAGCAGCTTGTATCACATTTCGGTGTGTCTGCGAAAAATATGGATTCTGTGAGTGCTATTTTGCAGTGACCAGAGCAAGAGTACAAGTAAGTTAGCGCCTTATGTGAACCTTGGCCCCTCCGTAACAAAGCGAGGGTTCTCCTCACGCCAGTATTTACTTTTTTCACTCAATATTTACCATCTGGGTTTGCTCAATTGATTTCTTCAGTGGTGCATTTACACATGTGATATTTAGAGTTGAAATTTAAATTCACACACACCCAGCTATTTCAGCTGGGAGAAACCGGACCTCTAGGCTCGCATGCACATTTCAGTGATTGTTAAACGTCTGCATTTCATCTGGAGGTTGGAACTGCATAGAAAGGGCCACGTTGATTATGGTGGAAAGAAAGTTGGACTCAGGGGCAGCACCTGTGGCTCAAAGGAGTGGGGAGCCGGCCCCATATACTGGAGGTGGCAGGTTCAAACCTGGCCCAGCCAAAAACTGGAAAAAAAAAAAAAAAGAAAGAAAGTTGTACCCAGGAACAATGAAACCAGCAAAATAACTGCAGTAGGCATTAGTGTCGGCTGCACCAGGCGGGGGTTCTCATCTGTTCTGGAAGCTGTTGTGTCCCTGCCACCGAGAACAGACTCTGGCAAGCAAGAGGCTCTCGTGAAAATAGGTTGAAAGAGCAGAAATCCCCCTGCTCTTCCTTCTCCCTGAAAGGAAGATCCTGGAGGCCTGGTCCTGTCCTCCACAGTGTTTTCCTTGCAAGTAAAAGAATAGGGAACCTCTCCTGAGTTCTTGGTTGTTTCTCCCACTGAAGGTTAAATACATAGGTTTTTAACTTTGATGGTTAAAGATTTGCCAACACAGCAGTAGCAATGAGCACACCAAGTTGCCTGGGTCTGGGCTTCTAAATGTCATTCTCCACTAAAAAGAACCAGGACCTCTCCGCGAAGCGGGATCCTGGGTCTCAGGCAGGAAGACTGCAGACTGAGGCCGGAGCGTCGACGGCCCTGAAAGGGAGGGCGAGCACACAGGAGGGCAGATGTCTGGCTCAGTCTTTGGATTAGACGATAGTACAATATTAATATAAATTTCCTGATTTTTGACAATGTTATGAAAGAAAATGTCTTTTAGCATAAAGAAGTACAGAGTGAAGTCCAGGCATAGCAGCTCGCACCTCTCATCCCAGCGCTTTGGGAGGCCAAGGTGGGAGGAGTTCGAGACTAGCCTGGGCAACATAGAGAGACCCCATCTGTACAAAATAAATGCTTGCCGATTTATCTGGATGTGGTGATCTACGTCCCTAGGCCTAGCCGCTCGGGAGGCTGAGGCAGGAGGAAAGCTCAAGCCCAGGGTTTCAAGGTTTGAGTAAGTTATGATTGTGCCACAGCACTCCCGTCTGGGTGACAGAGCAGGGCCCTGTTTCAAAATATATATCCACACACATGAGTCCTTGGTCTCCAACGTACATGGTTCAGGGAAAAAATAATGTGTTGGTGTATACAAAACTAAAGGGGGTTATTTGAAGATCAGTAAGATAGAAAATGATAGAGAAATTGGGGCAAGGCATAAACAGCTAGTGAAAACAGGTGCACGGTGTGCATATGTTCCTTGTGCAATCTTTGCAATTTTTTGTATGCTTGAAATTATATCAGTGAAAAAAGTTACCCCAAAGGACACAGCAAGTGCATTTTTAAAAATCTAGTACTAGGGGACTTCCTCTTCCTTGGCTGGGGGAGAGCCGACCCACATGTGCTCTGCTGAAACTGCCTGGATGTGAAAAGTCACTGTTTATGTAGAAAGAGAGCGAATCGGATGAATAAAGTTCTTTCAGAGCAAAAGATCATCCATAATCCTTCACACAGCCCTGAAATTTCATGACTGGCGACTTCGAAGAACACCAGCAAGAGGATCAGGAAACACTGCAGGCAGGACCACCAGGGCAAACGCCCCAGTCGCTGGAGCCTTTGATCAGCCTGGAGCTGAGGGGGACGCGACTGATACAACTCATCTTTTTAAAAAAAAAAAAAAAAAATCACATGAGAAGGGTTTTTACAGGAGGATCTTTCCAAGGGCTCACAAGACCAACTTGCCCACCAGAGCCAGAACCCCAACTGGCTTCAAACTGAAAGGAAGAGGCCTGTGTGGGGTGGCACCGAAGGCCCTCATCTTAGAGAGTCTGGGTGACGCCAATGTCAGGTGGGGTGGGGTTTTGTTAAGTTGGGGGTCAGAGTGAAGGAATGCACCTGGCCTCCTGGCCAGTCTTCTCTTGCTGTGAAGCAAGTCGGGTTGACCTAGATGACTGTGCGGAAAAGAAGCAAGAGGGAGGGAGCGGAGTTGAGTCTCCACATCCCGGGGCCTCTGTCTTCCGTGAGTGTGGCCCTGATGCAGTGAACCTGGCCCCGTGAGTGTGGCCCTGAGGCAGTGAACCTGGCCCTGTGAGTGTGGCCCTGAGGCAGTGAACCTGGCCCACAGGGACTCGGGATGCGAGAGAAAGAGCATGAACAGCCGTGAGGAGACGGTGGGGCTCACCGCGCCCCCGTGGGGGTCTCCAGCGCTGTGCCAATTATCTGTTCTTTTCAATGAAAGTACACATGGTTCCCTGCAGAACAGTTCACAGTTTTCTTTTTATTTATTCAAGCCTCAGCAGGCCAGGCAAGGATGGCACCTACCAGAGCTGGTTGTCACCTGACCCTGGTCTAAGGCTTCACCTCTGGGGGGCCCTTTAACCGGCAGCAGCGTGAGGACCTCTGTGTTCCCTCAGCAGAGGAGAGAGCTTAGCAGAATGTACCTGGGCAAAAGGACACAGAAAGCACTAAGGATATTACAGGAGCGGATCAACTGTGTGGGAAAAATAAATACGAGAGGCTTTTCCAGGAAGACGGGAATTTCGGGTGAGTGAGGCCACCCAGGATACTGCAAGACATGGCTGATTCCAGATCACAGGGCAACAAAGGACCAAAATGAGCCTGAGGGTCTTGTTGCGTCAGGCAGTGGGGAAGCCCTCAAAGCTTAATGGGCTAGGTCAGAAAGACCCGGAGTGGGGGGGGGTCTAGGGAGGGGCTCCCAGGGGCCATAGATGATGCAATTTGAGCATCAAAAAGACCCATACTGTCTGCTGGTGCCGTGGCTCGTGCCTGTAATCCTAGCATGCTGGGACGCTGGGTGGGAGGATGGCTTGAGCTCAGGACTTCTAGACCAGGGAGCACTTGCTGACTTTACAGAATAGGAAGAAGCACAGCCAAGGAAGTCTTTCCCTGGAGTGGGGAGAGAAACGGGGAAAAGACCAAAGAAGGACTCTTCCTAATCGTTCTGGTTTGTACTGGATGAAGACCGTTCTCAACTGATAACAAAGACAACATTTTCTGTACAATTGTTTGAAGTATGACTTCTTTGTCATTCAGCATTCCCCTGACACTCTTTAAAATAATTTTCACAGCTGCATAATAAAATCATCATCTTTCTCCCCTGGGGGGGAAAAAACCATAAAAATTGCATAAATGAAGGAAATCACATCAGCTAGGACAGTGACTGCGGGTGTGAAGATGCAGGTCCGTGAGTTTTACCTGAGACATAGTCAAGTGGAAGAAAGAGAAGTGGAATTTCCTCTGGAACCCCTGGGGTTTTATGAGCACTGCACTTACAACAAGTCTTTGGCTGGTCTGACACTTTTTGAAACAAATTGTATATCTGTGGAACGAGAATGTTTTAAATAATAACCAAAGCCAGTTTCCAAATGGTCTTCAGCACAGGATTCTGCTGAAGCCTCCCTTGCAAAAGTTACATTGAATCTAGGTATCCAAATTAAAAATAAAGTAACTTTTCCAAATATTTTGGTGAAAATAGAAACTTTCCGTTTTATGAGATATTATTTTTGTCTTCCATCTGTATTCAAAGTAAAACAAAATATTAAGGCTTAATTCAATTTTATTTCAACTGTTTAACTTTGCCTCTGAACTTTTAGATAAACATTTACCAAATGGATGAACTGGTGGATTTGAATTTTTGAAACATAGTAAACATTTTCCTATTTAACAATCTATCTAGTTTTTATAAACTATATCAATTTATCAGATGCTTTAGCTTCTTTTAAGGTTGGATAAAGTTTAAGCAGAATTTTTTTTTAAGGATCAGTCTATATTCCTTTCTTCCTCATCTTGGTTCAAAAATGGTCAGAGAAATCATTTCTGCTCGTGTTTAATCAAATTTTAGAGGTTAGGCAATGAGTGGGGTGTGGCTTATTGATCAGATGCAAGGCCGAAGGTCAGAAAATCCAAACCTTGAAATAAACTTTGTCCTGGATGCTTTCTCTGTCCTGTCTCTCTGTGGCCCCATCTCCCTCCTCCACCTCCCCCCCCTCCTCTCCCTCCCTCTCCCTGGAGGTGGGTACCGATGTGCAGTTACCGTTCCCGCCACTAGGTGCGGTGTGGTGTAAGCCGGAGACCTCTCCAGGTTGGCAGTTGGCTTCCGCTCATGAGGAAATTACACACCTGGGGGCCTCACCGCCACACTAGAAAGTGGACAGACGGGATCCCGGGAGCTTGTTTGCCAGCAGAAACAGGTTCTTCTTGAATGTCAAGGGCTATGCCTGGTTTCTTTGGGCTTGTGTGTGTGTCCTGCGAACACCTGGGCATGTGCTTCCCGGACAAGCAGGATGTGTTTTCTTCCTGACCCACAACTGCTTTCCACAGCAGTCGCCACTGATGACAGCCTCTGATTGATTTCCATTGACTTGTATGTGGGTTTGGCCGTGACACCGCGGAAGTAGAGATCTAAGGTCCGTCAAGCTGCCAAAGCCCAGCTCAGCAGGACGAGCCATAACCAGGCATGAAACAGGACCGAGATCTTACCTTTCACTGCCAGCACCTCGCCACTGACCCGACATCACCCAGTGGCAGCAGCGAGGTCTCGTGGTGTCATGGCCAAGTGCTCTGGCTTTGCAATTGACCAGGTTTCAGATCCCGAGTTGGAAATCAGACCCAGGTGACCTTGAGCAAGTGACTTTACCTCTCCATGCCTCGATTTCCTCATCCGTCAATGAAGGGATAAGGACAGTTCCTGCCTCAAAGGTCATCTTGAAGATGACCAAACAGCCACCTGCCACCTAGCTGCAGGGAGCGAGGGACAGCTGTCTCATTCACTCAGTCACGCTTTGGGTACCTACTGTGTGCCAGGAATGTTGTGGGCACTGGGGGTGGATTTTTAAAACATTAGTCTTAGATTTACCTCACTAGATAAATGCTAAAGATCACGGTGGGGACAGCCACTTCACAAACAGAGTGAATGAACAAACAACATGCCCGCCTCATCTTTCAAGGATTGACATGCTGTGTGTTTTAAGCAACAGGGATGACTCCCCCCATCCCTGGGAAAAGCAATTGAATATTACCTGGAGCTTTTCCTCCTGGCTTAGTCCCTTCACCTGGAAACCCCATATCCTACTGGAGATGCAGGTTATGTAATGATAAAACTAGCCAAATCCTCAAACCTATAGCAGCTGTGATAGATAACATAGCTGCTACCATACCTGTTTCAGGTGAGGCTCGAATTGTGATGGCTGTTGACATAGAAGTGCTAGGAAGCTCAGGCCACAGGGACTGGAGGGCCCCAATCTCCTCCCCACAAATGCTGCTACATCCCCCCCCACCTCCTCAGCATCAGGCCACTGCTCCTGCCCATCTCTCACTCAAGTGCCACCTGGTCCCCTCTTCAGCCCCCCAACCAGGACTGTGGCTCCTTTTCCCTGGAGCCTCCCCTGACACCCCCTTCCCTGGTGCTCTTCCCTTTCTGTGATGCCCTAGCCCCACCCTCAAGGGAACTGCCATCCATGCTGTGGGCCTGGACCTTCTCTCCTGGGCTGCCCTGGAGCAGCTCCGTTCCTGTCAGCCTGGAGAGCAGTTTCTGCATGGCACTCAGTGCTTCAACTCACTCCTGCTTGAGGTTCATGGTTCCCTCTCCTCTGGTGCATAGTGACACTGAAAGGCAGAAAGCATGTGGTGTTTGAAGGTGGGTGACCTGGGTTCAAATCCTGCTCTGCTGTCCACTAGCTGCGTGGTCTAGGGAAAGTTCTCATGTCTCTGACCATCATTTCCTTATCTGTAAAATGCAGGCACTAATTAAGAGACAGGATGTGCTTGGAAGTTCCTATGAGGGTGGAGCCAAAGTGGTGCATGGCTCATGATCAGTGCTAGCAACTACCTGGCCTTGTTCCTGTTTCAAAGACCTACCATCGTCTCATGTACATTTTTACTGGGGGGTGGGGGGGTGGGTGGGTGTTTGTACTGAAGTGAAACACACATTAGTAAAAGCACACAGATCATAATTTTCTAGTTTGATGAGTGTATTTGATGATTACCGCCCAGGTCAATCTAGAGAGCACCCCAGCACCCCGGAACCCTCTTCCTGATCCACCCCTAGTCTCTGCCTCCCATTGAACGGCGGATTCGGCTTGCCTGCCTTTGGATTCAGTGGAGTCTGGCTTTTGCTTAGTCTGTGAGCTGCTTCTGGGGGTAGCATATGCCAGTCATTCACTCTCGTTGCTCTAGACCAGTGTTTTCCAGCCCTGCTCATCTCATGGCCCACTTGAACCTACAGTTAAGTCTGTGGCAGACTTAAATTATGTTGATCCAAAGAAAGGGGTGGAAAAAGAATATACTGACTGTGCTTTGAACTTCTTTTGAAAATCTTTTAATTAATGATCTTTAAAATTTTTTCGTCGCACATGCATAAGATCCCCTCACAACGCCCTGGTTGAAAATCACTGCTCCAGAGCGTTCCATTGTACAGACACACGACAGTTCTGTTGAGGGGCACTTGGGTTGTTTCCAGTTTGGGGCTGAGACAAATAATACTCTGGGGACCCTCTTGAACTGATCTTTTAGGGAACAGACACCAGCCCTTCTGTTAGACCCCTCCCTAGGAGTCGGATTCTGGAGTCATAGGACGTGTGTACGTTTTGAATCAGTAGGTATTACCAACAGTTTTCCAAAGTGGTTGTACCAGTCGAAGCTCATGTGGGCAGCGTGTGAGATGTCTGAGAACCCCCATCCTCCCTGACATGCGGCTTTGTCAGTTTGGAGTTTGGTTTTGTTTTGCTTCAAGCCATTCTGGTAAACACTGTGGTGTAGGAGGAATTCCTAAGGCTTTCAAGGACTAACGGTGGTGTCACCATTTCACATGCATATGGGCCATTTGAAGAACCTCTTTTGGGACATGTTTGTAGAACTCTTTTTAAATTGGGCTATTTGTCTTTTTCTATTCCTTTGTATGAGCAACTTATAAATTTTGACTACAAGGCCTTTGAGGTTTGCATGCATATTAAATGCCTCCTACCACTCTGCAATGCACTGTACACTTAGGAATGGCTCTCGATCAACAGAAGGTCCTAATTTAATGGAGATTTCTCAGTCTTTTCCTCTGTGGTGACTGTTTTCTGTGCCCTGTTTAAGAAATGTTTGTCTCTCCGAAGGTCATAGACAACGGTCTCCTGTGGTACCTTCTAGAAGCTTTATTGTTGAAATTGGCTTTGTATGCTTTGGTGTAAGGTTGGCGGTCAAGGTTCACGTTTTTCCCCATGGGTATCCACACATTTATTGATTCCACACCATTTTTTGAAAAGATAGCTCTTCCACCTATGGTAAGAGTGGGGAACAGATGACATAACTCTTACAGAGTTTGAGACGTCTAAATTTGAACCTAGCCTTCTCTGTTGTATAAAGGCGTATTTGCCAATGCGAGATGGGAAAGATTTCATGTGATAGATAGTTTGTTACCCTGATTTATAGTTTAACTAGTTAGACACATGGCCCCCGCTCGTGTTAGGAGCAGGCCTGAGTCTAGATTGAGTTATTTCTATTCTTATGAGTCTCTTAACCAATTTTTAATTTTATTTCTCTAGTGTACATTTGTTTTCTAAATCACTGGTTTCTGTTCTTATCTTTAGTATTCTCTTCCTTCTACTTTATTATCCTTTCCTCCATTCAGAAGATGTAAATTTAGATAATTGATTTTCAACCTTGTTTGGAAGTCAAAATACATTCAAGGCGCTACAGTTACCTTCAGGGAGAGATTTAGCTATACGCAATGATAAAGCTAACGTGGTAACATGATGTGGAGCATTACGTTTTCATTACGTGCTGTTCAAAGTATCTTTAGTTTTTCACTGTGATTTCTTCTTTGAGTTACATATTATTTACAAGAATATCACTTAATTTCTGAACATTTGGGGTTTTTTTTTTTTTGCAATTTTTTGGCTGGGGCTGGGTTTGAACCCACCACCCTCAGCATATGGGGCCAGCGCCCTACTCCTTGATCCAGAGGCGCTGCCCCAACATTTTGGTTTTTCAATAGTTGTCTTTTGGTTATTGGTGTTTATTTGTTTGGGGTTTTTTTTAACCATCATCAGTGGACAAGACTTCAGTCCTATAAAATGTGTTGAAACTGGCGTTATGGCCCAGCATAGACCATTGTGCTACATGGCTCCTCTGTGCTCACAAAAAGAATACGTACTCTGTAGACTTGGCTGACCTTGTGTGTGTGTCTACAATTCTACCATTTACTGAAAGAGTTGTGTTAAATTTTAACCGTTAAGGCCAGGCATGGTGGCTCAGGCCTGGAATACCTAGCACATTGGGAAGTTGAGGCAGATGGGTTGCTCATCTCTACAAAAAAAAAAAAAAGAGAGAGAGAGAAATTAGCCAGGTGTGATGATGCACACCTGTAGTCCAAGCTAGTTGGGAAGCTGAGGAAGGAGGATCGCTTGAACCCAGGAGTTCTAGATTGCAGTGAGCTGTGACACCAATGCACTCTAACCTGGGGCATAGACTCTGCCTGCAAGAAAAAAGAAACAAAACAGTTAGAATATACAATTATAATTAAAGATTTCTTACTTTAGTTCTGTTTATATTGGCTTATGTGTTTTGAGGTATATATAATTCAGAATTATATTTTTCTGTTGAACTGATGGTTTAAAATATCCCTTTATATCTTTGGCAAGACTTATTTTAAGGTCTAATTTGTTTGATATTAGTATAGCTACACCAGCTTTCTTTTGATTTTATTTGCCTGGTATACATCTTTCCATTCTTTCACTTTTCAGCATGGTGGATCTTTCTATTTAAGTGTGTCTTCTGCAAATTGCACATAGCCGAGGTTTTTAAAAACCCAGTCTGATAACTTTGTCATTTAATTGGAGTATTTAACCCATTTATATTTTTAATAATTACTGCATATGTATGTCTGGGTTTACATGCACAGTATGACTGTTTTATACCTATCTCATTTGGTTTGGGGACTTTTTTACCTCCTTATTTTTGATTATTTCTTAAATTATCATTTCTCTTCTGTTAGCTGCTGAGTTAAGCAACCTTTTATTATCCCTCCAGTGGCTGTACTAGCAATTATCACCTGCATCCTGGGCTTTCTAGAGTCTTTCTTAAAATAGTGCTTTTACCACTTTTGAGCGATGCAAAAACCTTAAGTGCCTTTAACTGAATTTATGCCCCCTATCCTTTTTGTGGGTTTTTCGGTCAGGTATAAATTCTACTTGCATTTTAATTCTCACACATATTATTACTGCTATTTTAAATAATCAACATTCATTTAGATTGACCCACATATTTCCATGTCCATCTTTTTGCTTCCACCTGGGACTATTCTTCCCCTCTCCTAAGACCTCCGTTAGTATTTCTTTTAATGCAGGTCTACTGGCAATGCATTCACTTCGTTTTTGTTCATCTGAAAACATCTTTATTTTACTTTGCACTTTTGAAAAATATTTTCTCTAGATAGAGAACCCTAAGTTGGTGTTGGGGTTCTTGTGGACCCCAACCTAACACGGTGGCAGACACGGGAGATGACCCCAGAGAAAATACGGAACTTTCACACACAGTTAGTGCATAAAATCCTGAGAGCCTGGGGAGGCATACACAGTTTTCATGCATGTTGGCAGCTCAAGGCGGTGCAGCCCTGGTCCTGCTTCTCAGGGGTCTTTAACTGAGTACCGCAACAGAGTAAATGTACAAGAATGCACAGCAGTTAAAGATAAAAAAGGGGGGCTCAAGGCCCCCCAGGAAGGTTGGGTGAAGGGCAGCAGTTGGGTAAACAGGAACATGGGTAATGGAACATCTGAAATGGCCAAATAACCTATACAGGGAGAAGAGAAGGGGTAAACAAGTTGAGCTATCTCAACTTCCCTAATTTAAACTACTGATTAAGAATCTAAAGGTCTGGCTCGGCGCCTATAGCTCAACCGGCTAAGGCGCCAGCCACATACACCTAAGGTGGCGGGTTCGAATCCCCAGCCCGGACCCGCCAAACAACAATGATGGCTGCAACCAAAAAATAGCCGGGCGTTGTGGCGGGCGCCTGTGGTCCCAGCTACTTGGGAGGCGGAGGCAGGAGACTCGCTTGAGCCCAGGAGTTGGAGGTTGCTGTGAGCTGTAATGCCATGGCACTCTGCCCAGGGGGACAGCTTGAGGCTCTGTCTCAAAAAAAAAAAAAAAAAAAAAGAATCTAAAGGTCTTAGCCCACCTACACTGCTGAATCCCCCACACAGAGATGGTCACGTAGACAGTTTTCCCTGAGTTGGGAAGGCCCACGAGGAATTCAGCCTCCTTGCCTCCCACAAGTTGGCCGTTCTTTTCTTTCATCAACTTAAATATGCCAGTCTATTGTCTTTGGCCTCCATTGTCTCTGTTGAAATGTCAGCCATTTCTCTTATTCTTGATCTCTTGCAAGTAGATACCTTCTTTCTCTGGCTGCTTTGGCAATTTTTTTTCCTTGTCTTTCATTTTCACCAGTTTTGCTAAGATGTTCCAACATGGGGTTCTGTTTGTATGTATCCTGCTTGGGGTTCACAGAGCTTCTCACAGCCACACGTAAACAGAACCTGGTGTCATTCATCAGTTTTGAAAAATTCTTGGCCAGGCCCTTTAAACATTGCTGCTTCTTCCTTCTTAGTTCTCTGTGCCCCAACTGCACATAAGTTAGGCCTGCTCCCTGAGACTTGTATACTCATATCTTTTATGGTCTTTTCTGTGTTTTACATCTTTTTTTTTCCCCATGCTTTAATTTTCATATTTTTTATTTAACCCCTCTTTCAGTTTACTAATCTCCTCCACTCTATCTAAATCTGCTACTATACCCATCTTTTGAATTTTTACTTTTTGACTTTAGAATTTTCTCTCTCTCTTTTTTTTTTTTTTTTTTTTTTTGCAGTTTTTGGCCTGGGCTGGATTTGAACCTGCCACCTCAGGCATATGGGGCTGGTGCCTTACTCCTTTGAGCCACAAGTGCAGCCCTAGAATTTTTACTTGATTGTGTTTGTAGATACCAGTTCTCTAGTAAAATTCTCTACCTTTCGTTCACTGTCTTTGTCATGTTAATGAACATGTCTAATCTACACATCTAGATCTGCTATTGGTCTGTTTCCATCATCCTTTGATTTTTGTCTGTTTATTTGTTTTGTTTCTCTTGATTCCTTTTTTTTAAACTGATCATCAATGTTTATAATAATAAATTAACAGTACATCAGTGATGAGATTTCTTTAGGGGCAGAAAATTAGTAGCAAAATAATTCATTATTAAGTAACTTGTCACCAATGCTTAATTGAAAGATATTCATTAATAAATAAGAAATAGACAACATACCCATGAGGAGACTAGTGAGGAAGATTTCCTAGTGGTAAAATTATTACTTCTTCCTTAACTTGTTGTTGATGTTTAATTTACAAATAACTATTATTACATGATAAACTAAGAACATACCCATGAGAAGACTAGTTAGAAAAAGTTAGAACAGTGACATTAAGGGCTTATTCTAAATGTACCAAAAGATTTCAATAAGCACGTGACTCGCTGTCCTTCAGCATGGAGGTTAGCAGAGTTGAGGGGTGAGTTTCAGAGGCAGAATGACTTTCTTCCCTGCCCTCTGCATGGAGGGTGGAGAGTAAAGAGCCCCAAGGTCCCCTGAGTAAGAGGATGCTGTGGGTGGACATGCACGCATCACCCTCAGTCCCTTTCTCCACATTGAAATTCAGAGGAAGCAAACAGCTATTTCCCAACACATCAGTTTCTGCAGCAATCTCAGTTAAGGGGCCTGGCTTCCCCTTTTCAGAAAACCGTTTCTGAGTTCTGTGTTGGAGACACTTCCCAATGCACCATCCAGGAAACACAGCCCCGTGCTGGCTTTAATGCTGAGGGTCAGAGTTAATGGTTTCTGTCCAAGGTGCTGCCTCTATCTGCACCTCAGAGGTCTGTGTTCATCTCCATGTCCCCCAGGGTCATGGAATCCCGTTAGATAAATCCTGTTTAAAGCAGGAGTATGGATGGAGACCTTCCACAGGTGTTGTTCACAGCTAGTGATGATTCGTGGAGATGCCTGTGGGCAGATGGAGAAGAAGGGACTCTGAGGAGGGAGAAATGGTGAGAGAAGCCAAGGGAAGAGGTTTGTCCAGTGACGCCTCCTGATTAGGTGAAGTTATGCGTTCAAGGGTGGCAGGGCACTCGAGTGACACTGTCCTCACCTGTTTCTTACTGGTGAATCTTACTTTGACAGCTCGGCAAACTCAGCCTCCACCAGGCTTCTCCACAGGAAAGTTGTCCTGTGTCCTTCGTAATTAGTATCAATTTGGAGGGAGATACTTTAGGATAATGAGGATAACATGTTCCTCATTCAATTTTCACTTACTAATTTTAGCAGATGCTGAAGGTTGTGATGTAGCAAAAGCTTTCGGTTCTCCCCAATATACTCACTTATATAAATGACGTTGTTTATGATATCTCGTTGCTTTTGCCTTTTAGTTCCATAGATTTAGGGGATGCACGTGCAGCTTTGTCATGTGGGCAGACTGTGCACTGGTGGTGTGGGCTTCTCCTGGGCCCCTCACTTGGACAGTGCGCATCATACTCAGTAGGTGACTGTTCCCTCCTTACTCGGAGCACCCCGATCTGAATCTGGAGTCTGCAGGGTCTCTTCTTTTACTCGGTGTGTCCATGTGCTCCCATCATTTAGCTCCCCGTGTAATGGGAACATGTGGCATCTGATTTTCTGTTCCCGAGTTAGTTCACTTAGGATATGGCCCCGAGTCCCATCGACGTTACTGCAAAAGATGTCGTTCTTTGTCATGGTTTGAGAGTTTATCATGGTGTGTTCATACCACATTTTTTTCTTTCTTTTTTTTTTCTTGATTCTTAATTATTTGGCTCTGCATCCTGGTATGTGTGGTAGTTTTTATTGACTCTTAAATATTGTGTGTGAAAAATGTGGACGCTCTGGAAGATGTTTTCTTCTTCCAGAAAGGACTTTGGTCGTCTTGGCAGACAGAACACCTTGTTTCTGTCAAGGTGGAAGATGATTTGAGGTAAAACTTGAAGATTTGTGGAAGGCCATTCTTTTTTTTAGACAGAGTCTCACTTTGTCACCCTTGGTAGAGTGCTGTGGCATCACAGCTCATAGCAACCTCCAGCTCTTGGGCTCAGGCGATTCTCTTGCCTCTGCCTCCTGAGTAGCTGGGACTACTGCATCCACTGCAACACCCGGCTATTTTTTGTTTCGGTTTAGACGGAGCTGGGTTCGAACCCACCACCCTCAGTATATGGGGCTGGGGCCCTACCCACTGAGCCATAGGCGCGACCCTCTTTCTGGATTCTTGGTTGAAAGCTTGGAGAGTTTTCCAGGACCACCACCTCCTTGCTGGGTTCTGAACACCAATTTTTGTCTCCCCGGCATCATGAGACTGCTGTGATCTCCCACTGCCTTTTTCTCCTCTTAACCATTGTTTTCTACTTTCTTGCTCAGCTGCTTGGCCTATGTCTGAGCCACCAGAAGCCAACAACCGAGCAGAATGTGGGGCTCATTTCTCTGCAGTTACCTCCTTTTAGTCTTTGAGTCCTCTGCCTTGGTTGTTCTCCAGGTCCTTCAGCAGCTAGGTTTCTCTGGGGTTTTGTTGTTGTTTGTTTGTTTTTCAACCCAGCTTATATAGTTGCTCTTGACACAGCAGCTACTCTGTTGTGGCTGAAAGCAGAGCTCCCCATCATGCATCTGAACAGTTGCCTCCTGGAGCACACGCCTTAGATGTACACAGAGAAGAGTGACTGTAATGGTTGGAACTTCAGACCAACCACGGAGGGAAAGTCTGCTCCTGGGCTATACAAGGAGTGGAGGGACCCTCCTCTGTGGCTTCCAACTGCAACACATTAAGTATACCAAAGGACCTGTTAGGGCCTCAGTTTCCTCATCTGAAAAATGGGTCTAACAATACTTGTGTCATGCATTTCATAGACTTTGCGGGAAGATAAGCAATAGGTCTGCAGCCAAGGATACTTTGGAAATAGAGAAATGATTGTTTATGATGGAAATGCAATGAGAAAACTAATAAAAGAAAATGCAGTGGACTCTGAATGTAGGGATGAGTTCAGGACAAGAGCCATTTGCTGTATGAAGGTCCTGTACCCCCACTAGACACTTACAAAGAAAGCAGAATGACCAAAATCCCATCTGCACTGATGGTGCATATTCTGGAAATATAACACTGGGATGAGTTGGGGAGGGGAGTTCAGGAACTGCTCTCCCTTCCCTGTATTTCTGTGGGCTCCCTGCCTGTCTCAGTAAGTGGTCACTGGTCCACAGCATCCTAGCCACCTCTGTGTATACCTGTTCTCCATGAGACCAGGCAGGTTCCCAAACCTGCCTGCTCTCTGAGCCCCCGGAGGACCATCAAACACCTCTGTATGGGAAGCTCCAGAATCTGTATTTTTTAAAGCTCCTCGGGGTTAGAAGTGACTATCTAGGCAAGGATTCTGTAAACACTGGACAAGACACTGAATTTCCCCTGGGTGGGAAACTGCCATCAACCGGAGTATGGCAAGGATGTATATTGAATGAAGGCGGGGGTGGGGGGATGTAGAGGAGACAGTTCCGTGGGGAAGCTGTGATTCCATCTCCTCCTGCCCAGACCCTATCAGGACAACTCCAGCCCCAACTTCCTCTGAAGACCCATGGCTTTGCAGCAGGAGTGACATTTTAGCAGAGGAATGTTGCCTTTCTTAGACATAAAGTTAAATTTATGTTAATGCCAGTCTTACCACACTTGGCAAGGAAGCCGAGCTGGCCCCAAGTGTCTCACCCTCTGTTTTCTTGGCGTCTCATTACCCGTGATATCAAAAATGCCAGTTCCCTAAGAACACCATTGTGCTACTCTGGAAAATAAGGGTTATCAGTCCCACCTGCCCGGCTCCTCAGAACCCCATTTGTTCTAGAGAAAAAAGACCTCATCATCTCGAGTCTTTTATTTTCTCTTCTTTTGATCACTTCTTGATGAGTCAAAATCGGATCACCACCAGAGTCAAAATATGCCATCGGGGGCCCTGCACTGGCCCCATGGGGGATATATGCACTGGCCCCGTGGGGGATATTTTTGCCCTGCTTCCCCCAGGTTTCTGCTGCCTCTGAATCTTGCTCTCTCTTTCCCTTCTTCACATTTTTCTTTCTTTTTTTTCTTTCTTTCTCTCCCCCCTTCTCTTCTTTGGCTCCTCTTTCTTCTTTATCTGGGAAAAAAGCCTTTATACATGAGAGTGGATCACGGGGTACAGGTGGGGGTGCTATCTGCCAATGTCATTTTTGCCTCAGGGGCAGAGGTGGTTCTCTGGACTGCGTACAGCTGACACCACCCCCTTGCTTACTGGGATTTATGGCTTGTGGAGGGAAGGAAGCCCGTGGAACTCTGGACAGAGTTCTTCCTGCCCCCATCAGGGCTCATTGATGGGTCTCTGAGCCAGTGGCCTCCCAGCCAGCCCTGTCCCCTCACCCACGTTCACAGGGCTGGTCTCTAGCCACAGCAACACAGATGAGAAGGAAAACGTCTCCAAAGGCCAGATGCTTATCTAAGAAACAGGCTTGTCAGTCCCCATGTGGCCCCTTCTTGGTCTTAACCTTTTCTTTGTTCTTTGTCCTATTTCTGCTCTGGAAAGGTCATTTAGGTGGATGCCCTGGAATGAGGCAAACTTTAAAACTGCCCCAGGACCAGACAGATACTAGCTCTTTCCCTGACTGTGCCAGTCTCAATAGTCAGGGAAGCGGTCAGGGAAGAACTGGGTTAGTTCAGGCCAGACCAGCAGGAAATAAAGGTCTTCCTTGTCTCTCTTTCCCCAAAACTTTTCCTTCTTCCCTTTCCCTTTGCTGTAGATAGTTCTTCCCTCTCTCTACTTCCCACATCCCTAGTTGTCTGATGCTGATTGCCCTGTTCACCTATCAGAGGTATGGGTGAGTCATTTACACCTTAGTATGAATTAGATCAATGGTTCGCCTTTTCTCAGGATATTTGCTCTTTAAGTCTCACTGGCAAACATAAAACTTAGGACTGCATTATAGACACTTGAAGGCAATTTCAGGGAAATGGGAGTGAGACACATTGGGGAAGGGCTGATCTTCAAAGCAGCCAACAAGTCCAGGCAGTCACACCAAGTAAGCTGCTAATCCCGAGGTATTGATTAGTTTCCACATTGTTTATGCTCCAGGACATAGGATCTTAAAAATACATGGCTGAGAGTGATTTGGAACACAGCCAAGAGCAGGGAGTAGAGGGAACTGGGGCTGCTTGGCTGGACGAGAAGAAGATGCAGAGAGCTTTCCAAGACAGGTGACTCGATAGCTTCATTTGTTTTATTTTGTTTTCTTGTGAAGGAGCAATTCTATGTGACTCCAAACATAAATGCAAGGCTGGCTTTGTGGAGCAGATTTCTTCTGAATCAAGCAGAGCTGTTCCAGGAGTCATCAGCTGCCTCCAGAGGTGGTGGGGTCTCCTGGGTTCAGCCATCATCAGAGGAGGCTTTGCACACTGCCAGGGTTGTGCCAGGTCAGATCCTTGGGGGCGAGCCCCTCTCCCAGCCATCATTCTGACAATTTGGCCCCAGCTGCATCTGTCCCCTGCTGGAGCCGCCTTGGAGCTCCTCTGGTCCCCAGAGAATGAGTTGAGTTCCTTCCTTGGCCACAAGCCCCTGAAGCTCTGTCTCCACCCCCACAGCCCTCGTTGCCTGCTGTCCCCCTCTTGACTTCTGTGTTCCAGCCTCCTGGCCTCAGTTCTTGTCCTCGTCATGCAGAACTCTTCCCTCTCTGGCCCTCACCCAGCTGTGCCCCCTGGCTCTTCTCAGGGCTGGCTCCTCTCATAATTTTGGCCTCTGCTGCTCGGATGTCACCTCTCCAGGAGGGCTTTGCATGGCTGGCCATGTCTCATCGCCCCCTAGCACGATGGCTGACAGCCGTCCCATATTGCTGGTTCCGAGGTGGTCGTCACCGTCTGATGCTCCCATCTGGGCATCTGTGTACCTCTGTGGCTTCTCCTCCTCGGCTCTGCCTCTGCCCTTGGCGTGGTAGCCCCATGGGAGCAGGGACGTGTCTGTGGGTTCACTCCATGACCCTGGCTCCTGCTCTGTGTCTAGCATGTAGAAGTGTTTGGTGAATGAATGACGGTCTATTGCAGAGGTTCTCAACCTTCCTAATGCCACGACCCTTTAGTACAGTTCCTCGTGTTGTGGTGACCCCCAACCGTTGCTAATAGCAATGAAAATAATTTTATGGTTGAGGGTCACCACAACATGAGGAACTATATTAAAGGGTCGGAGCATTAGGAAGGTTGAGAACCACTGAATGAACAAGGGACTAGGAGGCCTGGTTTGGGGGACCCTAGACCAATGGATCTGTGATGACTGTGATAACAGTGAACAGTTACAGGCAGGTGGCCAGACCCTGAGCTGCTCTCACGCTCTTAGGTGGTGAGCAGCCGTCTCAGCTTGGAGCTGGCCTTCTGTGAGAGCCTGAATGCGATGTTTTGAGCCCACTCCAAACATCCCAACAGCCTGCCCCATTACTAAGACTGAGCTGGAAATGGGGGATCCCAGAGCCTATGTGTCTGTCCAATCATCTGCGAGGTTGTGTGGGTGCAGAGGGAGGAAACCGGTGCCTGGCTCTTAGTCCTTGGGTCTGTGGAAAGTTGTGATAGATAAGTCAGCAATGCCTCGCAGTCCTCTGGGACAGCCTTCCACACACATTTGCTGAGCACCTACTGTGTGTCAAGGGCACATTGTGTCCTCCTCTCCCTGGTGACTCAGTGGGGAGGAGAGATAGCAGAGGCAGCTTTGACTTTGGCATCCCCTCAGTACAACACAGTGGTAACTTCTGCTTTCCAGTGGTGTTTAAAGCACCTTCTGGGGCAGAGATGCCACCACACTCATCACTGTCACATGCCAGCCTCACCATGATCAGACAGGAGAAGGTGTCACCAGGTGGTCAGCCCTGACAGGACCACTCTGCCCCCGGGCTGGGCGCTGCCAACAGGGCCCATGAGTACATGCCTGCCCACCCTCGTTAGCCACAGTGAAGGGGCACAAGACCAACACGGAGCAGCGAGCTGACGGCAGGGCAGCCAGCGGGCCCTGGTGTCCAGGGTAATGACAAGCACGGACTTTGGGGCTGTCTTTGTCATTTGTCTGCGAGTATGTTGCGTCACAGATGTCCCCTTGCCATAAAAAGAAAACACTAAAACCCTCCTATTTGCACAAAAATGGAGTCTGGTTGGCTAAGTCTGCCCGAGGTCCCCCTATACTGAGCAGCTGTGAATGTCCCCTTTGCAGGGGGAGGCCTGCCTTGGCCACTATGGGAAATCGCCATCCCCATGTTCTGGGCACTTCGGCCCCTCCTCCCCTGGGAGCGTCTCCCATTCTGACGTGGTGGCCCATGTGGCGTGTAAGGTACATGTCATGTTTGTTGACAGTCATCTGACACTCCCCTGACGGCGTCTCTGCAAGGCAGGGGCGTGTGCACCTTGCTCACCACTATTTCCCCAGTGCCTGGCATCGTGCAGAAGACACTTAGCGAACACCTGATGGGTGCAAGAGCTGCCCTGAGCCTGTGCCCCTCCCTGGCCATCGGCTCTGTCCACACTGGCCTCCTCCAGGCTCCTCCAGCAGGGAGCTATTGTCCCCTCCTCTTGACTTTCCTGGTTCCCAGTGACCCCAGAGGGTTAGGAAGCCGCTCCCTCTGGACAGCCTTGCGGAACTTGCCGCGACCTTCCTCCCCTGGCCCATTACACTTCTCTGCAGCCCCTTTGGTTTCCTGACTTCCTGGCTGGCCGCCATCTCCACGCCCTTGGCTCACAGCTCAGCACAGAGTAGGAGCTCAGTGAGCACTCCGACTGCCCCTGGTGGGGGCACACTCCCTCCAGGCCAGGGCCCTTGGGGTGGACAAGGCCCAGCTGGTCAAGCAGCCGGAACGCTGTCCCAGACAGCCCCACCAGCTTGAAAATGTCAAGACGACATCTCGTCCTGGCCCCAGGGAAGAAGCTGTTTGTAGCGAAGGCGGTGAGGGGCTGCTGGAGTCGGATAAAACTGCACATGGTGCTCTGCTCCCGGCACCAATGGGGGTTACTCATTCGTTCATTTGTTCCACAAGTGTTTTGCTCACCTCCTGTGTGCCAGGCTCTGCTAGGTGCTGAAAATACAGCAGAAGAGACAAATCTAAGTCCCCACTTCCCTGGTATAGAGAGGGAATAAACGGTAACGGTGTCAAGAAGCCAGAGTAGGGGCTGGAGCAGGGCCAGAGAAGACTCCAGAAAGGGGGTATTTGAACAGAAGCCCCAGAGACAAGACCAGGGTGGGGGCAGGCTCCAAGGAGCTTAAAGTCCAGACAAAGAAACTAAAATAAACTCCTATGAAGGGGAGGCTGTTAGGAGATGTGGGCTCTGTGGGGAGGGGTCTCTCCTCCCCTCCTCCCTCTCCATCCAGCCCCTCTGCAACTGGTCTGGAGCAGCGGAGTGTGGGATACAAGGTGTCACACTGCTCATTTAAGGAGAAACAGTCTCCCTTTATTTGGTTCCCCAGCCAACCAAGGCTGTGACAAGTAGCAGAAGGGAGCAAAGGCTGCTAGAGGCTCCCACCTTGCAAGCCGGCCCCAAGCATCACTGTCTGCACACACCCTTCTGGCTCTGAGGCCCCGGAGGCCGTGTGCCCGTGTCCGAGCTGAGAGTACAGTCCTGGGCTCTGCTTAGTGCATCTACACAGGCCAGGCTGGGCCCTCTCAGGGTCCTGCTCTGTGTCGCAGAACTGCCCTGACGCAGATGGCGCCCTCAACAGATGTTCCCTTTTGAAATGGTCACACAGGGGCCAGATCTGTCTCCAGCCCCATCCGAGTTTCTCATTGTCCCCTATTTTCCTTTTGGAAAGAATTGGGGCCACCAGCATCCTCCCTGACCAAGGATAGGATCAGCTTTCTCTTCTGAAAGAGAAGGTGTGAAGGGGGAGGCATTCTGCCGAGAGACAGCAGGACTCTGGGGCTTGCACTGGAGGGCAGCTCTGAGGTCAGAGAGAAGCTTTTCCACCCAGTGGGGAGGAGATGGAGAAGGAGCTAATGACAAGAAAAGTCTCAAGATGTGTGAGCTGAGGATCAAAGTGTAGGATGCAAATACCTAAGTAAACTTCCACTGAGAGATTGTTTTGCCTCCGGGGGTTCCGGAAAATGCAGAAAGAAAGGGGGAGGGACATAGTTGGGTTTTCACAGAATCTGATGTCAGAGGTCATAGTTCATGCCCACGAAACAGAGAAGCCACATCTCGGGCTTAGCTTTTGGAAAGTGATGACTTTGTTAGAGGCAGGCTTGGCACATACCGCGGGGGACAGAGTGGGGCCCTCTGCTCCCTCTGGGGATCTATGTGACCACAGATCTTGGGTGATAAGCTGAAAAATCTCAAATACCTGTGGTTAGAGCACGATTCCAGCTGGATTGTGGAACTACTAATTACACGTGCCTGCAGGAGCAGGTCACAGGCTCTGGATCTATTTGTAACCTTTAGGGATGAGCTGGGGGGGGGTGTGCACATGTGTGCCTGTGTTCACATGAGAGTGCAGGCGTGTAGCTGCTAACTCGGCCAGTGGACACGACCACTGGGGGTTATGAACATAAGTGAGGTGACTGAGGGGCTGAGTTAATTCACTGTCGGGCACTAATGCATTCTGCAAAGCCAGGAGGCCACCCTCGGTCACAGAGGCAACTCTCTCTCCCGCTCCCCTCTCTTCCAAACACACCACTTTAGAAGAGCAAATGTGCTGGGGCCCAAACTTGTCAAATAACTGATCAATCTTGTGCCTCTTCTATAAGTCCCTGTAGCTCACATCACTGTCAGGCCTAAAAATCTGGAGCCATCAAGTCAGGACAAAATAACTTGCGTCTGACATTGTAGTGGAGGCAGTGCAGGGGAAACAGACAGAAAACAAGGCAATGAAGTGATTTCTGCAGGACAGAGAAGGCGGTGAACTCCACAGGGAAAGGCAAAGTCGGGAGAGGTCTCAGGCTGCAGAGGCAAGGACAGGCCGGGCGTGTGAGCAGGTGAATGAGCTGCTGAGTAAATGCGAGAGTGGACAGATGGGCCAGTGAACATAGCAAGAACAAGTGAGGGAGACTTTCAGATAAGCCAGGGTGGGTGAGGAGCCTGGGGGCGCCAGCTGGGGCTGTGGCCCAGACCCTCATCAGGACTTCCCAGGGAAGGCGGCTTGATTAGACCATCGCCCCCCACCCTACTTTGTCTTAGATCACTTACCCAGCGAGTGTCAGTCCCACCATCATGCAGGAGACAATCCATGTAGTATGAGCACAGCACAGTCCCTTGGAGGATGCCTCTGGTGTCCAGGACTGTTTCTGTTTGGCATAAAATAGGAGCTCTCTCTCATCACCAGCACTGCAACACCCGAGAGACCAGGTGTGTAATCAGATATGTTTTGTAATTAAAGACAACCCCATCAAAATATTCCAAGGACGTGCCTCCAGCTGGCCTTTAGCAAAGATGACTTTCTCTAAGTTTGTGCCGTACAGCTAAAAATCTGATAAACTGGCCATTTTTCCTTAAATAACAGACGTGCCTTAAATAGCAGTCATCCTTAACCTCGGGATCCTCCTGTTTCGTGTTTGTTATTGCAATTTTAGAAAACACAGAAAAGTATAAAGCAGAAAATTAAAGCCACCCAAATAGTTTTCCTTAAATAATAATAAAGGCTCTCTAGCTAAGCTGCCCAGGGCACTGCTGGGCCCGCGTGTGGTGTTGTGACCTAGAGATGTGGGGGTTAGTCTGAATTGAGACTTGCCACCAGGGTCAAAAACACACTAGATTTCAAATACTTAGTAGGAAAAAAGGAGACTGTAAAATGTCTCAGTAATTTTTATACTAAGAACACACTGAAGTGATATTTTTACATAACAGGTTATATAAAATGCATTATTAATTTCACTTGTTTTCACCCTTGTTCGTGTCACCACTAGACTATCTCAGTGATCCGTGTGGCTGGCACTGTGCTCCTGTCGGGTGGTGATGTTCCACGGGGCCCATAACTTACTCTTTGAGCATACAGCAGTGTTCCATCAGGAGCGGGGTTTGGGGGCCCAGACCCAGAGGGGTTTCAAGGTTCTGACTGCCCAGTGCAGGGTCAGGAAGATCTGCTGACGAGTTGGTGAGCCTCCTGGCTTGTTCCATTGTTCATTTCTCCCACAATCACAGAGTTTGGGGGAAGATAGCAGCCGTCACACACAGTGTCCCCCTGGGAGATGCTTGTAGCCCGGTGACTGGGCTGCAGGAGACCCTAGGCCAAGGCAGAGGCCCCGATGCCAACCAGCAGCTTGGCACTGAGTGGTCCGCATGGACTTGGATGCACCATGAAATGGACAGCAAGGTTTTAAGGGAAAGGCCACAGGCAGCTAAACAAGACTCTGGAATGTCTGTTAGTCTGGTCATTGGGTTCACAGGAAAGCATCGGATCCCCCATGAAGATGACTAAGCCTCAGAGTGTGCCCAAGGAGCTCTGGCTTCCTTGATCTTCAGAAGAGAGGCTGTGAGATCCCACAATGCAGAGCGAGAGCCGCGTGCAGCCGGGGCCTATGATATTGGGATCACCACCTGGCCCTGGAGATGGGTCTTTAGGGAAACTAAGGGCTGTGCTGGTCATCGGCTCCAGGGGAGCCAGGCAGGTTTGTGGCACTCGGGTCCCCCCATGCCCTGGGCAAGATGGAGGGAGGCTGTTTGAGGGGAGCAGCCCTGGTCAAGTGCACACCCTCTCAACGGTGCAGGGCCACCAAGTTCCATCCCAGCTCTGTGGATTTGGGGCCTCAAGTTACCTTCAGCCCCTCAGACAGCAGGGCAGGAGGCCACGACCTCTCCTTGTCTACTAGAAGCTGCATCCAATCTGGGGCCTAATACACAGCTGGGGACAGGAGGAGCTCAGAGGAATTGTCCAGGTATCACAGATCTCTCTAGAGCTCAGATAAAGGCCATTTGCGGTCACAAGGAGGAAGTCCTTTATCCTCTGGGAGGGCACCGTGAAGGGGACTTGCCCAGCAGTCTGAAGCTCTTTTCTTTTCTCAAGCACCAGAAAGAAGAGTGGAGCCCGTGGTGCAGGGCGGCTCTCTGTTTGAGAGGAGGGGGGTCAGCCTGGCTGTGACACGGAGTTTCCACTGTCTGCCTGGACAGGGAGGCCAGGTGGGGTCCTGCCTGAGGGACTTCTGATGCCAAGGCATTCACCATCCTGAGAATTCATACTGTGACTCCCACAGAGTCACAGGGAGGAGGGAACAGTTTGGGGCTGTAGTCTATACTTCTCGCCACACTCCAAAGAAAGGACTCAGGAGGGCACGTATGTGTGAACCCACTGGCGGACGGCTGCGATTGCTGTGAGAATGTGAGTTCATGTTTGGAAAGAGCTTAGCTCCTGGTAAGCGCTATATAACTGCTAGTTAAACATAAATGGGGGAAACCTACAGTGTGCCAAGGATGAAAAGGAGAGTGCAAAAATAAAGCCAAAAAATGAGGCTGGCAGGACAGAAGGGGCCCTGAGCGGCTGGGTCCGTGGGAGCAGAACAGAGGTGTGCTAAGCCACCTGAGCCGCACAAGAAAGACTTCTGGGAGGAGGAGGCCTGGCCAGGCTGTGACCTGCCCTGGGCGTGCTTGTCAAGTTCTCGGGAATTCTCAGAGGGCAGACCTTGGGGTTCATAAAACAAATGAAGAATCTGAAAAGCCTCCTGTGGAAACTAAATATCCAGGATTCTGTTAGAGGGAAAAAAAATCCCCCCAGACAGAACTTCATGCTTTGGCTGAGCTTCAGGAGCTGGGGCTGGCTGTTTCTGTGCCCGGAGCTCCCGCCACGCTGCAGCTGGCGAGCCCTTGCTCGGCGGCGCTGACCTCATATGGAGGAAGGAAATGACAGGGGCCCAGTCTTGCGCCCACTGTATCTTGGTTATAAATTCCCCAGGCACGTCTTCCCCTGTGATAATCACTCCCCAAGTCGCTTTTAGCAGGCTATTTCCTATGCCTGTGCGTCCTGGGCTCTGTCCCCCACGGGCCACCCACGGGTATAGCCTTTGTGGGAGCAGGAACCAGTGGCCCTTGGCACTCGCAGTGGCCCTGAGTCATGGCTGCTCACTTCTTCCATGCTCCATCCCGCTCCTTCCCTCTCCCAGGGCTGCGGTGAGTCAACAACACTTATTAGGCTCCTCTGAATGCAGAGATCTCTACAGGGCAGCAAGCTGCTCTGTGTAAGGACAGTCAGTCTGAGGGTGGAGCAGGCTCAGTGACACGTCCTCCACCGACCAGTGACAGCCTGGGGCACCTGTGCATTTTTATTTTGTAAAGGGAAACCAAACCTCCTCCCTCCTTCCTACCTCTCCAGTCCTGAATGCGTAGTGTTCAAGTGTGCGTGTATGTACGTGCCTGGGTTGAACTCGTGGAGTGAGCCCCGGTTTGGGGTGGTCAGGAGACTGCAACTCAAAGCCAAGTTTGCCCTCTTGCCTGACCCTAAGCCAAGTACATCACCTCTCCAGCTGTGCTCACCTGTGAAACGGGGGGGGGGCGCTAGATCAGCCTCCTAGGTTGTTGTGAGAGTGCAGGTGAAGACTCTTGGCACCTCTGAGAGCAGTGATTCTCAAGGGGGGGACTTTGCCCCTCAGAGGACATTTGACAATGTCTGGAGACATTTTTGGTTATCACACTGCAGTGGAGTAAGTGGGTGCTGCTGGCATCCTGTGGGTAGCAGTCACCAGGGAGGCTGTGAAACATCCTCCAGGACAGCCCTCGATCACCAGGAGTGACACAGCCCCTAATGTCCATGGTGCCGAGGTTGAGAACCCCACCTTAGAACTCAGTATGAGAAGAGGCCATTGCCACAACACCCCTGAACCCAGTCTCACCAGGGCCAGCTGGGCCCTGTGGTCCTCACCCCTGCCTGGAGGGGAGGCACTTCATCATCTCATTTTATGAAAGGGGAAACTGAGGCACACTGGGTCCATCCAGTGGAGCTGGGTTCTGTTTGGGTGCATGGTCTTTTTTTTTTCTACCCTGGGTAGAGTGCCATGGCATCATCATAGCCCATGGCAACCTCAAACTCTTGGGCTCAAGCAATCCTCCTGCCTCAGCCTCCTGAGTAACTGGAACTATAAGCTCCTGCCATGATGCCTGGCTATTTTTTTCTATTTTTAGGAGAGATAGGGTCTCACTCTTGCTCTGACTGGTCTGGAACTCCTAAATTCAAGCAATCCATCTGCCTCAGCCTCCCAGAGTTCTGGGATTACAGGCGAGACCCACCCTGTGCCTGGCTGGGGTTCATGGTCTTGATCACCAGGCCCTGCATCCCTACCATTCAGGGCACCCTGTTCTGTCTCGCTCTGTAAAGTTTGGTTTGTAATTTCCCATTAAAACCCAGAGGGCCAGGTGAACGCTCAGACATGTGCCCTGGGGCCAGGCAGGAGGAACGGGAGGAAGGGAGGTGCCAAGGGGATGAACACACAGTGCTGTTGGAAAGGGCTTCCCTGCTCGGCCCCTGACAAGGAAGTTCCTCCCCACGGCCCTGCTGCTCTGCACTCTCTGTCACTCCAAGCAAACACCCCCACTGACTGTGAAAATGTCAGCAAAGACACAGGCGTCTGTCAGTGGGTGCCATCAAACAGTGTGAAGGGCATCGCCACGGCGCAACAGGTGAGCTGTGAAGCCCGGAACTTCCCATAATAAAATATACCATTTAGAATAATTAGGCGGTTTTTTTAACTAACTCACGAGTGGGGAATTAATCCTGCTGACAAAAATCTGTCCCTTAGGATTTTTAATCATGAAACTCACTGAGTCAAAAAGTAGAAGATGAAAAATTAATGCTTAACCATTTATGGAGAGGGCCCATATATATGCAGTTAGTGACTCCGAATGGAGAGAAAGAATTCCAACAAAATGACCCACAGGAGACCAGCGGGGCAGAGGACCCGTGACGAGCAGAGTGAACCGTCTGTGGAACAAAAGGGGTCCCCAAAAACTGGTCTTGACTTAGGAGATACCTTCACTTAGAGACACTCTCTTCTCCTTCCCTGTTTGGGGGACTATTGCTTTTACTTTTTGTTGGTCCCCCAAATCCTAAGATCTAAGACACCCCCCCCGGCAAGAATTCCTACACTGTCCACTAGAAAGACTTGGGGAAAGGGGCAGGTGAAAGGAAACAGAATTTGGGGACAGGAGCCCAAAAAAAGGGAATCTACTGGAGAGGCAGGAGTAGCGTGTTACAGGCAACCAAATGTCTTGAACCTGGCTAAGGCGTGAATCGCAGAAACAAGAGATTAGATACCATTTGTCTTCAGTAAAGCAACAGGGGGCGCTGTCCGTCCAGGAGAAGGTACAGTGCCTGAGAGATTGTCCCCCCACTGGACAGCCCCCAGAGGGATTTGAGCACTAAGCCATAAGCGCTAGCCCAGCCCTAGAGCCCTCTGAGGTCAGAAGTGTCAACTCAATGTTTAGGAACACCAGTATATCCAGAATGGACTAATTATATTTTTACTCTATTTTTTCACAAATTATACATTGTGGAATTCTGGAAGATGCTTTGCCACTTGAACATAAATTTATAAAGATAGTGCATTAGGATTACACAATACTGGTTGTTTACCAACAAGGATAAGAAGATAAAGTTACATAATCTCTCTGCCTGTGGACTTCTCCAGCCCTGAAAACTTGAACTTTTAGGGGCAAAGGCCATAGAGGAGTGTTTGCAGTGAGGGTTGAGCCAGCCTTGGGCACTTCTCCATACCCACTCATGCTGTCCAAGGTGCAGACAAAGGGTCCTTTAAGATCACTCAGCACCCACTGGCACCACCAGCCTGAGGACTGAGTAGTCTTCTTACACCTCTCCAAGTTCAAGGAATTCACAAGCTTGTGCCTAAATGGGGGAGTCTCACAAGGCACCAGGAAAGGAGAGATCATGACAGTGACAAGATGACAGTGGTAACAATAGCAGTCACCATTGCTGAGCCTAGCAGAGGCTCTGAGGCTGAGGAAGCCGCAGGGCTGGAGAGTGCCAGTGCTGGAACCAGGCACCTCCCATGTCTGCCTCCCATCCCCTTGACTCCAGACTCGCTCTCAGAACCACAGTGTGCCTGTGACCTCATGACTTTGAAAGGCAACTTATATTACTCCATGATTGCTTCTATAGGTCCTGAATGTTCTTAAGTGGCCATTTGACAAGCAATTATTATTATTATTATTTTGAGACAGATTACTATGTCGCCCTCAGTAGAGTGCTGAGGCATCACAGCTCACAGCAACCTCAAACTCTTGGGCTTAAGTGATTCTCTTGCCTCAGTTGCCCAAGTAACTGGGACTATAGGGACCTGCCACAATGCCCAGCTATTTTTTGGTTGTAGTTGTCATTGTTGTTTGTCAGGCCTGGGCTAGATAAGAAGCCACCAGCTCCAGTGTATGTGGCTGGTGCCCTAGCCACTGAGCTACAGGCGCTGAGCCATGACAAGCAATTATTGAGCACCACCTGTATGAACCTGGCCGAAAACCCAGTGTAAAATGAAATGGAGTCGAGGAAGTGCTGCAGTGGAGGTTCAGGAAAGTTCTTTGGGCACAGAGGCAGAATCCAGGATGACCCACAGCAGGAAGTGGCATCCCCTGCACTGGTGAAGAACTAACAGGACAACAGGAGGTGGGGAGGGCTGCCAGCATGGCCCCTGGGGGCTAAACCCTGGGGGCCTGCCTCCTCCTCTTCTTCCAGCAGGGATGGAGGGGTAAAGACCTACCATGTGTGGGGATGGGGAGGGGACTGTAGGGTCCTGGAATGAGAGTTCAAAGGCCAGGTCCCTCCCTCAGGGAGGCAGCAGAGCCTCCCGCAAGCAGTGGAGGCAACTCTTGCAGTAACCTTACTGGCCTCAGAAGACAGGGACTGTTCCTGGGGCTTCCTAAGCCTAGGTCTCCCTCTGCAGAGCGACATCTGGCATCCCGCCCTGGCAGGTGTGGGTTTAGATGAGAGGATGATACTCCCTTACACGGTGTGTCAGGGATTGCACGTGGTCACAGAAGGTTGAGAGCTCCACAACCCGGCGCCAGGGTAACGCCAGTGGGCTCCAGAGAGAGGATTCCCCAGGGGTGTCCTCCTGCAGGGGCAGGGGCAGCTGGAGGGGCGGGTCTGCAGGAGCCAGCAGAGGCAGCCTGGAGGAGGTGAGGACAGACATGAGTGACAGCAGTTTGCAAGGGTGGAGGGCCAAGAGGGAGGGAGAACATTCCCGACTTCAGTCTCTGAAGCTTCTCTCCCCTGCGGAGGTGACCCACTACAGAATTGTGGCCACTCGGAGACTTTTATTTAAGGTAGAAGCTATTGGAAGTTCTCCTCCTCTCCGCCTCCCCCTATGAAAACCCTTTCCACCCTCAATAAACCCAAAGGGGCACTTTCCCCTGGTTAAAAATAAAACTTGGAGGGGGCCCCGCAGGAATGGAATCCTTTCTTCCTGTGTTTAAATTTCTACGGAAAATCTGACCCGCGTGGCCGCCGCCCCTGCCATAAGCGGGCGGAGAGCGCTTATATCTTTAAGGAGAAGAAAGTCAGGCAGCGTCCAAGTTCCCAACCCGCCGCTGAGCCGCCCGCGGGACTAGCAGCCGGCGGCGGCGCAATCGGCCCCGGGAAGGGTGGGCGCACCCGGCGTACCCCTCACCACGCACCACGCGGGCCGGGCGGGCGGGGGGCGACTGGGAGAGCGAGAGGCGGCCACGTCCCTGGGCCCGGGCGCGGGCTGGCCCGGCCCCCTGCGAGCGCGCCGCGAACGCTGCCGTCTCCGCTTGCAGAGGCCGCCGGGGCCGTGGATGGGGAGGGCGCGCCGCCCGGCGGTCCCCACGCACAAGCAGCCACGATGAGGGTCAACGAGAAGTACTCGACGCTCCCGGCCGAGGACCGCAGCGTTCACATCGTCAACATCTGCGCCATCGAGGACATAGGCTACCTGCCGTCCGAGGGCACGGTGAGTGCGGGCGCCCGCGACCGGGGCGGGCGGGCCGCGCACCTGCGCTGCGCCGCTCAGGGAGGGAGGGAGCTGGGCGGCGGCGGGGCCTCCCGGGACTCCTGGGCGTAGGCCGGGCCCTCTGCACGGAGTCGGAGGCGCCCACCCGCGCACGTGTGCCGCGGAAAGGGCGCGCTGGCCCGGGCCAACTGTGTGAGCTCAGCCGGCGCTCTGCGCGTCCGGGGCGCGGCGCCCACCCTGCCAAACACGGCGCCCGGGTCTGGCATGGCAAGCCATTCCAGGCTCTGTTGGCGTCCCTGCTTGCAGCCGCCTCACCCTGGGTCCAGAGCCTGAGCGACAGCGTGTGGCTGAGGCCTCGGGTGGGACCCCACTCGTCCTGGCCCAGAGCCAGGCGTGCCCGCCCGCCCATTGGGGTGGCTGGAGTGAAGGGTGGGGATCTTGGGCTAAAGCCAAGTTGGTGGTCGCTCCAGGAGAGTGGTAGCCACCAGGCCCCACCAGGCATCACTGGGCAACACTCCCTGGGGCCCTTGCTTGGGGATGGGGGGCCACTTGCCAGAGGCGGGAGTTGTGCCCAGGGCACTGGGCCCAGCCCGGAACTCTCAATGCCTGGGGCAGCTGGCCGGTGCCTGGCAGTCGAGATTGCTTTCTTCACTGACCCCAGCCTCTGCTGGGCACTGAGGCCTGGTTCAGGTGGTGGCCAGGGTAGGGACACTAGTAGGGAGCCAGTCACATGATTGGGATCCCCAATCCCAAGGTCCCTGGCACTCCTACCACCCTCCCTCGGGCCATACCCAGAGGTGATAGGGATCCCGGGATGGGAGAGTAGAATTCACTCAGGAGGGGTTTGGTTTGAAGGACAGAATTTGTCTGAAGAAGATGTGAACTCACTCATTCTTGGGGGGAGGGGTCAAGGGGGCAGTGCTCTCTAGGACCTAAGAATGTACAGAATCCCCTCCCTTCCTCCTTCCCCTACTGACCCCCAAGGCTCCTCCTCAGCACCAGGCCCAGCTTCAACCCCTTAGGGATTGCCTTGGCCTGTCTTCTGGTCTTGGGGCCAGAGGGCCCTGGAGGGGGTACGCCCAGAGACATGTGGGATGGAGCAGGGGCAAGGATCATACTTTGGGGCCCGGTGTTCCAGGCAAGGCAGAGACTCAGGCTTTCCTCAGGCCTTCCACTCCTTGGGTCACAGTGGGGGGCTCTGGGTGGCAGTGAGGGACTCCTAGGGAACAGAGCTTGCAAAGAACTACAGGGGGCAGAGATGGGGGGGATATGCCTGGGACAGATAGGATTAGCCCCAGAAGCTCAGGGGTCATTATTTGAACAAAGCCATAAGCTAGACTATGCTGGTCCCTGGTCACCCACAGAGAGTGAGATAGGGAAGGCTCTGCCTGTCTGGAGCTCACTTAAAGAGTTGGGGTGGACCATTCCCCCATTCCCCACGACAGTGACAGACACATTCCCATAGTGCTGGGCCAGTGAACTCTTACAACACATGGGGTAGATGCTGTTATTATGGGTCAATAAACTAAGGCCAGGAGGGACAGAAGACCTGCTCCAAGTTACCCACCAGTTGACAGGACAGCTAGGAAGAGCCTGAGATACAGGCTAGCTAGCAACAAGAAGCTTCTGGAAGAATGGACATTCTGGGGAGGGAGCTAGTTATACCCATAAGGGGTAAGGATGGGGGTCTTTCAAAGAAGTCACATATGTGAAAGCCCAAAGGTGGGAACATGGGACACCAGTTCGGAGTCACAAGATAATGGTGGTGGCCAATGTGATACAGAAATGGAGGTAGACTGGGTGAGACGCGGCAGTGAATCAGATGTACAATAACAAAGAGAGTCCTGGATGAATAGCCCCTGGGCTTTGGGGTTTAGTTCAGGGACCCATTGCTTATCCAGACTCAGAAATCATTGGTCCCCCCACCAACCCAGGAGGGGACTGCAAAGTTTGTAAAGAGGCAGGTCGGTCCAGAAGAGGCCATGGACTCTACTTCGCACTTACTTTATCTTGTGGGCACGGAGGACTGTGACTACAGGAAGGAGAACATGCTGCTGGTGACATGGGCACAGATGGGTGCAAGCAGCACTCTGGAGCCAGGCCGTGTGAGTGCAGGGCAGGCAGCATGGCAGGGAGCACTCCCAGGGCATCCCCGGTGTGGCTCGAGCCAGCAATTGTTGCTCAGTCATTGCCCTGAGTCACCCAAGGCGGCTCTGTACATGGGAAGGCCAGAGGGCGTGGGCTGCAATTCAGAAAGTTCCTGCTCCATTCCCAGACCACATAGGAGCATAAATCAGCCACAGAATAAGCCTGTCCCACCAGGCTGCCAGGCCTCTCCTCTCTCTACCACCCCCCAAGTTCAAGGATGAAAATCACTTCATTGTTTCTGTACAATAAGGTATAAGGAGAAATGACCTAAAAGCCAGAGGCCAGGTTGGATGCAGTTTATTTCATTAAGTTTGTTTGTGTTAATCTTTGAGTGTTTCTACTTCCTTCCTTCAAATTGGCGGTTGTCCGTGGCCTGGGATCTGTGTGTCCCAGACAAGCCCAGACAATCGTGGAGATATCTGCTTCTCTAGCCTCTGCCGACCTGCTGAGATAAGAGCATTTCCCTGTTTATCTGCATTTGGAGGTGATCTGCTCATAGATGGTGGAGTGTGCCCAATAATCACAAATTGATTTATAATAACCTAATTTTTAAAATTGGGGGGGATAAAAATAAAGTTTAAAAATAATGTTCTATAATTTGAAGAGTCCCAAAACCAAAAGAAATTTTGCAGGTCACTGATTCCATTGCCCCATTTTCAGAGAAGTGAAGGTAGTGGATTCCCTAGAGTGACTGCAGTATTTCATTCAGATGTGTAGATTCAGTTCCAGGTGCTCCAGCTCCAGATAAGAGCTGAATAAACCAACTACACCCCAGGACAGCATCCCAGCCATAGACACACGGCTCCTCCCCACTCTTCTGCCCTTTCCCAGGAGTTTGGGGTGGGGGCCAATAGAGGCAGGTGTGGACCGGATGAAGGCTGCCCTCCCACTGCTTGTGGTGCCCAGGACAGAGCTGCTGTGAAGGGCCTTTGTCCCTGATGTTTTCCTGTGTGACCACAGGAAGTCATTTCTCTCCTACCATTTTCCTATCTTCCTTGAGGAAGCTCTTCCAGGACCATTTCCACTCCCCCTCACACACACACACAAATAGGCAGGGTGTAATACTCCAAATACTTTCAGATCTTCCATCCCACATTCTGTGCCCACCGGAGTCCTGTGACCTACATCAAGATTTCTTGTCTACCTCTCACAGCTGAGAAGACTGAGGATCAGAGTATGAGGGGGTGGGGTATGTTTAAGTGCTGGGCTGGCTGAGCCTCAGCTTCTGTGTCCTTGGATCTGATGGCCAATACCAGTGACAGTATGCAAGACCAAGCCCCGGTCACTCATACATGCATTCCTTCTGCAAGCACAGACTTGGTGCCAACCATCAGATGAATAAGAAATCCTTCACCAGGCAGTGCCCGTAGCTCAGTGGGTAGGGTGCCGGCCACGTACACCCAGGCTGGCAGGTTTGAACATGACCCGGGCAGCTAAACAGCAATTACAACTGCAAAAACAACAAAAAATAGCCGGGCACTGTGGTGGGCACCTGTAGTCCCTGTTACTTGGGAGGCTGAGGCAAGAGAATCATTTAAGCCCAAGAGTTTAAGGTTGCTGTGAGCTCTACCGAGGGTGACATAATGAGACTCTGTCTCAAAAAAAAGAAAAAAAAAGAAAGAAAGAAATCCCTCACCCTCAACAAAGGTGCACAAGGGGTCGCCTCTCCTTTCTTACCAATACAGAAGAGAGAACATTCTGAAGTTCTCCAGAGCCTTTGCATTGGGAAGTTCTGCATAAGGTTGAACCCACATCTCTCCCACGGCAATTTAAATCCTGGCCTTTTTGTCCTATTCTAAACAAGAAAAGCAGCCACTCCACTGTTCCATGGGAGGGCCCCACGAGACCTCCATGGTCCTTGCTGCACATCCACTGGCTGTCCCCAGGCCCAGCTCAGCACTGCTCTCCAGACCATGGGGCCCTCCCAGACCCTGTGGAGCTGAAAGAGAGCCCACACTTTCTGTTGAAAGGTTGCTGACCACTTACTCTTACTCAGGTAGGCTCTTGCCCATTTTATAAAAGTAAGGCCTATACAGATCACACAACTTACCTCAGTCTCACAGGGGGCCAGGCCCTGGAACACTCACCTGTGCTTTGTGCCGCCTGCTGCTGGTCCCAGCATCACACCCAGCTCCTTTTGTGAGTTTTTGAAGTCTGTATTTGGCACTGCCATCATCTTTCACTGTGGTCCACTCTGACCATGAGATTATAGACTGTCCGTCCCCTAGTTCCTTATCTGTGTATCTATCTCCGTTCTCAATTAGAGCAAGCTCTTGTCTCGGACTCGCTATATAGAGTATATGCCAGGTCCTGATGAAAACTCTTCACAACAAACACTGACACATCTAATTCTTCCAACCACCTTATGAGGGAAGTCTCATCATATGAGGGAGGTCTTAGGGGATGCCAGGGGGCAAAGAGATTCGGCTCTGTGCCTGGGTAACTCAGCTGGTGAGTGGCAGCTGGTGGTCCGAGAGGGTGTCCACTCCTGTCCTGTATGGTGCCTCTCCCTCCACTGTGTGTGGGAAGTTAGATATTTCTGTTTTCCCGAAGACTATTAAGCCTCTGAGGGGAGGTGTGTTCCTTGATAGGGCCCATTGGCACATCCGTGCTGTTGTTCATGTTGAAGCTGGTGACCCTTCCTTTCTCACCTGGGTGGAGAATTGTTGGCCATTCCCTAGGGTAGTCTTGCTCTCTGGCTTGTGGGACCATGTTGAATTTCCTTCCCTTCTCTAAGAGTTTATTTGCCCACCAATATTAGCCATTATCCCTGCCTCCAGGGGTGTTTGTGGTCACCCCACAGCTACTGAGTCCTACTGGGTTCTAGACAGAGGTATGTTAGGGAAAGTCCCCGGCCAGGCCTCAGGGGTCCTGCCGTGTGGTTTCGGGACCACTGTGTTAAGAATGTGTAGGTAGATGGTTAGAGATAGTCCTAGCTCACGGAGATGTGCTTGGGCCAGAGTGGTCAGTCACCTTTGGATCTGGGAGGGTGGGCAATTTGCCCCATGGCCTGAAAACCAGGTGAAGGGCTAAGAAGAACAGGGGGTAAATGCAGGGAGGGGCTTCTCATGTGCAAGGCAGGGACCTGGATGTCCCATCAGGGAGGATGACTCCCACGTAGGCCCTGGGTGAGGGCTGAGGAAGCTGGGGGGTGATATAGCAAGGGTACAGGGGACCCAGTCCACAGGCCTCCACTCAGCCTCACAGGACATAGTTCCCCATGTGGAGAGCAGGGATGAGCTCCTGCTAGAGAAGCTGAATGTCTGGCATGCCCAAGATGCTGGCAGGTGTGCCCTCTGCCTGCTCAAGACACCTGCCTACCTCAGTGTGACCATCTCCTGCCTATGCCAGTTCATTCCCCCAGCATGGACCTGGGTCATCCAAGGGCAGCCTTCAGGCCCAGCTCTTGCCCAGGAGGAGAGGGTGTGAGGAGAGAAAAGCACTTTAGCTGCCATATCCCTGGGCCCCTGTGGTTCTCCTGAGATACTGAGCAGAACAAGTGTCTGCACTGGTGGAGGTCAGGGTGACGGGGATCGCCCTCAGGTACCTGGCCTTGGAATCTGGGGAATTCCTCCTGGCATGTTCCAGACATGTCTCATGTCTCTGAGCTCAGCAGAGACAATCATCAGCTCAGTAATCCTCCTGGCCACTGGGGAGGCACCTATGTTACCCTCCCCCCTTGTTTGACAGAGGCAGACCCTGAGGCTCAGAGGGTCAGGGACCTCACCTGGCCCTCAGAGCTGGAGCGAGGCCAAGCCCAGGTGCAGAGCCAGGTCTGGCCAACGGCAGGGCCTGCCAAGAAGCCACCGCCTCGTACTGTAGCAGCCTACCTCTGCCCCGTCTGTCCCTGACAGGCCTGTGTCCTCGCATTGCCCAAACTTACCCACCTGCGAGAACCTGCTGCTCTCCCAGCCCTGCTTAACCCCCACTCCAGGCTGGCCCGGAGCAGCAGGGACAGAGCTGAGGCTGTACTCTCTCTGTGTCCTCCAGCACCTGAGCCGGAGCCCTGCCCTATGGTCATTCTGTGGAGTTGGGCCCAGAAATTGGGCAGCTCACCAGAATGAGCCTCAGTTTCCCTCCCAGCAAATTGAGAAGAATGGCTCTTCCATGCAGAAGCACCGTGCGGCTCCAGACGTAAGATGCTGGAGTCTTCCCTGTCCTGTCTTTTACCAGGCTGGATGTGTAACTGTGCTGCCTCTGAGCCCTTCCAAGGATGCCCGCCCCCTATAGGTGTGGTGCTGGCCTGGAAGCACCCTGCAGACATATGTAGTGGTGAGCAAGCTGGGCAGAGCGTCCACATGGCGTGCAGGCCCTCCTGGAGTCGCCAGCATGGCTGGCCCCCGCATGGTTGCAGTTGGAGCCTCCCTGTCCTCCCCCTTAATGCTGAGTGTTTGGCAGGGTCTTCAACCCTCCAGCTTCCTCCATGTACTTTTCGGCTGTCCACAGCCCACCACCATCACACTGCAGTTCCACTGACCACATGGGGAGACCTTCCAGGCTAATGAGACCCAGGCACACCTCTTTTCACCGCCCATGGGTGTTTGGGGCCCTGCCTGGGAGCTGCATGCCAGTCTCACAAGTCATTGGGAGATCTTGTTCTCAAGATGCCCCGTGGCGCTCATGGTGGTGCAGGGAGCATCTGTCCATAGCTACAGGGACCTGAGATGGAGACCAAGTGGCCAGGCCCAGGGCAGAGGCTCAGCCTTAGGGACTGTTACCCTCTGAGCTGTTTATTAGGCTCCATCCAGCAAGGTTTTATCTCTTTTTCTAATTTCTGGAGCCTGGCTTGCTGCTTGACCTGTCTGTTCTCCATAACCAGCCGTTCTATACTTTTATCTCATTGGGCTTTCTGGAGTCCTTCTGACAAATAATGAAACCAAGGATGGACAGACCCTGTCAGAGCCTACCCCCACCTCGTCACCCCGGGGGACTCCCCCATCCATGCCAGTGGCTCCTTCTCTGTACCCAAAGTGGCCCCTACACAAGCACCACATCCCCCAGCCAGCGAGGGGCTGGAACAGTGCCTGACCACCCAGCTTGTTCACCCTCTGGGTGGGGTGTGCTCCTTGAGGTCACTCCAAGGGTCCTAGCAGGATGGAGTCCAGCTGCCCATGGCAGTGACCGCTGGTTAACCCGCCTCTATCAGCCTGTCCTGGCACCTCCAGTCCAGCTCCCAAGTAAAGTACTGAAACCCAACCCTTCCCTCAGGGTCTGATTTTGGGAGAACCCAGATGAAGACAAGTAAAAGCCTCTCTTCTGGCCACAAAACTAGTTGGTGGCCCTGCAGCCACCTTGACATGATGCTGCCTTGGACAATGACCACCAGAGTTTGATGTTTGTACCTGCAGAAGCCATGCGTGGCTCTGGCCTGCCTGAGACCCTGTATGGGGAGGCCTTCCTAGAGGGGTGTTGCTTGGCAGCTTTTGCAATAGCTCTTCTCAAGCAGCCAGGGAGGTCACTCACACCCAGCTTGCCCTAGCTCTGCCATCCCTCTGGGTGACAGTGTGGGAGATTGGCAGTGACCGTGTCCTTTTGGAGTGTCAGCTCCATCAGGGCAGGGCCTGTGTGCTGTGCTCCTGGCTGAGTCCCAGCCCCAGGACAGTGCCCAGCACAGGGCAGGCATCAGTGAGTATCAGCTGGATGAGGGAGCGAGTGAATGAATGAAGTGGACCCGTTGATGCAGGCTCCCTGCGAGGGCCGGGCACTCACAGCTCCATAGTGAAGGGATCTCTTTTCCTCCACCCTCAGCTGCTGACCTCCCTGTCCGTGGACCCAGATGCCGAATGCAAGTATGGGCTGTACTTCAGGGATGGCAAGCGCAAGGTAGACTACATCCTGGTATACCATCACAAGAGGGCCTCGGGCAGCAAGACGCTAGCCAGGAGGGTCCAGCACAATGACGCTGGCCTGGGGACACGTGGCGCTAAGCAGGACCAGCCCCTGCCTGGAAAAGCAGGCCCGTTGGAAGCAGGCCCGCCTGAACCCCCAGTGGACTACCACGAAGATGACAAGCAGTTTCGCAGGGACGAGTATGAAGGCAATCTCCTGGAGGCCGGCCTGGAGCTGGAGCGGGACGAGGACGTAACTATCCCGGGCTTGTCGGGGCGGGCAGTGCTGGCCAGAGCTCTGGGGGCAGGGGGCAGCAGTCTCGTCCTAGCTTTAAACTGTTCTCAGACAGAGGGCAAGATGAGAGTGCCTCCCTTGTCATGAAGGTGGGGCAGAAATCGTTTGTGAACAGCTTTGGAGGGCTCCAGACCACCCCTTGGAGTCACATCTGCTCTGGGAGAAGGGCTGGCCTTCACAGCGGTCACCCACAGGTCAAAGCACTTCCTGCTTCTGGTCACTTCCTCTCCTGGGAAGATTTGCCCACGCAGAGGGAGGACTAAGCTTCCTGGGGGTCTCCCTGGCTGGCCTTGACCCCTTTCTGGACCTCAGTTTCTCAATCTAGAAAGTAAGCAGATAGGTCTGGCTGACTCTGGGGGTCCCTGATGCTCTGAAATCCACATCTCTATAACCCTGTTTTCTGGATCTTTTCTACCCTAGCAAAGCCTAACAAACTTGCTAAAAGAAAGTTTCTTTCTTTCTTTCTTTTTTTTTTAGACAGAATCTCACTTTGTTGCCCTGCGTAAAGTGCCATGGCATCATCATTGCTCACAGCAACCTCAAACTCTTGGGTTCAAGTGATCCTCTTGCCTCAGTTTTTCTATTTTTAGTAGAGATGAGGTCTTGCTCATGCCCAGGCTGGTCTTGAACTTCTGAGCTCAAGCAATCCACCTGCCTCGGCCTCCCAAAGTGCGAGGATTACAGGGCTGAGGCACTGTGCCCAGCAGAAAGAAAGATTTCTGAAGAGAATAGAGGGTTGACACACCTCATGTGCCTGAGGGCGTGGCAGTGTGCAGAGAAGGGTTTTAGCACCCGGACGTGGCAGTGCTTGAGTTGAGTGCTGTGTGCTCCCCGACCACATCTTAACCTCTCTGTGCACGAGAGTGCCGCTCCTGAATATTGATGAAAATCCCCCTAGTCTAGACAGCTCTCACTGTGTAGATTAGTCAAGAATCAGCAAAAGTCTCAAAAACACACGAAGAGCAGAAAAAGTAGTCAGCAGGTTGACTTAGGAAACAACCAAGTCAACTTTGAGCGTTTAAAATATAAGTTGGCACCGGTTTGCTGTTTCGTCCACAGGGCCCACTGTGTCCTTAAATGATGAATGCTTTTGGTCAGTGGTTAGAATGCCTTCTGAATATCCAGACCAAGGAGCCAGTTAATTAGGGAACTCAGGTTGTAAAGTCTGTTTTGTGATATTACTTCCCCTGGAAACAATCAAGAACCCCCATAGATCCTCTTTCTCATTCAACAGGATGGTCTCTCTGGGTCTCTGTTTACCTTCTGGAGCTTGGGCTCCCTGGTGGAGGTTGTGAGTCCCACATAGCAGGGGTGGCTCCCTTTGGAGTTTCCAGAGCCTGTGAGGGGGCTTACAGGGTTTTGAGAATCTGGAAGCAAAGGTTCCATTCTAACAAGGATTCCAAGAGTTTCTCCTGATTTTGAGGGAAGTAGCTAGAAAACAGGTATTTGCTGTCTTACTTGGTCTTAGACTTCAGCAGGTGCCACTGACAGGAGACAAGCACTTGATTCTCCCTGGCCAGCCCCATGGATTTTTGAACAGTACTGCTACTGTGCAGAGTTGATTTCAGCACATTATTTTATAATGGAGGAGAGGATCAGCTCTGTCAGAGGCAGGAGAGGCTAGGGGAGCTCTGTGGCGAGGCCTCGCCCTGGGAGCTGAAGCCCGGAGAGCTGTGATTTTGAGTTTCAGGCGTGGTGTGCCTTGTCTGTGCCACGGGGGATTTGCACACTATCGGTGTCATTCTCTCCTGACTACAACTTTCAAATCTCAAACTTGACAGGAATCTCTGAGGTCTGGTAATTCCAGCTGACTCAGGCCAGATCCCAGGCCTACCTGTCCTTACCAAAATGCCAGGCCTCAGTTTTCCCATTCTGTAAAATGGAGATAGCAATAATGTCTACATCACGGGGTTATCCTGAGTCACCCCTGCAAAGTACTTAATTCAGAGTATAGCATGTGGCAAATTCTCCTTGGCTGATATTCTACCACGTATTATTGTTCATACTGAAGTAGGGACAGCAGTGCCCAGGAAGGAGAAAAGGACCTTGCCAAGTCTAATTTCATACTGTCATGAATCTCTTTATAAAAAAAAATTCATATTCTCTATTGTGACTTTGAAATAAAAAGCAAACATGAGGACATTTGTTACTGTCATCAAAAAAGATCCAGGTTTCCCAGTGAAATGACCTCAAAATTTCACTGACAATTCAGCTTGAGAGCTAAAAGAGGCTTTTCAGCTGTTAATTTGGCCATTAAAAAAAAAAAAACCGAGAACATGACTGCAGCATAGAGGCGGTGGTTCAAGTTTTCAAAGTGGCTGAAGTTGAGATGTTTCCTCGTCACCACGGGAGTCTCTTAAATCATAAACTGTGTTTTATGAGGGCCTCCTGGCACCCTGAGCTCTCATCTGAGATGAACTGGCCCCCAAGGTTGTTGGAAGGAGCCCTCGTTGGGCAGCTCCCAGAGACGGGCAGGGCCAGAATCTATTAAAAGGCTGTCTGGCACATGTGGCGGGTGGTGTCCGAGGTGTGCGATTAACAGGCGGAGCCGCTGCGGCTTATTTCAGGGGGAGGAGAGGCTCTTGTTAATAACTTTCCCCAGGCGTGTGCTCAGGTTACCAGGAGCAAAGAGTTTGCAATTGTGAAAATAAGATAGCCTGTAAGTCTAAGAGAGCCCAGCAGCACAATCTTACCCAATTTGAAGCAAACCTCAGGGTTGACATGTGCTTTCCTGGGGAGAAAAAAATCCACAGACTCTATCAGATAAGAGTTTCTTTAGAAGAGAGTTTCATTTCATCACCCCACTAAGTCTGCACTAGTGCTCAGACACTCAATGACCACCCCCCTTATTGGGACTCACTGAGTTTCTCAACCTCGCCGCTGTGGGCGTATGAGACTTAGCAGCTTTCCTGGGCCCCACCTTGAAGGCCTTGACTCCTTCAAGTCATGAAAACCAAAAAAACGTCCCCAGGTTTCCAAATGTCCCTAGGGGCCAAAACTGCCCCCAGTGAGAATTCCTGCTCTACAGGCTGGGGGATGGAGGGAGGAAGGAGGAAGGTCTGGAGAGAGAGTAAGGAGGAGACTAAAGCTGTCCCGGTGGAGGCCAGACACCTCCTGGACTGCCTGTAAGCTCAGCCTCCTGTGGGGACTCAGGCTGCCTCATAGAGGTCACCAGCCTCCGTTCCCCACAAGGCACCAGTGGGTGCGTTCACTGTGTTGGTCATGGGCAAAGTGGGCTGAAAGCCTCTCCCAGGCATGAGCCCCTCTGCTGGCCTTTCTCGCTGAGTGCTTGTGGGGTTGTTTATTATCTCAAGACATCCCATGATGATGTGTGCCCAGCAGATGGTGCCCCAGAGGACATAACTTGGCTGAGTGCACAGTGGGGGCCTGTTCTAAGGACCCCTTGACTGCCGTAACAAAGGACTACACACTAAGTGCTTAAAACAATACAAATTTATTTATTTATCTAATTTGTTTTGAGAGATGGGGTCTTGCTCTGTAGCCCAGGCTGGACCCTCATCAGAGCCCACTGAAACCTCCAACTCCTGGGTTCAAGTGATCCTCCTGCCTCAGCCTCCCTAGTAGCTGGGACTACAGGCGCATACTACCATGCCTTGCTAACTTTTAAATTTTTTGTAGAGGCAGGGTCTCCTTCATTGACCAGGCTGGTCTTGAACTCCTGGCCTCAAGCAATCTTCCTGCCTCAGCCTCCCAGGGTGCTAGGTGTGAGCCCCTGTACCTGGTCAAAACAACATAAATTTATTCTCACAGTTCTAGAAGCCAGAACTCCAAAATCAAGGTGTTGTTAGGACCAACTCCCTTCCTTCCTGCCTCTTCCAGCCTCTGAGGGCTCCAGCCATTCCTTAGCTTGTGGCCACATCACTCCAGGCTCTTCTCCCATCCTCACACCACCTGTGCTGTGTATTCTCTTTTATAAGGACACCAGTCCTATTCAGGGACACCCCAATCCGCTATGGCTTACACCTGCAGAGACCCTGTCACGTGCACAGATACCAGGGGTTAGGACTTGAACATACCTTTTTAGAGGACACATTTCAACTCACAGCAAGATGGGATGCCACCCTGGAGTCTCCCAGAGTAGAGTGGCTTGGATGGGGCAGGCCAGAGCCCAGAGGTTGGAGGTTATAGCTGGGAGGTGGGGTATGGTCAGGGAAATGATGGGCACTGACCGCGGCCTGGTCTCCCTCACTGCAGGGCCAAGCGTGTGCACAGGATCCCCTGTGGGGGCTCATCAAAATGCAGGCTCTGACTTGGCAGCGCTGGTGGGGACTCAGCACCCAGGGTGCTCCTGGACCCCATAAGCCAGCAGAAGCACCCCTAGGGAAAGGTCTCTCGTGTTCACATAAGCCCCTGAGTCATTGTCCACGGCCCCAGATAGAGACCCCTGTACTGGCTACTGTGAGCCTAGGGGAGGGCAGAGCGATAGGTGCCCATGATGCCTTCTAGATGCCTTGAAGAGAGACCTGTGGGGTCAAAAAAGGCTTTGACCTTTGATCTATAAGATGCCTTCAAGGTCATTTCACATCAGGGGTCGGAGACCCCTAGGATGGCACTGCAAGACAAGAAAGGCAGGAAGAAGGGGGGCCTTGGAGCAGAAGCCCCTCTCTCCCTTTCTTCCTCCTCCCTCTGTCTCTGTCTCTCCCCCCTTCCCGTTCCCTCTCTTTCTCTCTGTCTCTTTCTTTATTCCCTCTCTCTCTCCCTCTCTCTTCCCTTTGGCAGCCACGGGGTCAGCTTCCAGGATTCACATTAAAGGGATAAGAGAAATTTGTGGCCAACATGTTTTCTTGCAGCTGAACCCATTAGCATTTTTGAAGTCCAGCCTCAAAGCCTGCTGGATGTTATTTATGTCTGTGGGGTCATTGCTGAGAACGCCACACACTGAAAAATCCTGGCTGTGTGTGCTGGGGGACCGGGGAGCCAAGGCCCACAATGCCCCGATGTTGAACTTGACCTGGCTTTGGCAGATTCTATGAAGGCCATGGACACTGGGACCCTATGAAAGTCTGTTTGCTTTTGTGCCGCTGCTTGGAGCTCACCTATGCACCCGGAGGGCCAGCCGTTCTTTGTCAGCTCACTTCCACGTGGCTGGTGAGGCTGGCCGTTTAGCCGCATCTGTCCACCACATCCCTGGAGGTTGCTTTTAAAAAGCAAGTGTGGGTGGCGTCTGCGGAAGGTTGGTACTGCTCTCAGACAGAGCCCAGGGCTGGGGTTGGGGGGGGCGTGTGAAGACGCAGGCTTGGAGCTCTGAGTGCACGTCCAGACACCACTCGGCCCCTCTGAGAGCCCAGTATGTGGATGTAGACTTAACTCAGCCGCTTCCTGGCTGAGCAACCTTGGGCAAGTGGCTTCACCTCTCTGGCCCTGTCTCCCCATCTGCTGAATGGAGGTGATGACCTGACCTTCCTCAAAGAGTGGTGGGCGAGAGTTAAGAGAGTTAATACTCAGGCCTGGTGCAGGGAAAGAGCAGCTGACGTTGGCTGCAAACACCCTCTTGCTCGCAGCCCTGGACACAGACTGCTGCTCAGGGCCTGGCCGGAGAGGGGAGGGCATCAGTCAAATCTGGGAAGAGAAGGGTCTCCCTGCCTGTGGCGACGCCCCACCCCTGCCCTTCACCAGGTGACGAGAGAGGGTAGTGCTAGTGTTGTCATGGCCACAGGAGAGGGAGAGGGACAGCCATTTTTTGCCATTTCAAACAAAGGCTGTGTGGGTGTGGGCAGATGTCAGAGCCAGTTCTGGGGCTTGGCTAATGGTTGTCCAGACCTCAGCCTCAGGATAGCCCGGCACTTGGGGTTCAGGGAGGAGCCCCACTCACAGCCCAGGATGCTGGGAGTCTCAGGTCTGATCGAGCTGTTCAGGACACACAAGAGCAGTGAACGTACTCATGCGACTGTTAACAAATCACCCCCACTCCACCCACAGGCCCGTGGGGGAAACAGACTCTTACATAGCAGGTTGTTGGGGACCTCTAGTCTTGCCCTGCAGACACTTCTCTGCCTGTAATTTCACCATTGCAGATTCATTTTCTTTCTTTCTTTTTTTTTTTTTTTTTTTTTTGAGACAGAGCCTCGAGCTGTCCCCCTGGGTAGAGTGCCGTGGCATCACAGCTCACAGCAACCTCCAACTCCTGGGCTCAAGCGAGTCTCCTGCCTCCACCTCCCAAGTAGCTGGGACCACAGGCACCCGCCACAATGCCAGGCTATGTTTTGGTTGCAACCGTCATTGTTGTTTGGTGGGCCTGGGCTAGATTCAAACCCTCTACTTTAGGTGTATGTGGCTGGCGCCTTAGTCGCTTGAGCCACAGGTGCCAAGCCTGGAGATTCATTTTCTTTGGCCCCTGAGTATTTTATGTCTCTTGAGTCCTCTGCTGAGGCCCAAAGCACATTGTGTGACTTATCATTGCCTGATTTCACTTCTTTCAAAGTGAATTGCGGGACTGGGCATGGTGGCTCACACCTGTCATCCCAGCACTCTGGGAGGCCATTGTGGGTGGATCACTTGAGCTCAGGAGTTCAAGACCAGCCTGATCTAGAGTGAGACCTCATCTCTAAAATAGCTAGGCATTGTGGCAGGCACCTGTAGTCCCAGCTACTCTGGAGGCTGAGGCAAGAGGATCATCTGAGCCCAAGAATTTGAGGTTACTGTGAGCTATGAGGCCATAGCACTCCACTGAGGGTGATGAAATGAAACTCTTATCTGGAAAAAAAAAAAAGTCAATTCTGGAGGTTTTTTTTAAGACCATGCCTTAAAAGTGCTAGTGAGATCACTGCACGGCTATGCTATGGGGCTGAGGCAGTTGGGGTGAAATCTGACTATTCTAGCTTCAGTTCTGAGACCTTCACGGGTGTCTGGAACCATGGTGTGCTAGAGTCAGCCCTTTCCAGTTCACCAGGAATTCTGCTAGCCAGTCCTCGTAACCCACTGATAACTTTAAATAGTTAAAAGTTACCCATCTACCCCCAGCCCCTCACTAGAATCTCCCTGCAACAGCCCCACGTGCCTTCCAGTCTTGGGAAGGGTTGAGTATTTCCATTGAGTTTTTAATTCTTGCTATGATCCTTTTTTTATTTCTAGAAGTTCTATTGGTTCTTTTCCAAGTCAGCTGTGTCATATTTTAATAGTTTCCTGTCCTTTGCAGATCTTTTCTGTCTCGAGGTTAATTTCCTTAAATGAGGTGAGCCTGTCTGATTTATTGCCCGTTTCATGTTCTCATAATCCCTACTGAGTGGGCCGATTTCTGTCTTGGTCACTTCTGCTCCTTCTCCTCCCACGACTGTCTCTTGTCATGGTGGGTCTGGCTCTTTTGCCTGCTGGTCATAACTCATAGAGTTTCCTGAGGCCTGGGTTGAAGGAGCCCCTGTCCCGAAAGACTTGGTGCCAAGTCCAGGCCCCCACACCTACCCAGGGGGGCTGTGGCCAGTAGGGGCCAGGACTTCTCAGGGTGGCTTTTATTCCTCCTTTTCTCCCCTTTCTCTTCTCCTGCCCTGCTGGACACCAGGACTACCTTCTTGCAGTGCCCTGGTGTAGAGGAGGAAAGCCGTTCCTTTCTGGGTCACCTGCAGTGTCTTCTCATGGGGTCCCAGCTCATGGTTGGAGGACCTCACATTGGATTCCTCACCTCGGAGGAGCCTGCAGTTGAAATCCCTGACTCTGTCTTCGTCGGGCCAGTAAAGCTAGCCCGAGTGGCCACGCTGGTGGATGCTGCCGGAGAAGACATTGCCTTTGTCGCTCCTCTGAATCTGGGTTTACCTCTAAACATCACCTGGTAGCTTCCTACTCTCTGCTCCGTTCTCAGGTCTTCAGCATCTCTGAGGCAGTTTGTTACCTTTCTTTGTCCAGCAAGCACTTTCTGTTCTTTTCCGTGGGAGGGATGATCTGAGTAATCTACCCACCTTTGTCAGAAGCAGGCATATGACTTATTTATTTCTATAAGCCATCGCTGAGCAGGCCTTGGGGCCAGACCCCATGCCACGGGCTGGGGATATAGATGTCCATGGCCCGCCCCTGCCACATTCTTAGAAAAAAGCAATCACACCTTATCTCCCCACTAAGATTGCATCCAGTGAGTCCCCCGCTCACCTGAGACTTGAGTGCTGGGAACGACGTCAAGATGGTACAGAATGTGTGTTTGTTCCTGAGAAAAGCACCTACTGCGCCAGCATGGCTTCGTCCCCCTGCTGTGCGATTAGACACGGTCAGCAGTAACCACAGCCTGGGAAATGCCTGCTGGTGGGCAATGACTCCCCCACGACGACCTGCACCTGGGGCCTGGAGCCAGGCCCTCTGGGAGCCACATGGGTGGAAGGTGGGAGTGTAGGTTGCAGCGTCAGCCCAGGCTGAGCTCCCACCCATGTCCACTGAGCCTGGGACAAGTGGCTCTAGGCCTTCCTGCCTTTTATCCATATTTACTGCATTGGATATACCGATAGCTACAGGAAGGTTCAGAAGATCAGATGAGGGTCTGAACGCCAAGGCCATCCTCGGCCAGCACACAGTAGGGCAATAATGATGGGCTCTTTCCTTCCTCCTATATCCCTCACAAATTCTGTCGAGCACCTACTCTGGGCCTGGTGCTGTTCTCCAACCTAGGGACACATTGGTCAACTGAGCAGGCAAGTCCTGCCTGAGAGCCAGTGTTCCAGCTCATGTTTGTGCCAGAAGCAAGTGCCATCGGGTGGGCAAGCAGGTCCCAGTGCTGCCAAGAACTTGCCTGGTCATGAGGGACCGACTGGCACCGTGTGGCAGAGAATGTGAACCCTCCCAGCCAGAGGGCAGCTGCCACGTGTCCTCATCAATGGGCAGGGTGAGGAGGGCCTGAGTCCCTGGCTGGGCCTCACGACGCCCTGCAGGGGCGGGCAGGTGTTCTCCTGTGGGAGTTGGGGGAGCCGAGAACAAAAACAGGGATTTGCCCAACGCTGTGGAAATTGAGGGCTCCGGGCCAAACCCCAGCACAGATGAGGCTCCAAGGCTTCCCATACCAGGTGCCCAGAAAGGTCTCTGTGCCCCCTGTGTGTGCACAGCACACGCCCCGTGGTCCTGGTGACACTGAAGCAGGGCAGGGCCACTCACACAGGCGGTGCTGCCTTGGGAGGCCCCTCTTAATGGCTCCTACCCCCTCAGGCTCCTGCTGTCCCGATCCTGACCTGTGACTGGAGGACCAGGCATCAGGAGTGGGTGCTGCCTCTGGGGCATGGAGCGATTTGTGAGAACCAGGGTGGGAGAGGAAGGAAGTTCACCCTGCAGCTAGAAAGCCATCCATGTCTGATCTCCACGGTGCAAATCTTCCAGCAATTTCTAAGCCCACATTTGAGCCACAGGCAGTCGCCCCTGGTGGCCATGACTGGCTGGTGGAAGCCCCAGGGCCCACTGTGACAGAAAATCCAAGCCCTCGGGTGGCAGTGCACATCCCCTTGGCATCCTCTTCACCATGAACCCCACCCCCATGGGGAACATCTTTGTTTGGGGTTTTCTTCTTCCTTCTGAAAAGAAAATGCCAGAAACAATTCTGTTGAGGTCAGAGTTCTTTGGAGTTGAACCAGAATGGAGGCTCAGATGTACCTGGTTTGCACTGTGTGCAGCCTCTAGCCTGCTCGCCCCTTCTGGAGGAGCTATTTAGGGGCCTGGCCCTGCCCCTACAGAGCCCTGGCCAGGTCAGGGGGCCACAGCCATGAATGTGACCTTCAAACACCCCAGCACTAGGTGCCTACCAGGGCATCTGGCTGGGGTAAAAGGGACCCAGCCTCTTCTCACAGTTTCTTCCTGCCATGGGCAGGCTGTGGTCAGGCCAGCACCATGTTAAATAGCCCACATGTATTTTTGCCAAACGGGTCCCACGGCCCCTTTCGCAAATGTCGCCAGCTGTGTCCCTGGGAGAAATCCCCATTGCTCACGTAAACAGAAGCATGTGCTTCCCAGGGAGGCCGGCAGCGTGCTCCAGCTCCCTGACCACCAGCAAGAGAAATCTCCATGGACTTGGAAGAATATATTTTGAGTCTTTGCGTGCGGGTGAGCAGAGCCCAGAAGTAAATCTGGGTCTGTAATGGGAAAAGACAGGCTCTTCCACATGCAGGCCAGCAGCTGGCCTCTCTCCTGACGCAGGACTGCCCTGAGTGTCCACCTGCACCTGAGTCACCAGGGCCAGGGGGATGCCACTTCTTAGGTCTTGGTGCCCTTTGTAGCTCCCCGGGGGCTGGAGAAGCGTTTTGAAGCTTCTTGGCTAAAGGAGCCTGTGTTCTGAAGCAGGTCTCAGTGGCCTCGTGTCAGGAAGGAGCGATCCTGAGGGAGAGCAAGGGCACCCCGTTGTCCTGACCTCTTTGCCAATGAGGAGCTAGACCAAGACTGCTCAGAGCACCAGGGGTCTCTTATTGTCCCATCTGCAGATGAGGAAAGGGGGCCCAGAGAGGTTAAGTCACTTGCCGTAAACCACACAGGGGCAGGGCAGGATTCCAGCCCAGACTCCCAGGCCCAGGCCTTAAGCACGTGGCCTCTGCCAATACCCATGCGGCCTGCACCCCAAGGGCCACAGAAGAATCTGGCCTCCTCTCACCCAAGTCTCTGGAGTTGCTTTCTCTAGCCCAGGCTGAGATGTGATGGTTCCCAGATAGAACCCAACCCCTGCCCGATGACCTATAGCCCCAGGCCTCGCTCCCAATGGGGGATGCCCCACTCCAGACACATCCCTGAGTCTTGGCCCTGGCCCATCTGGAGCTGCTGTCTCCTGGTCCAGCAGCTCCCAGCCTGGCCCCTGCACAAAGCCCCACAGGCCCCTGCAGGATGAGGGCAGCGGGCAAAAGGGTGGCCCCAAACCCATGTCAACCTGCACCACGCAAACGTGACCTTGTTTGGAAGAAGGGTCTTTGCAGAGGGAATTAAGTTAAACACTTCTGGATGAGATCATCCTGGATTTAGGGTGGGCCATAAATCCAATGGGAGAGAAAGGCAGAGGGAGATTTGAGACACAGAGGGAGGCGGCCACGTGGGCTCCCGAGCAGGGATTGCCCCTGGGGGCCCCAGAAACGGAGGAGACAAAGGAGGACCCTCCCCTAGGGCCATGGAGGGAGCTTGGCCCCGCTGACACTTTGATTTTGGAGAACAACACTCTGTTGTGTGTGGTCTTCGTTAGTGTGGTAGGACTCACCTCACAGTCTTGTTTTGTTACGACACTTAAATGAACTATAATTCATAAAATGCCCAAAGCAGGCCTGGCGCATATTCACTAGTAAGCACTCGGCAGATATTAGCCTCTGTCAAAGTTACTATTATTGTTACTGCACACCGCCCTTCATTCACTCATCTAATAACGTGTGTAGCACGGTGACCATGAGTCTCACTGTTGCGTTCACTAAGTGACCATGGGCAGGCTCAGGAGGAAGGCTGAGGGAGGATTCATCCCCAAGAAGCAGGATGTGGAATGAGGCATCAGGTGGGTGCCCCTTCCTTGGGCAGGACAAGTGGTGGGTCACCTGAAGGCAGCAGGCCCCAGCCCTAACTCTTTCTGCCAGGCCTGGGAGCTCTGCCCACGCACCTGGGCTGGCTTCACCTGGGTTCTTGAGAACGTTGGCTTCGTGGGCTTCAGCAAGGTCCTTGCTGGGGACGTTTATCTGACCCTCTTCTGCCTTTGTTTTCTTAAAGGATATCCCTTAGTGGTGTTGGCTTCCCAGCTTTTGCTTCTACAACCTACCATGAACCTAGGCGCGTGTGTTACACACTCAGCCTGCTCTTGGCATGACGTCAGGCCCTGAATCTGTACCCTGAGCAGCTGGACCCAGTCTCAGCTGGCCCTCTTCCTCCTGGTAACCTGGTTCCTTTTTGCCAAGACTTCCAATCAGTTCCTTTAAATCTCAGAACTGTGGAAAGGAGAGGTTGATGGGGCCAGCCTGGAAGCCCTAGGGCGGCCTCCAAGCCCCGGGGGACCGAGGACCCCACTCCCCATAAGTCACCTCTGGCTCAAAGGAGTGTTGCATTTCTTTGCTTTTTGTTGTGGTCACATCAACACGTCAGTCAGCTGAGTTGTCTCAGGCGACGGGAAGTGGATTGATGTGTGTGGCTAGATGGGGAAATGGGTTGTGACTGTGTAGATACTACTGGCTTGATAAAAGGACATTCTGAAACTTGAAATCTGAGACGGATTAGGGAAAGCTAGAGATTTCAGGGCATCCTGGGTCTCATCCCTGTATGTGTGGGACCTGGGAGGCATCGTCTGTGTTGGAACGTGGCACCGCCCTGCTGGCTGCAAGGCTGTATAGGCTGCAGTGACTCGCTCTCTCTAAGCCTCGGTGTTCCCAGCTGTAAAGGGGGCCATTAGCGGTGCCTTTCTCATGGAGCTGCTCCTGAAGGCTGGTGGAACCTGTTTTTTCAGCTCATGCCACCTCCTTGCCAGCCAGCACTCAGTGACCCTGGCTGTTTCGTGTGATCATTCAGCACCATTAAGAAGTGACTTGTCTAAGCTCTCGGCAGGACCTGCCCACTTGTGTTACGATAAAGGTGGTGTGGATGAAGGGAATCTGGGGCATAGGCCAGGGACAGGCAGAGGAGTGACCCAGAGGGGAACATCTTCAACCATCATGTCCTTGCCCCTGCTTAGAGACGCAAAAGGCCCCAAGGCCTCCCAGATTGAAGCTGAGGGATTTGGTCTTCTTTTGTGACCCAGGCTGCTTTGGGGACCCTCTGAAAACTTCCCATGTATTTTGGAGTCTGCACCCACTGGCACCTCTCTCTAGGCCCTTATGTTTCTTAAACATCCCTGTGTGACCTGGCCTCGTGCCACCATCTGCAAGGAGGGATTCTAGCAGCACCTTGCAGTGTTGTCAGGGTGGAGCAGGGCTGCCAGTCAACACAGCCATGTGCAGATAGCGGGATAGACCACAGTGCATCTGAAGGTGAAGTGATCTTCTGCAAGCATCCGCCCACCCTGACAGGGAACTTCCCTTTTCTTTCTAGACGAAAATCCATGGACTTGGGTTTGTGAAGATCCATGCCCCTTGGAACGTGCTGTGCAGAGAGGCTGAGTTTCTGAAGCTGAAGATGCCAACAAAGAAGGTGGGTGGTGATGGTTCCACGCCAAGACAGAGCACCACGTCTGGGGATCACACAGATGCTCAGCCGTAAAATGGTATCACCGCCAGACTCTGCTCATTAAGAGAAGCTGAGTGGGCTTCAGTCCCATCCCTCCAGGGCAGTATGGCTCGGATGTGACAGGCCCTCTGGGCTCCAGTGTCCTGACTGTGGAGAATGCGACCCAGCCTGGTGGTCTGTAGAGACCCCAGACAAAGCCCACCAAGAAATGGTTGCAAGCAGAAGAGCCCGCCTCTCAGCCGAAGGAGTTTAGCCCAAATACAAATACAGTTGAACTTCAGGAGCGGGTTCTTTTATGCTTGTGGCATCTTGGCTAATTTATTAGATTCATTTTAATGCCATTTCCGAGCTTGCCGGGATTTTTCTTTTTAATCTCTGAAAATGTCACAGCTACAGTGCAGTTTGACGGCATGTCCCCTGCAGCTTAGTGAGGCATTGCCTTTGCTTCTGCATGTGGGTGGGACAGAGCTGAGCTCTCAGCTTCTCACCTCTTTGTAAACAAAAGCAAAGTTTGGGGGAAAATTCCCTGGAATGTACTAAATTGTACTTTTGGCTGGGCTATCCTAAAACTCTGAGCATTCAGGCTTAATCCAGAAAATGAACAGGGTATTTGCCCCCCCATCCCCCGGCTCACTGTTCCCAGGATGTGCCATCCCAGTGGAGTGGGATCATTCTCGGACAGTCCAAGAATAGATCTCGAGAGTCGCGACTCTGCAGGGTGACGTGGATCCCCCAATCCCGGTCTTGTCCACAGATGTATCACATTAATGAAACCCATGGCATCCTGAAAAAAATCAACTCTGTGCTCCAGAAAATCACAGACCCCATCCAGCCCAAAGTGGCTGAGCACAGACCCCAGACCATGAAGAGACTCTTCTACCCTTTCTCCCGGGAGAAACAGCATCTGTAAGTGGGGACCCCCCTCTCCCTAAAGGGTTCTGCTCTGTGGAGACTTCACCCTCTAGTGTGAGAAACACAAAGCCCCCAGAGGAGAGCTTTCAGGCTTGACCCAGAAGCTGAGTGTGGAGGGGTATTCTGGCCCCACCTGGGCCCACTGTTCCCAGGAGGTGCCATCCCAGTGGGGCAGGATCATTCTCCAACAGTCAGAATAGATCCCGAGAGCTCTTCTCTTTTAAGAGTTTTGTAGCTTTGTAGCTGTGGAGCCCAGAGGAGGCCACGGAAGTGATTTCTGAGGTCACTGCTAATTGGGAAACTGGTGGGTTGGGGGCTCCTATTTTGTCCTACTTAGCATCCTCCTTTCTGCTCCATTCTCTCGGGGGCCTGGTTGGCCACACCTCCTGCAGCCCTCGGGAACCTCATTCCCAAAGGCAGAAACAGAAAAGCAGCCCTAGGCGGGAATCCTGAGGCCCCAGAGACTCCCAGCCAGCAGGGTTGCCTGGCAGGGCCAAGCCTGTTCTGGAACCTTCCCTCCTCCTCTGCTCCTGGGGGGCAGTGGGGCATAGCCACCTGGTACGTTGGCGGCTAGAAGGGCCTCTCTGGGCAGAGCTGGAGCGTGGGCAGAGGTGGAGTTAGAAGCTTGGGTGCTGGGAGCCCAGAGGGACTTTGGATGGAGAGCTAGGGGTGGGGGGTCCTGGACAGCACCAGCTTCAGAGGGTGGGGTTGGGGAGAGATGGGAGAAGATGCTGGGGCTCAGAGCTGGGCTTTCTGTCCTATGGATGTGACAGTCACTGAGAGGAACCACAAACTTCACCTATTGCCCATTCCTAACCCGGGAACCAGGCTGACATGTCACCCAGAGCAAAGAATGGGCCCTACCCCAGCCTCTTCCTCTGGGTCCAGAACAGGGGCTTGGGTGTGAGAGGGAGATGCCCTCTTTCCGGAACCCCAGGAGGCCTCCCCCACCTGTGCCCTGGGCCACCTCTCTCCCTCAGCTCCCTGAGAAGTAGCAGGTGAATTCCCTGGGTATCCCTCTGCCCTCAGGAAGCCGTAGGCAATCCCCATGCAGCACAAGACATCAGGACCCAAACCATTTGGAAGTTGTAGGGAGATTGTTTGCAAGATTCCAGTGGTGGTGGAAGGACACTGTCCCTTTCCCCAGCAGTGGTGAAGCTTCAGGACCTCTGCAGTGGATGTCATACAAAGGAACGAGAGGTCTTCAGGGAGGGCCCTCTGATCACACTCACCTCTGTGGTCACTTCCCAGCCGTGAGGGCCTCAGAGCCTCACCCAGTGGGGAGGGGCACAGAAGCACCATGTTCCAAGTGCTTGGGGTGGGCAGGTCATGCCCAGTGTGCAGACAGGACCTGTCCATTTCCTGGTCGCCACTAATGGGGACAGCGTGGTTTCCCACGGCCTTGAAGCCCAGAGGACTGCTCCACTGAACCGCGTCTCATTTCCTTCCCAATATTTCAACAGATTTGACCTGTCTGATAAGGATTCCTTTTTCGACAGCAAAACCCGGAGCACAATCGTAAGTATCTCTCACAGGTGGGGACCGCTCTCCAGCATGGTGGCCCTGGGGAAGCACATGATAATTTCATTTCAGTGTAACTCCTTCCCGTGGAAGCAGGCTCTAATTGTCTGTGACCAAAATAATTAGAATAATGACAGGAGAGGACAGCCAGGGGCCCAAAGGGTGGCCACGGCCCCCCTGGCTCAGAGGCGGGGGAATGAGAGGGAGCAGTGGGAAGGGGGGCAGGGAGTGCTTAACGGACACGCAGATTCCTGCGCCCCAGCCAGTCTCGCAGCCTCCTTGCCACTTGTTCTTGGTGGTTTATGCCTGCCCAACTGTCAGGGCCCAGGCTGGGGGTTTCTGAGCAAGCAGACAGGGACGGGGGGCACACAGTGGTGGAGGTGAAGGCGTGGGGGGTGGGGGGGCAGGATAGATTTCCATGCCTTTGCCAGGCAGCAAACTGAGGTTTGAAATCTGACCAGGCCGCCCTGCCCTGTCCAAGGTATTGGCTTGGTGTTTATCTATCAGCCGCCAACCTGTCAGCCGGCCAAGGCGGCTGTGCACGACTCAGGACCCAATTTCTATCTAAACAAGAAGTTAACCTTGCAGCCAAGCCGTTGCTGTTGTTCCCTCTTCTCTGCCCAGAAAGCCCAGCCTGGCGGGTAGAGATGGAGGGCCGAGACAAGGCAGCCTCAACTTTGTTCAGAGAACTGCCCGGTTGCCACCAAACCGGGATGGGCAGGCAGCCAGCTGTGGGTCAGTGGTTTAGGTCACATTGACACAGGGGGGTTTGAGCTGCTGCTGGGCCAGGCAGATCCAGGTCCCATCTGCCCTCTGTCCCTCCCCAGTCTTGTGACTTCAGCAAAGTCACAGAGCCTGTGTCAAAACAAGCCCGATTTTGGCTTACTCCTAAGGGCAGCCGTGTGCTTCCATCCAGACAGCCGTGTGGGCGCAGAGCTGGGCACGGTTGTCCGTGGTATTACTGACTAACTTTAGCAATTAGATAACAATTAGGTATCAAGGAGGAACCAGCCCAAGCTAAATGTCAGTCCCCCAGTGGGGAGCTCAGGGCCAAAGTGTGTCTGTACGAGGCGTCTCCTTGTTCTCAGATGCCGGCTGCTGGGGGAACCAACACAGCATTAACCTGAGCGGTTCCCCTTTTCCTACATCATTATGGCATAAAAGAAAACTGGAATGGCCAACTGGGTAAACTGAGTCACCGGCCCACGTTTCAGTATTCATGTGCACCCTGACTTTTTACACTCTCTGGGGCTGCCAACGTCCTCCCAGAAGCACAGGTACAGGGTGACTCACAGCCGAGGTAAAACGTGCTAATTCTCGTGATGCTGGGGACCTGCTATGAAAGTGAGTGTAGTCTCTGATCCCTGGGGTAATGGCCGCATTACCCCCTAGCCACAGAAAACATCCTTCCTAGGCTGTCAGTGTTCACCAATTGGCCTGTGACTCCATTTACCTCTGGGGAGGGGAGGGACACTCTCTTCCAAAAACCTGGGAGGCCAGTTTAATGAGCTCCAGAGAAATTCTTTGTTGGTGAGTCAGATCTAATGGTCTTCCCAACCCAGGATCAGATCTAATGGTCTTCCCAACCCAATAGCATTCAAAGTTGGGTGAGTCATTGTAGGCAAAGGTGTGGAGGAGGGACAGCCCCTCCCCTACCACCCCTCCACACCGGCCACTCTGCTCCTGGCTTTGGGTGGACATTCTGTAAGTGGTAGGAAGGGAGACCTGCAGTATCCCCTGGGAAAGAGTCCAGTGTGTTGATCTTGGGTCTTAGGCCTTCAGCATGTAGGCACTTAGGAGCCATAGAAGGTTGTAGAGCAAGGTTTAGCATGGCCAGATCTGTTCTGGAACCATCACTCTCCGTGAGTTGGCAGAGGGCAGATGAAGGATGTGAGGTCATAGTGGTGCTTGGGGGGCAAACTGCCCTTGCGGAGAGGGAGAGATGGTTACGGCAGAATCAGCAAGGTCAGGGTGAGGTCTGGACTTACTAAATTTGAGGGATGACAGGGAGGAAATTGTCGAGAGCAACAGAGTGGGTGGTGCATTCCTCCATTCAGCAGGTGTTTACTGGGCACCTGGTGTGTGCCTGAGCCTGGCAGGAGAGGAGAGGCAGGGAGCACATTTGATAATATGGCAGGTAGTGAAAAGCCAGCGGGGTTAGGAGACAGGGCAACACAGCAACTTTATGGGCCTCTTTGTTAAGGTGACCCTGAATCTGTTCATATGTGAAGGGGACGACTACTTCCCAATGAGGGGACAGCCAGGGCAGAGGCTCTGAGGCTGCAGGAGTGGGTTCAGAAAGTGAGATGAGCAGCTGACTTTTGGGGACAGCTGGGTCAGGTGGAAACAGAGGCATGAGGTCAGACGGTGGCAGGACCAGATGGGCCCTTGGAATGATACTCATCTTACTTGAGAGAGTGGGAGCAGTCCATGTGTTCTGAAGTGCGTGTCTGTGTTAACTCATCCCAATTTATAGATGAGGAAACTGAGGCACAGATAGTGATGTAATTTGCACAAAATCAGGCAGCTACACATGGTAGAGCTAACACTCAGATCCAGACTCTTGAGCCGGAGCTCCTGGGGCCACCAAGCAAAATGTTTTATTACTTGAGGGAACACAGGACAGAGGTAGGATCCCTTCAGGGGGGCTCTGCCCCAGGACTGTGCAAGCAGAGCCTGGCGCCAGGCTGACTCAGTGCAAAATGGAACCCCAAGACCTGCCTCAGCCCCTCCCAGCCCCTCCCTGAGGTTTCCAGAAGGCTCAGAGGTATGTCCAGGAGTGGCCCTGTTCCAGCTCATCCCTCAGCAAAGAGGGACAGTAACCCCCCTGTGAGGGTACATGGGACAACTGTTATTCTGAACACCAACACAACTCCCGGGGGACACGTCCATGCTTTGCCGAGGCTGGCCATCATCACTCCCACTTCAGGGGGGCAGATGATGGGAACCTCTAGGTTACACTTATGTGTCCCCCAGAACCTCAGTTCCCTTAGTAAAGTTCACTGTCTCTCCTTGGAAAACAGTTCCAAGGAGGTTGTCGTTGCTAACGTTTGGCCAGTTCCTTCCCGGCAGGGACAGGCATTCTCTGCTTGCGGGAGGTGCCGAGAGTGACTGCTCACCCCTCCTTCCTGTCTCTCTGCCATAGGTCTATGAAATTCTGAAAAGAACGACATGTACCAAAGCCAAGTACAGCATGGGTAAGGACATTTTTGGGGCTTGAGATCAGCATTGGTTTCCAAGTGGGAATCTCGCCTCCGAATCGTCTCTGTGGGAGGTGGGCGGCCAGTTTGGGGCTTTTAAGAGGGCTTTGATTTAAGGCTGTGTAACAGTTTTGGACGGGAGGGCTGGGCAGCTGTGGGGAGGGCTGGTCCAGGCACCAGGCAGTTTTATGGGCCAGCACTTGGAACACAAAGGTATCGTTCACTTTGGCTTGAGGTGTCTGTAAGGATCCAGAGGGGCTCCTGCTGCTGGGAGTTGGGGGGTGGGGAGGGTAAGTCCAGATGGAATGGATCCCCAACCCTCACAGTCCAGCAGGAATAGCCAGAGGTCCCGGGGGTAAGCCCATGCAACAGCTATTGTAGACCCCCAGTAACAGCAATCCCTGGCCAGGTGCCCACAGCTGGAGTGGAAGGGCCCCCCACCCAGGGGCTGATGCAGCCCTCCTCAGGGATTTTTTGGTTTTTTGAGGCAGAGACTCACTCTGTTGTCCCAGGCTAGAGTGCTGTGGCATCAGCCTAACTCACAGCAACTGCAAATTCCTGGCTCAAGTGATCTTCCTGCCTCAGCCTCCCATGTAGCTAGGACTACAGGTGCCTGCCACAGTGCCCACCTGATTTTTTTTTCTATTTTTAGTAAACATGGGGTCTTACTCTTGCTCAGGCTGGTCTCGGACCTCTGAGTTCAAGGTATCCTCCTGTCTTATCCTCCCAAAGTGCTAGGATTACAGATAGGAGTCATCGTGCCCGACCCCCCCTCCAACCAGGGCTTGCTGAATGTCATGCCTCTGACCTGGCACCATAGTGCACTGATGGCCTGACTCCAGGTGGTGCCACAAAACCACCCAACAGGGCTCCTTGGGGACCATCTCCCATAACACCTTATGCCACAGATACAAACTTTTCCCCATTAACTCATGTAGGTGGGAGTCATCCCACAGTGGGTCCCTTGCCCCCAACTGCAGGCTGAGTTTGTTGAAGTCAAAACACAGCAGCATGAAAGAAATACCGTTCTCCCCCCTTCCTCTGGAGCCATCATGTGCCCTGCTGAGGACTGCTAACTTGGTCACAATGCAGGTTCCTCTGCAATGACCAGGCTGTGGGCCCGGGGGACAGGGCCGGGTGAGGGGTGAGAGCTGTGTCTCCAAGAGAAGTAACACAGAGAGGGGGCCCAGCCCCTGAGTTCTTGGGGACAGGCCCAGGGCACAGAAAGACAAGGCAGACCACTGGGCCTCTAACTAGGAGGGCTCATGGTCAGCCACAAGGACACCTGTCCAGGCCTGAAGTCTGTAAGCCCATGTCCGAAATCAGGGGGAGTGGTGGGGGAGCCCCCCAGGGGTCAAGAGGAGTGCAGGGAAACCACCCCCAAGCTGCCCAGCCCCCAGCAGACCGAGAACCTCCGAAGTGCCACGCCCTGATCAGAATAACTGTAATGAAGTGACACTGTTGTCGTTGTCAGGAGTTTGGGGTTTTGAAAGTACTTCTTTAGGTCACTGTTGCCAGGACAAAGCCCCCCAAAGGTCACTAGAGGTAGACAGGAAGCATGGTTCTAGTCCCAGGCTGGGTGTCGGGCCTCAGTTTCCCCACTGGGTCCCTGTGGCAGAAACAGTTTCTACAGTTTCTGGTAGAAACCTGCGTGGTTGCCGTGAGGGTTCGCGGAGCCCAGGGTCTGGGAGAGGTTTGGCCTGAGCCAAGTCCCTGCTCCAGGTCACCGCTTGGGATGGGAGGTCTCTGTGTTCCCCCCAGTTTCCGGCAAGGCTGGTTGACAGCATCTGGCACTGGAGCAGATAGACAGGGGTCCTGCTCTCTACCCTGCCTCTCCCAGCACCTCATCGGACAGCTCTCCTGACCCAGATTCATTCCTTCAACTCTCAGCAAGTAGGCTCTGTCCCAGTCCCGGAGCTCCCTGCCCTCAGGGATTTATACTCTAGGGGAGGGGAGATCATAAATAAACACGTAAATCAGATCCCAGTCATGCTGGCTGACGATGGAGGGGCAGGCTGGGTGCAGGAACGGTGTTGAGGGAAGGCCTTTCTGATGAGGTGACATCTGAGCAGAGCCTTGAAGACAGTGAGGGGAGCCTCACAGATGGAGGAGCAGGCTGGGGTGCAGGAACGGCGTTGAGGGAAGGCCTTTCTGATGAGGTGACATCTGAGCAGAGCCTTGAAGACAGTGAGGGGAGCCTCACAGATGGAGGCAGCCGCCTGAGCAAAGGCCCGGTGGCAGCCCTGTTGGGAGCGTTACAGGAGCAGCCAGGAGGCCAGCCGGCCTGGATCCACCCCCAAGGCTGTTCTGTGTTACAAGCCAACCTTTCCCTCGTGGGGGAACTTTTCCCTTGTGTGTGTAGCTTCAACCACACAACCCCAACTTCCTCTGGCTTTGACTTCTAAGCATCCCAGGGATCCCCTGACCACTCCAGATCACTGATGGTCTATTTTAAGGAGATTTTAGGTCATTTTCCCATGAGTGTCAATGGGCTCTCAGAAGGTGGGCCACCCTGGCCACTGAAAACTCAGCTCCCCTCACCACCGAGAAGCCTCCTCAGCCAGGCAGGATATTGTGTGAGCAGCAGAGGTTTTCATGGAACTTCTTCAGCAGTGCTGGGTCCCCAGGATGTGCCTGGAGCCAAATCAGATTCCTAGGAGCCCCCTTCCCCATACTCGGCCCCAGCCCTCCCTTCCTCTCTTGCAGCCTCCTGGGGCTGGGTGCCCACGTTTGCACCTGTGAGGAGGTGCACGTGTGGCGTATTTACCGTGTGCCCAGTGCAGGCCCTGTGGCCAGCAGAAAAGGGGCCACCATCATCCCCCTGTCCCCAGGAGCACTGGATGGCTGTGAGCCTCCCATGGCCACAGCACGTTCTCCCCCATGTAGCTTTGATCCTTTCAGGCCCTTCCAGGTAACTAATAGCTGATGTATAAACAGGGCAAGGCGAGGGAAGGAAGAAGGACTCCGCCCTTCTAAGTAAAAGGCGGAAGTGTGGGCAGTACGGTAAGTGTGGGCCTCCCCCGGCTCTCCCAATCAACCTAAAATCTAATTCCAAATTGTATGTGTGTTCTCTGACACCATCAATTTTTCCATCCATATGTTTTCTCATGATTCAGCTTTTCTAACCACTTAAAATCCACCTTTCTGATCTGCAGGCTTGCCCTCGAGCAGGTGGGGGTAGCTGGAGAGTCGGAGGTTTGGGGGTGACGACAGAGTGACATCACAGGCCACTTGCGCCTCCCTCCTCTGAGACGAAACTTCCTCTTGGGGTTTCCTCTGTGTCTTCCTAATTCTGCCAATCGAGCATGTTTTTATCATCTCCTAGTCCGTAGATAAATAACCCAGCTGCATCACACCTGGGGAGGTAGTCCCAGAAAGGCGGCCGGGCTCCGTGCAGCCAGGTTCGTTTGGCTTTGAGAAGCTCTTGGTGGCTGAAACCACTCGGACTTCAAGAGGTGGGACAGCAGATCCACCTGGTCCCTAACTCTCTTTCTCTCTCTCTCTGCCTCTGTTTTTTAAGGCATCACGAGCCTGCTGGCCAATGGTGTGTACTCTGCTGCTTACCCGCTGCACGATGTAAGTAACCTTGACACACAGTTTATCTCCATGTCATTTGGTTCCTCAAATCCCAGGGAGCGCTAATTATCCTGTGGTCACTGCTTCCTGCTTGGCTCTCACTGTAAATGTCAACCATACACAGGCCTTCCCTGTTCCCTCTCATGAGTCCTTCCCAGAGAACTCACACACAGGGCCCTCTCTTCTTGCAGAACAATCTCACTGAGAAGGGGGCATTTGTGGCAGGCGCTCTGCTCTGGCTTTATCTGAACCTCACAGCCAGCTGGTCCACAAAATGTTTTCCTTGGCTCAGGCTCCCCCACCCCCGGCCGCCCCAGGCCCTGGCAGGGTGACAGCCCTCTGTATGCATCTATTTCTGCAGAGCAAGTGAGTGGCCAGCTTCCTGAGCAGAATCTCCAAATCCCACTGGTATCTCCCTGACAAACATAGCCTGTGGCCACGGCTGTGCATTGGCTTGGGGCAGAGGAGAGAGATGATAGTCTTCGGATTGTCTCTATGGAAACAGAGGCCCAAGTTCAACAGGGCACCAAGAGTGGGCCGTGGGGCCTGAGCAGTGTGGGAACCCTGGGCAGAGGATGTCTAGAACTTTCCAAATGTGCATTACTGCAAAGACTAGGAGCCAAGACACAGGAGGGAGAGAGGGGAAGGGCCTGGGAGTCCAGACGCCCACATTCCAATCCCAGCCACTCTCTCTTGCTGGCCTTGGGCAAAGTCTTCTCGCTGAGCCTCAGTGTCCCCATGTGTGGGTCAGGAATAATGAGTTGCCCTGTGTAATTGCCAGGCTAGCGGGTGTGTGAGAAGGAATACAGGTAGGAAAGGAAGAGATGCTGGCTTAGACAAGCACAGGGTACCCAAGTAGCACGGGGTGGCCCAGCCAGAGGATAGTCCAGGGGAGGCTCCTCCAAACCAGGATGCTAGAGGAATGATGCTCACTGGTCGCTGCCCTCACCTCCCCTGCAGAGCCCCCTCCTGATAGGGCCACGGACCTGGGCCCAACCCACCCCAGTCTCACTTTGCACCTCCGCTCCTGCCGCTCCTTGGCTGCCGTGCTCTTCCCTCACTGCCCCTCCGCACAGGCAGCAGAAGCATCCACACCATTCCTGTTCTCTGCATCCCGGGTGCAGTTGCTCTCTTCCACCCTCCTCTGGGCTTCTGATGCTCTCTGTCCTACCAGGACACCACCGTCCGGCCACCTTGTGCTGTGTGTGTCGTGTCCGAGAAGCCCTGGCACTGAATGCTTAGTAGGTGCTCAGTAAACATGGTGTAGATTTGGCTTGGATTTACTCAGGCTGCTTTGGCCGGTGACCTATTGTTGGGGAAGGTTTGGACAGCAGGGCTCAGGCCACTCGGGTCCTGGCCGTTGCTCATGGCCTCACTGGTCCACTGGTCAGGCTTTCTCTAGTCCAGTGATTTTCAACCAGTGTGCCGTGAGAGGATCGTAGGTGTGTTGTGAAAATTTTTAAAGATCATTAATTAAATTATTTTCGAAGGAAGTGCAAAGCACAGTAAGTATATTCTTTTTTTTTAACTCTCTCTCTTTTTTTTTTTTTGATCAACATAATTTAAGTGTGCCGCAGAAGTTTAACTAGAGATTCGAGTGTGTCGTGAGATAAAAAAGGTTGAAAAACAGAGCTGTAGTGGTTCTAGCTGGTTTCATCGTTCAGCCCCACTGTGCACTGGCCCCAGCTAGGTGCTGGGAATTCAGCCCTGCCCCTGCCCCGCACCTTCAAGGGACAGCCTGGGTCCACATCCCAGTTCCTAGTTGGCCTTAAGCAGGCCATCCCTGCCGAGAAGGGTTGGACCCTGGAAGCCAAAAGGTTTCAGGGCCTCCCTGCCTGTTTTGAGTCAGCCTTAGGTCTCAAAAGGGAAAGGGAAGAATCAACATATCTGAGCCCCTTCTGTGTGCAGAACACTGTATTCAGTAGGAGTTTTGCCTTGTTTAATCCAGCACAGACTTGGGGACTCAGAGCAGTTTAGGGACTTGCCTGCGATCAGAGCTGGAGCCAAACCCAATCCTGGTTGACACTGTGTTGCTCTGGCCCCTTGCTCTCGCCTCTTCCTCTCCCAGAGGCCAAACGTGTCCCTCTTCTTGGTCTCCACAATCACCTTTCTTTTGGGAGTGGATTCTGTCAACAGTTTAAACCGGTACAAGACTCCCTGATCCATTGCATGTCCCAGGTCTGCATAGAAAAATCCCCATTCGTGATCATCCTTGTGTCTTACACAGCCAGAGGGACGCCTGCGGTGCAGGCGGGATCTGTCCCCACTTTCAAGATTGGAGAAATGAGGTTTGAGGTGCTCAGGCAACTAGCACAGGGGCACCCAGCCCAGGTGTGGCGCCCAGAGCCTCTGGCTTGGGGCTTAGGGCAGACTTTAGGAAACATGGAATTTTACATCCATGAATTTTCTATGCAGCTGGAGGGCACCCGCTCTGTGAAGCGCCAAAGTTGATGGGTAAACATTTGGGGAGACAGCATTTTAAACTGGGTCTTGTGTGCCCGGGGCAGGCCCTGCGGGGCTGGTGGCCACCTGCTGTGTCCTGCTTTGTGCCCTGTGGGGCTGATGGCCACCTGCTGTGTCCTGCTTTGTGCTTCCTCCATCCGTTATCTTGCCACTGCTGCTGCCTTCTGTGCGTGGCCCGAACCTCCCCAGCTCCTTCTTATCCTGTGGTTCCTACGTGCATTCATTCATCAGGAATATCTGGCAGGCCAGGTGCTGGGCACAGCCTGATGGGATCATGCCCAGAGTGAGAGTTGAAAGCTCTGGGTGGGACCCCAAGGAAGCCTCCTGTGATGAGAGCATAGCAGCTCTGCAGAAAGGACTTTGACATTTATGTTGGCTGCTTGGGTGGCTTTTTGGCCACTTTCTTGGTCGACCTGTGCCCACCCGAGATGGCCCAGCAAGTGGAACTCTGTCTGAAGAGATGCTGCTTGAACTGTGTCGAAAGAAACAGCAGAGTCACTAAAAGGAGTCAGGCTTGATGAAGACCGGAGGAAATGTATCAAGTTGCTCTCAGAGGTGGCCGGGCATTGCCTGCCTGGCAGGGGAGCCAAGGGCTGGCAAGGGGTCCTGGAAGCTGCAGGGAGTGGAGAGGGCACCAGGCAGACCTCAAGGAGGCCCAGAGCTTTGTCTGCCTGGTGAGTCCTAAGACCCCACACCCCAGGCCTCGGCAGAGTCTCTTCCTTGTTACTCCTCAAAACCATTGATATTTTGAGCTAACTTTCAACTTTTAGAGCCTTCTTCTTTTCCTTTGGGTTTAGAAGTCTGCATCAGGTCCCAGGTCTGACCAAACTTAGCTGTACATCCTCAGGAAAGTCAGTGTGGTTTTCTGAGCCTTGGTGTTTCCACCTGGAAAGTGGGAGCGTTGGGCTCACCAACCTCAATGTACAGTGACCGTGTAACTCATTGTCCCTCGTGGGGTGCTCCAGAGTGAAATGGGGGTACAACACTGGGACTGTCTGGCAGAGGGGACATATGTTCACAATTCATAGACACAGTTCTTCCTGTCCCCCTGCTGCTCTCTCTCATTTGTTCCCAATTCCAAGGACCTGACCATGGATCCTTTCCTGGAGCTGCCCTCTGTGCTCAGGGGGAAGATGGTGCAGGCAGCCCCCGGGGTGGGTGACAGGTGGTAGAGGGCCAGTGAGGTGTGCACAACACTTTTCATCAGAGGAGGAGGGACACCTGGGGGACTTTTCATGTTCTGCGTGAAATTGTGTCCCAGAATTACCATAATTTGTGTCAATGAGGGATGATGGAGTTCTGAAACGTTACACATTTGAGCTGCTCCCAGGTGCATTAGACAATACGAATTTCCCTTTTCTCTTTTTTAAACAGGGAGACTATGAAGGTGAAAACGTTGAGTTCAATGACAGAAAAGTAAGTTGATTCAGACGGGAGTGGAAGGTGGCACTGAGGGGCCGGGAGGGGGCTGGGGAAGGTGGTCATGCAGGGGTGCCTCAGGCTCACCCACCTTCAGGGCTGGCTGAGTGCTAGAGGTTTGGGGTGGCACTGCGTCCCCCTGTGTTTTTAGGAGAAAAGTCATGCAACTCTGGGTGCTGCTTTTCCTTTTTCTGATTCTCGGAAGCATTCCTGGCAGTTAGCTGTGAGCGTGAGACAGGAAGGGCCATCAGGCCTGGACCTGCCCCTTTCCCACTGTCCTTCCTGCAGGGAAACCTGAGCCACACCTGTGCCTCCAGCAGTCTTCCCTAGCCTTTGGCTGAATCCCACACAGCTCCCGGGCAAATAAATGCAGGAACCACGGTGACCAGGGGCACAGAGTCCCACGGAGCACATTAGGGAAACCCATGTGATGGCATACAAGGAAATGATTCTCAAACTCAGTTGACATGGAACCCTTCTTACTGGAGATGTTATTGAGCTGATGTGCCAGGGAGCACACTTTGGGAAACAATAAGTGATCCTGTCGCCTCTGGTGGCTGTTGCTAGCTCCCCCACACTCTGACCCCTCAGTCCCCACCCCCCGCACCAGGCAGAGGCTCTGGTTTCCTTCCACCCAGCTGCACCAAGAAGCTTTGCTGCCCCTCCATGCCCACCTGAGCTTCTCCCCACAGCCACGCCCTCCTCCCTCCACACACCCACACCCAGAACCAGCCTTCCTCCCCCACGGCTCCCACGTCAGCTGGAGGGGGCCTCTCTGGGCCCTGCCTATCCTGCCTCTGGCCCCACTGCCCACCCTTCTGCAGGTGGTAGGCGGAGTCACCTCCCTGACAGCCTCACAATGATGGCCTTGTCCCCAATCCCAGGGGCCAGGACCTCTGTGCATGGAATGTTCCTCATTTCAGCCTCCCTGCGGCCCCTCGTACATGTTTTTAAGTCTTTGGTACTTGATTCAACTTGCCTGCTGCTGGGAATCCAGCTGAAGATGCTATCTGATTTAGCACAAAAATTACTTATTTGGTTATTTTTAGTGTAACATCTGGCATTCATCTGAGACCCTGTGACTTGCACAACTCCCCTATCCCATCCTGTTGGAGAAGCACCATCCCCTCCATGGGCCTGCCCTGACCAGCCCTGGCCTCACAGTCTAGTCCCCTGTGTTCCCCAATCCCTGTGTGCCCCTCTGTCACTTGGCTGGCGCCCTTCCTCCCTCTGAAAATACTTCTTCCATGGACTCTAGCAAACCCCTTCCAGCTGAACTCGGTTCTCTGAGTCATGGGCCCCTCTGCCCTAAAACCCCCACCATGCTCCAGCCACAATGGTTGCCTTTCTGACCTCAAGACCGTTTGGCTGATGCCACATCAGTATCAGGACTGTCTCATCAGTAACTTATACAAAAAATATGTCTTGGGCATGCTGTGTGCCTGGCCCAGCAAACACAGCTCCAGGTCTGTCCAGGCCCAGCTATTTCTTCTATCTGGATTTCTGCTTTCTTATCTTTTAATTTTATGCCCTAGCAATGGGTACAAGGCCTCCATCCATGAAAGGGAGTCAGGGAGAATGACAGATGGATGGGGGAGTGATGGAGAATGGCTGGATAATGGATGGATGTGTGGATAGATTGTGGATAGGTAGGTGATGAAGGAATGGGTGGATAGTGGATGGGTAGGTGGGTGATAGAGGAATGGATGGTGGATGGGTGGTAGATGGATGAGTAGATGGATGGGTGATGGATGGATGAATGGATGGATAGGTATTAGATAGATGGATGGGTGATGGATGGATGAATGGATGCATAGGTATTAGATAGATGGATGGGTGGGTGGGTAGATGGATGAGTGGGTGTGTGGGTGATGGATGGATGAATGGATGGATAGGTATTAGATAGAT
>NW_003852529.1:708530-708762 GCF_000181295.1 Otolemur garnettii | reverse complement strand
GATGGATGAGTGGGTGTGTGGGTGATGGATGGATGGGTGGATGACTGTATGGATGGATGGGTGGGTGGGTAGATGGATGGATAGACAAGTGGATGAGTGTATGGATGGATGGGTGAGTGGGTAGATGGATGGATGGATGGGTGGATGAGTGTATGGATGGATGGATGGGTGGGTGGGTAGATGGATGGATGGATGGGTGGATGAGTGGATGGATGGATGGATGGGTGGGTGG
>NW_003852529.1:705758-707441 GCF_000181295.1 Otolemur garnettii | reverse complement strand
GATGGATGGGTGGATGAGTGTATGGATGGATGAGTGGGTGGGTAGATGGATGGATGGATGGGTGGATGAGTGTATGGATGGATGGATGGGTGGGTGGGTAGATGGATGGATGGGTGGGTGGGTATTGGTTGGGTGAATGAGTGGATGAGTAGATGGATGACTGAATGGGTAGATGGTAGTTGGATGGATGGGTGGATGGATAGGTGGATAGATGGTGGACGAATGAATGAATGATGGGTAAGATGAATGGGCAAGCAGGGTAATGAGTGGTAGTAGATGTAAGGAAGGGAAGGAGAGAAAGAGGGTAAGATAGGGTTCTAACTCAGCACTTTGGAAAACGTCTTCTCCCATGATGGCCCCATACTAGTGGCCTGGCCCTGAGGGTTTACTTTTCTGGTGACACAGCCCATAGCTGTTTCGTTATTGCTCCTGCCAGTGGCAAGCGCCTGCCCCTGGGCACCTCACAGGACAGTAGGGAAAGTGCAGCCAGGACATTTCCCGGTGCTGAGCATGGGTCTGGAGGTGGGCACTCAAGGATGTGTATGTAAGTAGGAGGCGGATCTCCTCCTACTTACATACACAGCACAGCAATCACTGTCAGAACCGTCACCTGAATGTGAGACACAAACGCTGGGGGCCCTTGGGGTGAGTGCTGCCTCCCTCTGGCTGAGGGTGGTTTCAGATCTACGCAGAACTAAACCCTGGGTGAGCAAGGGACCCGCCCAGGACTGTCTTTGGACATGCAGGAGGTAGTCTGGTGGGCAGGCGGTTACTGGTTCCTCCTGCCAGGGCTCTGCTTGAGGTGGCCAACTTGGCCCCGTAGGGCAGGGGACAGCCAAGACCCCTTGAGAGGGGGACTTAGTCCATGTTTGGATTGAGGTCTGCCCCATCACTGTGCTGGACTGGGACCCACTGGGCCCTGTCACTCGTTCAACAATTACTAAAACCCTATAACCTGCCCCAGCCCCTATTCAAGGCACAGAGGAGGAAACTGGTCTTCCCAGTGCCTCTGTTCTAAGAGGATGGCATGGGGCCAGTACCCACACGAATGAAGGACTGTTATCAGTGCCACGAGGGGCTGACCTGGCCACGTGGGCCCTGGTGGGAGGTCCCAGCAGGACAGAAGCCGAGTTGGGATCCCTCCGAGGTCCAGGCGCTGGAAGGCTCCAGTCTCTGTGACTGGGGCCACCTGACTGGCCTCACTGTTCAGCCCACCCAGCTAATACTCAGATGACGCCCCCAGGCTCACTGAGGTTAGGGTGAATCCTTGGACTTCTCCCAAGAGTAACAGTGGCATCTGAAGCTTGATTCTCTGCCCTGACAGTGCAGGGTGACTGATGCTCTCCTCCTGGCAGGAATAAAAGTCCTCTGAGATCAGGGGGGTTATGTAGAAAGGGGGGCTCTATCCACCACACCTGTCAGAGGATGGTGGCGAGCTTGCCAAGGGCCTGTCCCTCCCCTGGGGTCAGCCTTTGTCCTTTCTCTCTGTTTCTGCCTCCCCCTCTCTTTCCCTCCTCCTCGATCGCTCTCTCTGGCTCACCATATCATTCTGTCTCTGTCTCTCTATGCCTCTCTCCCTCTCCTTTTTTCTCTCTCTCCCTCCTTCCCTCTCTCCCTCCTTCCCTCTCTCCCTCCTTCTCTCTCTCTCCCTCCTTCTCTCTCTCTCCCTCCTTCCCTCTCTCC
>NW_003852529.1:698300-704414 GCF_000181295.1 Otolemur garnettii | reverse complement strand
TCTCTCTCTCCCTCCTTCCCTCTCTCCCTCCTTCTCTCTCTCTCCCTCCTTCTCTCTCTCTCCCTCCTCTCTCTCTCCCTCCTTCCCTCTCTCCCCCTTCTTTTGTCTCTGTCTCCCACACACACACACACACACACACACATACACATTCTCCTGCATCTCCCGACCTGTCTGTGGTGACTTGATTCCAGGGTCAGGGAGGGAGTGGCCCGGCTCAGCTGCAGCTTTGCTTTCCCAGAGGGCAGTTTAAGTGCATTGAGGTTTGCTGGCTGATGTCTCCCTATTTACACTGAGCAACTGTGGCCTTTTCATCATTACCAGCTCAGCCAGGTACACTGGTACATGACAAGCATTCTATTTTTTGTAAATCTTTAACCCACAGGAGCCCATCTAGGTGGGTAGGGGAGCAGCCTCAGAGAGGAGAGGGACTGCCCAGGACCACCCCAGAACTCTAATTCCTAGACACCTCCCACCTTGAGACAGTTGACTGGGTTGGGGAGGGGGTGCTGCCCATCGTAGTTTCTCACCTAGAAGCTGCAGAACCTCACCCACCAGCAGCTAGCCTTGTGGATATTCTTTCAAACCTGAATCCTACAGAATATGTCCTGTTCATGCCACTTACAGAAGAACTTTAAAACAAAAGAAAGCCACCCTTTAATCAGAGCAGGCAAAACCCAGGGTTTTGATAGCAAGGTTCACTTCTAACTTATGAAGCATGCATTTTGCTTGAGTTATTTCCCCCACACACACACATTTTTTAGAGGAATGGGCAGTGACTTTTGATGAAACACAGCACTTCTGTTCTCTGGAGCCCCAAGGAAATGGAGAAATTCTCTAGAGGGTAATCCCCAGGGGCCCCTGACTGCCTGGTTGTGGAGGCTGAGCTCTGCCAGTGAACCTTTTAATTTTCAAAGACTTGCTTGAGAAAGCGTCTGTATTTAGGGAGCCATCCCATTGATGTTAGTGAGGGAGAGTCCCAGGCAGCTTGCAGGCTGCCATAACAAAATACCACAGACCAGGCAGCTTAATCAACAGAAATTTATTTTCTCACCGTTCTGGAAGCCAGAGGTCCAAGGCACAGGCCCACTCTGTTCCTGGTGAGGGCTCTCTTCCTGGCTTGCTGACGGCTGTCTTCTTGCTGTGCCCTCACATGGGGGCAGAGATGAACTCTAGTTTCTTCCTCCTCCTATAAGAACACTAAACCTGCTGGATCAGGGCCTTATCTTTTGTTCATTTCTAGAGCAAATCCAGCCCTTGCCGGCCCCTCTGACCCTCCTCAGGTGCCACAGAGGTTTCCCAGGGACCCACGCTCCCCTCCAACCAGCTGGGTGACCTAAGGCATTCACAGCCCTTGCTGTCCATTGCCATGACTTTGGACTCCAGTTTGACAGGGAACAGGCTCTGCGCTGAGGGGACAGGCAGCCAGCCTGACCTCTGGCTAATGATGGGCGTCTGCTCCAGTCCATCTGGGTTGTCCTACCATGGGCTGGGGTTGGGATGTGATGGTGACTTTTGGCCTTGAGTTAGGTTGGTAAAGCATTAACTACCTGTGCACAGAATTTTTTTTTATAACCAGCCAGCTTCCTCGGGACACTCCTGCATGTTCATACAAGGCTTCCAATGCATCGGAATCATTACTATCCCTGCCTGAAGCCTGGGGGTAGCAGGATGCGTGTCGGTTCCATTTATTTCACGGAGCGCTGCTAATCAAACAGCCTATCTCAGGAGACAGACCTGTGCACCATCTTCACATCCCATGAGGGATTTTTTTTTAATTTTGCCATTGTTATCTCCTTGATGAAAACCCTGGTGGTTTTGTGCCCTTTATGAAAAATGTTTTAGTGTCCAACCAGGATGATCAAAAAACCTAAATGGAAAAGTTGTACTGTTGCTGCTTTAGATTGATTCCAAGTCAAATCATGAAGAGTTAGGATTCAGTAACCTGCCAGAAGCTTCTTTTTCATCCTCACCTTCGCCTAAAAAACCGAGGCTTCCTCTTGCCAGCACTCAGCCAATTCTTGATGAGGATTTCCTGAATGAATGCTGCAGTTCTGGGCTAAGTTCCCGGCAGCTCTGTGTTGTGGGGAAGCCCCCTTGGTATGTCACCTCTCTCTCACTCACTACTGCCTCTCCCCCAGCTCCTGTACGAAGAATGGGCAAGGTACGGCGTCTTCTATAAGTACCAGCCCATCGACCTGATCAGGTAAGAAGGCCCCGGGCAGGCGGGCTCCTCAGCCAAAGTCACTGGGCATCAATCGAGTCTCGTCAGTTTATGGCACCCAGGTCCTAGTTCAACAGCGATCTGATAAAGGTTCCAGTGCTTTTCAGCTGCTCTGAATATTTAGTACCTGGGAACCTGCTGAACTTGAAGAGCTTGTGTGGGGAGAACCAAGGCCTCCTCCGGGGACCAGGACGGCAGCCTGGGCCAGCCTTAGTGAAGCAGTTTGTTCAAATTCCCAGGCTCTCTCCCATCACATTCGTGGCTCCTCCTGAATTCCCACCTGGCTGGCCCAGCTGGGGGGTGGCGGTGGCGGTGGCGGTGGCGGTGGGGCTCCTGCTTTCCGGAGTTGAGGGGAGGAAAAGAGCTGCCTCAACATTTGTGAGAATTTGGCCTCTCCGGAGAGGACCTCCGTCCCCGCTGGGCAGGAAGGAGGGGAACCAGATTGGGCAATGTGTCCTGTGGGGACTTGCAGGGACTGGGAGTCTCTAGTTTAGCCCATGGAAATTCATTTATGCCATCGAGGTGCCAACAATGCTTAGTATGAGGAATGACTGATTCTCTTGGTGCCTCCACACCGTGCTGCATTCCAGTCCTTACGCTGAACAGGACTCAGAATGGAGCCGGCAGCCCTGGGGAAACACCTGAGCCCACCCGTAAAACAGAAACCCATCCACCTCTCCCCAAAGGAGAGGGGGCAAGCATAGGAAAAGCAGAGGGCACCCCAGACCTGACAGAGTGGCCCCAAGCCTACCTCTCTGCTACCTGGATAAGAAAACCAATGATGACCCCAGTTTGAACTGTGTCTTGCTGGGGAGGGGACCTGATGTGGTGGTGGGTGACAGTAAACTGGTGTCTGTCTGGCTCTGCCCCTGTGATGCAGGAAATACTTTGGGGAGAAGATTGGCCTGTACTTCGCCTGGCTGGGTGTGTACACCCAAATGCTCATCCCAGCCTCTGTCGTGGGAATCATAGTTTTCCTTTACGGATGTGCCACCGTCGATGAGAACATCCCCAGGTAGGCAGAGCCCCTCACCCCACGGCACAAGCTCCCTTCCTGGGATGGTGTCCCTGTCCTGCAGTCCCAGCTGCAGAGTTCAAGAGACTCTAGCCTCTCGTGGTAATTCTTATACACACGCTCAGCCCCCGACCCCTGGAAATCTCGTGCCAAGTCCCAGGCTGTCGGGAAAAAAGGCACGATCCACTCACCATCTAAATGTGTGGTTTTCTTTTGGGGCATGATCCTCATAGGATACATTTTATTTCAAGAAGAAGATATAAATATCCAACCCATTTTCATTCTTTAGAAGGTTTTATAAGACCGAATCTCCCTCTGTTGCCCTGGCTAGCTCACAGCAACCTCAAATTCCTGGGCTCAAGCAGTCCTCCTGCCTCAGCCTCCCAAGTAGCTGAGATCACAGCCATCAGCCGTGACGCCTGGGTAATTTTTCTATTTTTAGTAGAGACGGGGTCTTGCTCTTGCTCAGGCTGGTCTCAAACTCCTAAGCTCAAGTGATCCTTCCACCTTTGGGATTACAGGTGTGAACCATCACACCAGCTCTTTAGAAGGTTTTTTGGGTTTGCTTGTTCCTTTTAATTTTTGGTCATTATGTGACCATAAAATTCATGACTTCATGGCGTGGTCAAGAAGTGAGATGCTTCTGGCTCGTGTGCAGGCTGGAGCTCTGGAGCCATGTGGCAACTCCACCTGCCCCGTCTTCTCAGCAGGGCCTGCTCCTGTCATTCTCATGGCTGGGGGACATGTTGCAGGAAGAGGGCATAAAAAAGGACAGCATCGCGCAACACACCCAGGTCTCTGAGTATAGATCTGGGGTGCCTTCTGCTGTTCACCACAGGCCACGTCACGTGTAGGGGAGCTCATGGAAGAAGGCCAAGACCTAGGGCAGTTCTCCCCAAATGGCAGCCAGAACAAGCATTGAGGGTCCGGATTTTGAGGTCTTCATCCTCAGTGTACGTAGCATCTCCTGTCCTTCAGGAGGTGTTTCCTCACTTTCCTGATGCCAGCCGAAGACAACTCCAGGCCCACAACCTCGGTCAGGAGTGCCGTGCTGTTGTCTGTGTGCAAATTGCTCCATCAGGGAATTGAGACCCTAAAGGTGAATTCCAGCTGGCCCTGAAAAGTCCTGGTGCATCAGTTGGTCATTTCCCTGATGACTCTGCCAGGTGTCTCTAAAGCTGAGCTGGAGTTTGGGAGATCCACCCACAGTGCCAGGGAGTGCAGAGCCATCAGTCTCCACCAGGCGAGGAACTGGCTCAGCACGGAAAGATCATAGCCAGTCAATTTTTGTTGAAATGTTTTCATACATGAATAACACCTAAAGTATTCCACCCACCCGGAACCAAAGCCTTAAAGGAATCTGGCTTACCCCCCCTTCTGTGTTGTTTGGGTCCTCGCAGGAGAAAGCTCGTCCCTTTGTTTGCCAGCAGACGTGATGTCACACACTTGGGCTTGATTGTGGGAAAGAGCAAAGTAGCCCAGACCCGGTGGGATTTTGAGACTGACTTTTGGCTAAAAGAGCTCAAAGCAAGAGGGAAGTGGCAGTGAAAGGTGGGGTGTCCCCTGGCCCTGGAGGGGGCCTGGGGAGTCTCCAGCTTCCTTCCTTTTTTCATCTAGTGGAGGGCTGCCTGCCAGCCCTGGGTGTGGACGCCCCGAGAGCAAGTGTGAGATCCCCTTGGTCATGCCCACCGGCCTTTGGCCACCTGGTCGGATATACCAGCAGTAGTCACTCAAGATTCAGCCACTGTAGGACACAGACAAGGCCAGTGTCCTGGCCTCTGCCCAGAGTGTACTCCATGTGGAGTCCATCCTCCCCACCAAGGCTGCAGAGAGACCATGGCCAGCATGGTGCCACCCACCATCGTCCCTCTCTGGTCTTCTGAGGAACAGGCCTTCCTGCCCTTATCGTTACTGTGGCTGAAGGTCACGAAGTGAGAGGCAGAGGATTTCAATCTGGCAGAAAAAGGCTTGTGGCTGGCTGATGATGTTTGCTGTGGAAGCTGAAACTGGCAGGGAGCCAGGATCAGGAACTACAGGGCTCAGGGGCTACAGGGCTCAGGGGCACACAGGGCTCAGGGGCCGCGGGGTTCTGGGGCACACAGGCAGGGAATATGCCTGGGCCCTCCCTGTCCCCAGTCCCTGCAGGTTAGGTGATGACTATGGTCCTGAGTCAAATGCTGACCATGGCAATGGTGGCACTCCATCTGCAGGTTCCCTGAGAGAGGGCTGCAGGTCACATACAGCTAGGAACTTCCTCGCCCAGACCTCATGTCCCCTTCTGTCTCCCTAGAGAGGCCCTTAGAAGAGATAAGACTGATGGGCAAATCCCACAAGTCTGGCTCCTGGGCTTCTGTTTAAAATGCACTGCTGACACCCAGGCACTTGGTTATTCCTCAAACAATAATTACAGCAGTGACCATGTGTGTGTGTAGTGTGCCAAGCACTGTTCTAAGGGCTCTGCACACATTGGTCTCTTTAATCCTCCTGATACCCCAATAGCTTGGGCACCCCTTATCATCAATACCCCCATTCTACAGATGAGTAAACTAAGGCACGAGGAGTTTGAGTAACTTGCCCGGGGACAAACAGATCACAGATGCTAGAGCTGAGATTTCAACCCACAGCGCACATGCTCTCCTGCAGCCTGTGAGTGCCTCTCGCCTTGCCCGTTCCCACTCACATACACCCTCTCTCTCTCACACACACACACACATACAAGCATACTCGTCCCCAGATGTAGTGGCCTTGGCTGTGATCAGTCTCCATCTTCCATCTCTGATGCCCACCATAGTGTCTGGCATGTACAGAACATACACAGTTTTTTTTTTTGGAGACAGAGCCTCAAGCTGTCCCCCTGGGTAGAGTGCCTTGGCATCAC
>NW_003852529.1:658702-698107 GCF_000181295.1 Otolemur garnettii | reverse complement strand
CTTGAGCCACAGGCACCGAGCCCACAATTTTTAAATAAATGTTTAGTGACTGATACTGAAAGAGCAGAATTGTGCCAGAATACCCACTGCGCTGGGCAGAGGGCCTGTAGTGGCTTGTAGCAGATATTTATTAAACACCAACTGCCGTGAGCCAGGCATGATTCTGTGCCTAAGTTCACGTATATACAGAAATTTAAAAAACAAAACAAAAGAACCCACCCACTTCAGCTCTCTCCCAGATAACCGTGTAAGCTCTGAGGATGAGCCCTTCAACTCAGTGCTTGCCCAGGAAGCTGGAAGAAAGTTCAGGATAGGCCAGAGCTAGAAGGACCATCTGACCCCTCTCCTCATTTTCCAGAAAGGCTTTCAAAGGACAGGGCCAGGATCACAGAGAGTAGGAATAGCAAGCAAGGACCGCATCTAGGCTAGCCCAGACTCTGTAGAGACCCTCCCATTGCCTCTGGGCAGCAGACCAGAGCCATTCTGGTCCTGGGCTTTGGTACAGAGACCAGGGTTCAATTCCCACCCTGCTGTATGGCCCTGAGGAAGTTACTGTCCCTCTCTGGACTCATTTCCACATCTGTGAGGATGAGATTTCACAGTCCCCAGTGCTGGTGCAGGCCAGGTGGGAGATCCACGCAGGCCAGCTTCTGCCAGCAGTGACCTTGACATTATTGTGTTTTAGCATTAGTGGAGGCAGGTGTGGGTATCAGGGAGCTCCCCCATCTCTTCTGCAGCCATTGGGTTCTGTCCCCAGCCTTGCCTGTCTGCCCATGGAGCAGGACTCACTAGAGATTATGGGAGGGGTGGCCTGGGCCTTGGCTCCTCCTAGAGGCAGCTTGAGGACAGAATGGGGATGCTGCCGCCTGGATATCATGCCCAAAGGTAAACACTCTCAGGCCCCTCTCCTGCCACAAAGCAAGCCCAGATGGATCCACATCCAGGGCTAGCCACAGAGGCTAAAGGGCCCCATGTAAAACGAGAACATGAGACCCTTGTTCAACAATCATTACTCCGGCAGGGTGCAGTGGCTCATGCCTGTAATCCTAGCATTCTGGGAGGCTGAGGCAGGAGAATTGCTTAAGCCCAAGAGTTTGAGGTTGCTGTGAGCTGTGATGCCATGACACTCTACCAAGGGCGACAAAAAAAAAAAAAAAAATTATTACACATTTTAAGACAGCAGCTCATTAAACCAAGTGCAGGGCCCTTCTGTGTTCAGCCCCATGTGATAGCACAAGTCACACACCTGTGAAGCTGGCCCGGGTAGCAAGGAGGGACAGGGCATGGCTGAAGCCAGCCCATGTGCCCTGTCACAGCCACCATAGCAAGGGCCTATGGGACCTTCCCAGCCCCCATCTCAGGCTTAGCACTTCCCCTGGGCCCGGCAGCACCCAGGCAGTGCCCATCCCTGCAGCCCCAGACTCCCAACCTGCCCTCTCTCTTCCAGCATGGAGATGTGCGACCAGAGACGTAACATCACCATGTGCCCGCTCTGCGACAAGACCTGCAGCTACTGGAAGATGAGCTCAGCCTGCGCCACAGCCCGCGCCAGCCACCTCTTCGACAACCCAGCCACTGTCTTCTTCTCCGTCTTCATGGCCCTCTGGGGTAAGGAGAGCCTCCAGCGCGCCAGGTCCCCAGGCAGCAGTGACTCTGAGAGTCTCCTGTGCTTCCTCTGTCTGTCCTTGTGAAGTCCTCTGCAGGCAGGGTTTGCCAGGAACTAAATTGGTGGCAGGGGCTGGTGGCAATGACCCCACATTTTGTGGTCAGGTGACCAGGGTCTGCACTAGATCAAGAGATGCAGAGGGGTTCTGACCCAGCCAAGAGCCCTTCTGGAAAACCTGGGAGGGATGCTTTCCCTGAGAAATCCTGGGCCCAGGGAGTTGGCCCAGGAAGGGCAGCTGACCTGGAATGGGTGGAGGCCCTGAAGGCTGGGCTTCCTTCCCTGACACTGTGCCCTCTGGGGACAGCTGAGCTGAGCAGGCCCTGAGCTGGGTAAAGCCTCTCGGCAGCTCTACAAAATCCAGGTGCGGTTTACAGGTGAGGGAGCTACGGCCCGGAGGGAGTTGACAGTTGCTGCCTAGGGCCACTCAGCTCCTAAGCAGCCATGGCAGAAATTAAACCTACGGGGTGGCGCCTGTGGCTCAAAGGAGTAGGGCACCGGCCCCATATGCTGGAGGTGGTGGGTTCAAACCCAGCCCCGGCCAAAAACTGCAAAAAAAAAAAAAAAAGGAAAGAAATTAAACATACGATTCCAAAGCCCATGCCCTTAGCCACTTAGCCCACTGCCACCCAAGCCTAAGGCAGACACTTCCTTCTCCAGGAAGGACTCCCTGATCTCAGCCCACCTCGTACCCGTCTCCCATGAGAGATGGTTGAATGCATTTCTGCAGACATTTCTGGGCAAGCCAACAGTACCATTCCCCCTGTGACAGCCTTTGGTGGTTGGGGATTTGGGATTCATGTTGTGGGCTACCACATGCTGAACTGTCCCAAGTGTCACACTGGGCACCCAAGCCCGGGGCTGCCTCCAGGGGCTCCCATCTGAGGTGGCACAGGAGGGAAGTCAGGAGGGGCTACCCGGAAGAGGTGTGAGGCCTTTGCGTTGCATTCTGAAGATTCAGAAATAAGGCGGCTTTTTGCCACACCTATAGTTGTAGAGTTGAGTGGTATCAGCAGTGGCAGAACTCTGGGAAGGGAGCCCATCAGAAAGCGAGAGAAGCCGTCAGGAGCCCCGCTATGCCCCCTTCCTTGGCCCTGAGAATCCCCATTTGCACCCAGCAGTTCTTCCTCTCCCTGCTTAAATCTCTGGGAGGAATGCAGCCCTAAACTCTCAGCTGGTGCGTCTCCGAATAAAGCGCCTCCAATGGACAGGTGTTTGATAATTCCAAAGGACTCCAGCACGTTGCATTAGCTGTCACCATATTCCCAAGAGTTAAGGAGATGCCGTTGGGCTTGGCTGAGCAGGTTTCATCTGAAACACAGGGATAGAAATTACCACCCCCACCGTGAACAACAGGCTTTTAAAGGCCCTTGAGAAGCCACCCTTCAAGTCCGGCCCCAGGGCTACCCATCCTTGGCATTCTCAGGATTTGGAAGGACATGGTCATCCAAGGGCCCTGGCCAATGTCCTCCTCTAAGGCAAGCCTCCAAACATGTCTACCTTCCTGGGATTCCCAAATGCTGTGTGATAATTCTCAAGTGCACAGAGCTGGGCCTCGCTCCTCTGCAGAGAAGCAGCTAGAATTTCGTTGGCTCCTGTTAGAAGCACCAGCTGCCCCATGGGAGCTTGATCCAGGGGAAGGGGGCAGAGAGGCCACCCGGGCCTGGATGAAAAATAAACCTCTCAGGCTGTGATTGTCATATTTCCGGCTTAACATGCCTGGTGACGAGAGGGCTTTGTCGTCGGCATTGTGGCTCTTGCTTTGCGAGCCTGGAAAGCTCCACTGCAGTCTGGTCGCTGCGAGAGCCTCACCCCGGCCTTCTTCCCAGATTCCTTCCTGTGGGGTCACCTCCCAGATGGATGCAGGCTGTCTCCAGTGAGATTAGTCAGCACCCTGGTGGTGTGGGGAGTGACTGGGAGGATCTGGCCCCTTACACACTGGGTTTGGCAGCAGCCCTGAGTCCCCCAGGCCTGCAAACCCTTGGATAATAGCACCCAGCACTGGGCTACCCATACCCGTGCCCTCCCACTGGAGTCTCTGGGCCTGGTCCTGTCCCCCAGTGGCAGCACCTCTGGGGTATCAGTCCCACTTGTCTAAGCAGTGGGTCTAAATCTGAAAGTTTAAGACCTAGTGTTTGCCCTGTGATTCTCAAACTGGGTCACATGGCCTCTGCTGGGTTCCCTGGCAGATAAGAGGTTTAAGCCAGGGCAGGGGTGGAGGGGAGAGAGGCGCCGGGGCACAGCATGGTGTTGGCACCTACTCTGACACCTACCCCACACTCACCAACCCTGAGGGTGGCTGCTGTGAAATCTTACAGCACGGAGGCCTCAGTGGCCTCACCCTAGTCCCAGCCTTAATTTAAAGGGACATCAGTTCTTTACTGATTTTACATTTGGGGCTTCTGTGCAGGATTCCTTGGAGGAAGATAGGAGTTTCTCTGCTGAGGTCTGAAGCTTTGGTTAGAGCCCACAGGGTTCTAACAAGTGAGGACCCTGGGGAGAGAAAGGAGGGAGGTCCTGGCAGGCAGCATGGTGACACTAACCACGCACTGGCACTTGCACGGACACTGCAGTCAGATCTGCCAGGACGGCTGGTCAGGGACCACCTGCAAGGGTCTGGATACAGCAGGGTGAGGGAGATGGGTCTTGCATCCCAGGGATTCTGGCCTCATGAGAAACGCAGTCATTTCTCATTGTGCTTTCCTGACAAGGCTGAGGGTGAGCAGTGCAGGCCGGCAGCTCAGAGTAAGGCAGGGATTCCCACCAGCGAGCTCTGTGCTGGGCCAGGCTGGCCACGGAGGGTGAGTGCCCCATGCCCACAAGCATTCAAACTGAGGTTGGAGGGTTCTTTCTGGGGCAACCAAAGAGCTTTGAGAGCTGATGTCTGTGCGTGGTCTGAGGTCATTCTGCTGATGGGCAGATTCCCAGCTCCACACTCCAGTTCTGGTTATTGATTTGGGGATCAGTTGTATTATAAATTTAGAGTCAGTAGCTGTCAGTCACTGAGCTGAAGTGTGTGGCCCGACACACCTTCCCTTAGCCCACTGCATCCCCACACCTGGGAAGTTGTTTCCATTTTACAGATGAGGAAAGTGAGGCTCCACTGGCAAGGCCAAGAGCTGAACCCTGGGCTTGTGTTCCCTCCATGACCTGCCCATCCCTGCATCTCAGACACCCACGTCCATCAGGAGCCATCTCCCCGACACCCTCTCCCAACCAGCCTTAGTCTCAGCCTCCTAGAGACCTCAGCACAAATTGGGCTCCTCCCAGTTTCCTCCATCTAGTCTTGGCCCGGAGGCTCTGAGGCTAGAGCACACCTGGCTGGACACTCATTTCCCTGCCCTGAGCTGGGAAGGTCCGCCCCCCACGCTGGGCTCAGCTTACACAGGCTGTCGGCTTGGCAGTTTGGTCCACTTGGATAACTCAGTCGGATTGGCCCTGTAGTACAATGGTTAGATACAGTCGAGGGGTAATTGTGCCGGCTTCTGGCTCAGGTTGAAATCCTTACTTTGGGCTCGGCGCCTGTGGCTCAACTGGCTAAGGCGCCAGCCACGTACACCTAAGGTGGCGGGTTCGAATCCCCAGCCCGGACCCGCCAAAGCAACAATGACGGCTGCAACCAAAAAATAGCCGGGCGTTGTGGCGGGCGCCTGTGGTCCCAGCTACTTGGGAGGCGGAGGCAGGAGACTCGCTTGAGCCCAGGAGTTGGAGGTTGCTGTGAGCTGTAATGTCACAGCACTCTACCCAGGGGGACAGCTTGAGGCTCTGTCTCAAAAAAAAAAAAAAAAAAAAAAAAGAAATCCTTACTTTGTCACCTGCCCCACCAGGGAACAAGGAATGTAGAGAGAGTCTCCATGTGAAGGTATTGGGGCTATGGCCAGCACTGACCTCGGGCCAGTTGTTATGTGGAAGGGGCTATTACGAGTGAGTGCTTGCTTTTTGAGAATTTGAAAACAGCTCAAGCCCTAGGAGAATGAAGCTTACCTTGTGCTCAAGGACCTTGGTCAGTTATGTGACTTCATCCGCTTCAGAGCTCCACTGTGTGCCAGGTGCTACGTGAGCATCTGTGTGCAGTGAGTGACTCATGAACCCCCCAAGGGAGATGGATAGCTCTTTCACCCATTTGGCAGATGAGCAAATCGAGGCTACTGCCCCAAGCTCACACCAGCTGATCAGAAGCCGAGGCAAGGCTGGAGCCTCAGCATGCTGGTTCCTGGGCCCTAAACACTGGCACCAGGCTCTGCTTCGCTGCCTGCTTTACTGTCTCTGGCTAACCTGGGAGTTCAATGTGTGCCTTGCTTTTTCTTAAAAGGATTTCCTCAAATTTATTTTCTCCTTGTCTCTCTCCCCAAAAATGTGCCTCCTTCCCCTCCTGACCTGCCCTGAGGACCAACTCTGTTCTAGGCCCTGGGCCAGGCATCCTGTATAGGCTGGTTCAGTTATCCCGTGGCAACCCTACAGGGAGGTCGTGTGTTTCTCTAATGAGGTCACTGAAGCACAGAGATGTTAAGTGACTTGCCCAAGGTCACACAGCTAAGAGACCCAAGATGGCGCAAATCCACACCCCGGCCCGTCAGCCTCCAAAGTCCAGTCTAGTGCCCTGGTCACACCTCCACATCCTGACACTCTGTACCCCAGCCCCCTGGTATGTGCCTTCTGAAGGGAACAGCAGTTTACCAGGAGCCAATAGCGAGGTACACAGGGGTGGCAGGCTGCTGAGCTAGCCGGTCCCCACCGGTGATGAAATCTGCTAAGTTGTCTGCGCCCTTCCCACAAAGCCAGCTCGCTCGCTTAGCGGTTCTTTCTTGAGCATTTGCTGCTCCGCACCCTGGGAGGAGCTGGCAGCCCCTTCCTACCAGGTGGCTGTGTTCTCCCAGACAGACACAGCTGGGACAGGGGCAGATCTGGGCCTGGTGACCCAGCAGGACGTTTCTGCTGTTTGTCTCACACCTCTGCATCCACTGCCACGTGGGAGACACAAGTGCACCTGAATCAAGGCCCAGCTACTCGGGAGGCTGAGGCAGGAGGATCGCTTGAGCCCTGGAGTCTGAGGTGGCTGAGAACTATGATGCCATAGCACCCTATCCAGGGCACAGAGTGAGACTCTCCAAAACACAGAATCCAGTGCAAGTTGTGTCTACACACTCCCATTTGTGAGGGAGGGGACAGTTCCTGAAAAAGCCAAACCACTCCTCTGAAGCACTTACTTTACAGAGAAGGAGTTTATTACAAATTAAGGCCAAACAACAGGAAAGAAGGTGCTGGGCCTGGAGCCTCCCCCTCCGCGGGGGAGGGAGGGGCAGTAGAGTGAGAAGACAAAGCCCCTGTCCGGCCCTTTTCACACTACCTGTCAAGGGCAATTAGCAGAGATCTCTTGTTTTTTTTTTTTTTCTTTAATCCCTTATTCAATTATTTGTTCTTTACTCTCAAAGGGATTATTTTCTCTCTGGTGTTGCTTCTCCCCTTGGGTCCTTTCTGTTCCCACCTCCAGCTGTTCACATTTCTGCTCCTGCACTTGCAGAGCAGCTCAAGCCTGTGACTGCCTGGCAGCAGAGCCTGGTTGTCACCGCTCACCACCACCACCCACCCTCCCCCCCTCCCGCCTGCCAGCAGGGGCTCAGGAAATCATATTGTCCCCAGATGAATCACCTGCCACTTGCTGTTTTCATCTTTACTTCTAGTCCCTGCAGTCCCCCTCTTCTGAACACAAGTGCTGGTCCCAGAGACTTCAACGTTCTTGCTGCCTGGGATTTGTGACATTTGAAAGCCTCAAATAAGATGTCACACTAAGCAACTTTGAGCCCTATTTAGCTATTCACTGGGATCAATTTTCTGAAATTATAGCATAATAATGGGGTTTTAACTGCTTTTCAGTTCAACACAGAACAAAGAAGTTTATCTGATATGAGTGCAGTTACAAAAAGCTGGAGAAGGATGGTCCCAGCTGTGATGAAATGTCAGCCCTGTGGCTAGAACCCCTCTCAGGGCTATGCCTGAGATTTTGAATGGAATGGACAATCACCCAGCTGAGCCACTCCCAGCTAGGTGGGGAGGTAGACACCAGATGCCATGATTGTCTGATGGAATTAAACTTGTTTAGGGGAAAATAGATAAAGTGCCTGGTGACTCAGAGAGGAAACCAGGGGCTGAGGCCTTTGTGCCCCTGCCTGTCTCCACTGCACACTCATGTGTGGGGTAAGAATTCTTCTCCCACTCCTGCCACTCCCCAAGAGACCCACCTCTGATCTCTAGGTCTTGAAAAGGGAGTGTGCCCTGCGTTGGGACCCAGGGGCAAGTGCAGGCTGGCCTCTATTCTCAGGGGGTATCTTAGTCAGCCTGGGGTGCCATAACCAAACACCACAGTGTAGGCGGCTGCAGCAACAGACGTGTATTTCATATAGTTCTCAAGGCTGGGAAGTCCAAGATCAAGGTACCAGCAACCCAGTATCTGGTGAGAGCCCAGGTCCTGGTTAATAGATAGTCCCTTCTCACTGTGTCATTGCGTGGTGAAGGGGATGAGGGAGCTCTCAGTGGGGTCCCTTTTAGAAGGCCACTAATCCTTTTTATGAAGGCTCTGCCCTCATGACCTAATCACCTCCCCAAAGCCCCGCCTCCTAATACCATTGCTTTGGGGTTAGTATTTCAACATACAAATTTTAGGGGCACATGAATATGCAATCTATTCACAAGCAACAACAAGAAACTAATGCATAAGATAATTAAATACAATATGTAGCATTACACATTGTTTTAGTCAGCTCATAGTACCATAAAAAGTACCACAGATTGGGTGGTTAAAAAGCAGATGTTTGCTTCTTATGGTTCTGGATACTGAGAGGTCCAACATCAGAGTGCCCCCTGTTTCAGCTTTCAGGCCACCACTACCTTGCTGTGTCTTCACATGGCAAGGAGAGCCAGGCAGAGCCAGCTCACTGGTGTCTCTTCTTACAAGGGCGCTAATGCCATCACGGGGGGCACCACCCTTATGACCTCATTTAACCCTAATCACCTCCCAAAGACCTCACCTCAAAATACCATCCCACTGGGGCTAGAGCTTTAACATGAATTTGGGGTGGGACACAATTCAGTCTATAGCCGCAGGTCACAATTTAAGGAAGGGAATGGATAGAGAAGCAGGACCTACGGTCCAAGGCAGGACGTGCCCATTGCCCTGTGCACATGTGACTGAGCCCTGTTTGCATCCCAGGGCCAGTGGGCCAGGAGTGGGTGGGAGCAGTGTGAAGGTAAGACCCCTACCATGTAGCAGCATGGACCTCACTGGAGACAGACCATTCTCCAGGAGGCTACAAAGCATGCTGCAAGTTGCTTATGAGATAGAAGACTGAACCAAAAGAACTGAACCTAATGAACTACCAGAGGCTGAGGCATGGTTTCAGCAATAGCATTTCAGGAGACAGCTCTGGGAAGGCTTTCAGCAGCCAGCCAAGGCGATATCTCAGAATCAGGGATTTAGAGTTAGGCCTGAGAGGTAAGGACAGGCCAGGTAGGCAGGGTGGGCTGTGGCCTGGGACAAGAATATGAAGAGGCACTAAGACAGCCCCTACGCTGACAGCTGGAGGGAAGGACACAGGATGGAGGGCAGGACTGGCACAGGGACACCTGCAGGGCTTGTTCAGAATCCAGGTTCCAGGGCCCCGGAGCCTTCTCTGTAGGTCCAGCACAGTGCCCAGAAATCTGCATTTTTAACAGGCTCTCTTGGAGGATTCTGATATACCCAGATTCCCCAGCCTACACTCTGGAGAAAAATGCACAGCCTGCCTCACCCCTCCTAGGTGACCACACATGTGGGTCCTTCTGACCCCTTGTCCCTGCCGTTCCTCCAAGATCTGGCACTTGTGCATTACCACATAGGCAGTCTATGCCCACTGCTCTGTGATTAGCTTTTTTTGACATTGTGCTGGGATTCGCATACATAAAATTAACCATTTAAAGTGAAAGTTTAGTGTTATTTAGTATATTCACTGTCTCTGTCTGGTTCCAGAACATTTTCGTCAACCCAGAAGGAAACCCCATACCTATTAAACAGTTAGCTCTAAACCCCAGTCCTGGCAGCCACCGATCCGCCCTCTGACTCTGTGGATTTACTTAGAAATATTCTGAAATATTCTCCTATAAAGAGAACTATGCAAAATGAGGCCTTTTGTGATTGCCCTCTGAGGCAGACACACTGGAGACCCTTGTGAGGAGCCAGGTCTAAGAACGGTCCTCTGTCCTCCCTGACCAGCGCTCAGCCCTGCTCTGAGTGCTGCCTGTGAAGTAACCCATGGACACCCCACCGAGGGCCTTAGAGCAGGCACTGTGAACAAGCCCATTTGAGGTGCGGTGGCTCACACCCATAATCCCAGTATTCTGGGAGGCTGAGGCAGGTGGACTGCTTGAGCTCATGAGTTCGAGACCAGCCTAAGCAAAAGTGAGACCCCCATCTCTACTAGAAAAACTGAGGCAAGAGGATGGCTTGAGTCCAAGAGTTGGAGATTGCTGTGAGTTATGATGCCACAGGGCTCTACCCAGGGCAAAAGCTTGAGACTGTCTCCCAAAAAAAAAAACAAGTCCATTTGACAGATGAGGAGACTGAGGCTCTCAGAGGTGTGGTCAGGTTCCTAAACTCGCCCTGGATTTTATCCCTTGTAGGTCCAGAGTCCTTCACTCACCTGCTGCCTCTGAGCACCTCTATAAGAGGGTGTTTGTATAACATTGTCTCCTAAAATGAATGTTGAAAAGAAGGCTTATGTCTCAACCACCTGTTTCACTCCTGCCTGGATTCTCTCTCCTGCTGTGTGTTCTGTGCTTCACTGTCTTCTGGGCTCCACATCTCAGGGGAGTGGTCTTGTCTCTTTGGTCACCTTATAGGACTACTGAGCTCAAGGCCATTTCTTCATAGAACACCTTGTCCTCATGTGGGTAGGAAGCCACTACCCGCCATCCCAGCTGATCTCATCATCAGAAGGCTTGGGTCCAGGTTTCTGCCCTGTATTAGTGAGTCACTTAACTCCTCAGAACCTCAGTTTATGCATCTGTAAAATGGAGCAAATTATCTATGTGTTCAGGGAAGGATCAAGGGGGATCAGGTGTGGGAAAGCACCAAGTCCAGCCCTGATGGCAGCTCGATGTTGTGTAACGTGTGTGATGTGGTCAGCGCATTAGCCTGGGGAACCATGACTGGGAAGCTGAGAGGCTGGAATTGAAACCCTGCAGGGCTCACTGCCATCCATGCAGCTGTTGGAGGGCCGGCAGGCTGCGTCCCCAGCAGGATGGTGCTCAGTGCGCTCAGCCTGGTGGAGCGGTCTTTCTCACTGCCTGTGATGCCCAGCTTTGAAGGTTGTCCCCCAGGCTCTGTGTGAGCATTCACTTCTCCCTTCCTGCTGGCCAAGACTGGAGTCCACAACTCCACCCCCTTGGCTCAAAGCAGGCATGACAAACTCGGTATCACAGAGTCCAGGCAATAGGACATGCTGCGGTCTGTGGCCAAGTGGAGAAGGCATGCCCAGATTTGACGAAGGGATGACCACTGCTCAGCTCTAGCCTTCTGTGCCAATGCTTCTGGGTTTTAAAGGAGAAGGAAGAACTTCATAATTTTATATACATGTTTTTATTTTTTAAATATGCCCAAGACAAAGGAGCCACGTCTAAGTATCATCTCTGCCTCCCGCTGCCCCCCCTCCAGCCAGCAGGTTATGCTCTAGACTCCAGGCTTGGTCCTGGTCAACCCACAGATACCTCTGGGACAGGGCCCTTGTATCTATCTTAAGACATGTAACAGTACAAAGTCTGGAGCAAAATTACCTGGGTTCAATACCAACCGCCTAGCCGTGCGTCCTTGGGCAAGTTACTTAACTTCTCTGTGCCTGTTTCCTCATTCATAAAATGATATCTCTAATAATCAGACTTACTATGACTGTGACTGTTATTTCCTTGAGGAAAAGCAAATATCTACACAAAGTCAGTCCAGCAAAATGGTATCAGTGATGACTCTGGAGTCAATAGCATTGGGTGAACAATGGCTGTTCACCTGCCCTTGACTTTAGGCATTACACTTCGCCCTTTGAACCTTACCATCTCAGTTCATAAGTTTACAAGTGGGAATAATGTTTTCAGCCTAGAGTTGTGAGGAGGCTGACAGATGTCAGTAAACATCAGTGTAGTGTGCGGCACCAGACAAGTCCTCAGTAACAGGTAACCATCATCGCCGTGCCCCAAGCTGGGAGTGGAGATATGAGCTGGCAGGTGGCAGTGGGCTGGGTGTGGCAATGGAGGGAACTTCTGTGTGGCATCTGGTTGCATCTGAGAAAGAGGAGGACCCAGGGAGGCTGGGACAGGGAAGGGGAACAGGCCAGGTGTGTGGAGCAGGCTCGTGGATGGATGGTGCTCAGTCTCTGCTCTCACAGGGCCTGAGGTCTGGAAGGGAGACAGAGGGAGACAGGGAGAGGCAGCACAGAGGAGCAGGTGACGGTGTGAGAATAGGCCAACCTTCCCCACCGCTCCAGAGCTGCTGCAGTGACCAAAGGACATCTTGAAGAGGCAGAGACCCCCTAATCTTCCTTCTGGAGAGGCGGTGCCCACGGCAGAGGCCGGTGGAGGGGCCATCCCCTCCTCACCTGCCACAGCCAGGGGGGCTCAGGGCTCAGCATGCACCTGCCCAGCACCTGGGTTTCAGGCAAGGCTGTAGGCAGCATCCGCTCCCTTCCCGGCTCAGCTGCACCCAGGGAACTGCATTTCCTAGGCTCCCCGGCTTGTCCTCTTCCTGGTTCATCCAAAGAAAATCAGAAGGTGGGAAGAAGGGTGATACCAGGGTACTTTTCCCTATACCCCTTCCCTGCCTGGGGCGTCCCTGTCAATGGCTGTGTCTTCTCCATGACTGCTGACTCCTGCTGGAAGCCCCTACCCCGGGATCCCAGCTGGGCAGCTGCTGCTGCTGGCTCTGGTGTGGGCTCTGTGTGCGGGCTCTGTGTGCCTCCCCTTCTTCCGCCATCCCTACATCAATGCCAGCCTCCTGCTGCTGGTGATCTGGGTGGTCTCACCATCCCCTGCTTGGCTCCCCTGCTCTTCTGTCACCTGTGTGGACAATTCCCAGGATATTTTCTGAACCTATGTTGGGCCTTATCCAACGCAGCGATTTTCCTGTTCCTCTTTGATGTTGGAACATCTGGCACTTTTTTGTTGTAGTTGTGTTTGTTGACGCGCCTCTCATTCCGTGACAAGAGGTTAGTGACAATGCTGAGTATGTTCTTTGGTCCTCCAACACGATTGATCACTAGTTATAGGAAGAAACAGCCTGTTCAATTTGGAAAACCAACAGTTATTTTAGAATTCACAAAGTTTACAGGAAGAGTGGACAGAGCCGACCAGCACTGTGGATGTTACAGATTCACAAGGAGGTCCTACAGACGGTGAAAAAACTCATTCTTCTGGCTGATGGACGTCGTAGTTGTGAACAGCTACAAGTTTTACTCAGTAGATAAGGAGAGTGGAGAAAGAACGCAGACACACATTTCCTACGGGAGAAGTCTCATCCCTCAGCTTGTGAGCAATATGAGGAACGGAAATGCCAGAAAGAGGGGAAGACCACCATCTCTGACACTGAGGAAGATGCGTTTTATAATACACAATGAAAAGAAATCAACAAAGATTGCACGGTTTGCAGCAGAAGAAATGAGAAAGGCGGAAGGAGAGAAACCATTTTCTGCTGTGAGACAGGCAGGAAGAGGCAGCCCGGGCTCCATCCTGGAGAGGGCTTCAGGGGGTATCACACTCAAGAGTCAATTACAAACAAAAATGAACAAAAACACTTTAATTATTTTATGTAACCTAAAATAGATAATAAAATCAGCAGGCCAGTTCTTATGTATGTTTCTCTCTTACAAAACTGTAGGATAATTAGAAGTAATCCACCAACCTCTTTCCTGCCCAAAATTAATAAGAGCTGGGGAGGACGCGGGTGGCAGAAAAATCAACCGGAATAAATTGCCCCAGTTTGGAAGACGTGGATACCTGTTTCCTGGCTGGGCCTGACTGATACAGCAGTTAATGCTCAAAGTGTGAGATCGTGGACAAACGCCTGCCAACCCTGGGGCCGTTTTCAGCTCACCTTGATGGGAAGGGGGAGCGTCTTGCACAGAGGAAGACCCTAGAAAGCCCCAGGAGGTTCAGACCCACAACTTGCCAAGTCCTGCGTTCGTTCTTGCCACATGTTGCCTTCAGCTCGGAACCACATTATTAAATCAACTCTGAAGAGTAGCAGTTACACACACCTCATTTTATTTTCATCTCAGTGCCACTGCTTACCAGATAAGCCATTCAATCCCACTGAGCCTCAGTTTCTTCTTCTGTAAAATGGGGGGAAGCATCTACCTCCAGGGATTACTGCGCATTTTTTTAAATTGGGGTGTTTTTAATTTTTTAATTAGATCATAACTGTGTACATTACTGCATTTATGGGGTACAATGTGCTGACTCTATATACAATCTAGAATGTTCACATCAAACTGGTCAACATGTCACTCACCTCACTTATTCAGTTGTTGTGTGTAGACATTTCTACTCTACTGTTAATATATTTGACACATATGCTCGTGATATACACAGTAGGTGAGGTCCCACCGAATACCCTCCCGCCGCCATACTGTGCGGTTTGAATAGAACCACTGCTCTGTGTGGCGGCTCTCAGAAGTGCTTGGCACCCACCAGTCAGGAATCTGAGCTCTGATTCACTCTCACCCTTATCATTACTCCCCATCAGCTCGGCTGCTTTTCCTTTGTGAGGAAAGTGTTAATGATAAACATTCGCCCAGGTGCATCTCCAGTTTCCAGGCTGTGTGCTCATAAGACTCCTCCATTCATTCAGTGAACATGTGAGCTGAGCTCCAACTGGGTGCTGAGGACACAGGTGAACCAGGCCACCCCCCACCCTACAAGGGCCAAAGGGTCATGGTGCAGGGATCATAATAGAAGGGGGCAATGCCAGTGGGAGGGCCCCAAGTCTTCCTTGGTTTCCTTCCTTACACTGAGGGACACGATCAGTGGCTTCCTGGAGGAGGTGGCATTTGAACCGCAATCTGTATGTTGGGAAGAGGAAGCAGGAGGTAGCGGTAGGCCCATCCCCTATCCTGTCTGACCTCCAGACCCCCATCTGTGAGCAGCAGCGCAGGATGGCCAAGGCTCTGGCTCTGGGGCTAGCCTGCTCACCCCTCACGGGACTGGACCTGATAGTCCCATGCCTCTGTTTCCTCATCCGTAAAATGGAAGAATAGCAGCCTCTGGCTGACAAGGATGGTGGAAGGCCAAACAGCTGAAGTCACGTAGAGTTCTTGGCCCTGAGTGTGGTCATTGCTCTCCAGCTGGTGCTGCAGACAGAATGCTTTTGTGTCACCAAGAACTTCTCGGCCTCTGACTCTCTGGTTTTGCTCCTGCCCACAGCTGCCACCTTCATGGAGCACTGGAAGCGGAAACAGATGCGGCTCAATTACCTCTGGGACCTCACAGGCTTCGAGGAGGAGGAGGTCAGTGGGTTTGGTGCAGTGCATGCCCCACCCACCCCCACATGCCCCTGACCCCTGCCAATGCCCTCCCCAGATGTGCCTGGAGACCTGAGGGTCTTGGCCCAGGCCTAGGCCAGTGAGGTCACTCCCCTCTGGCTTCTCAGTTGTATCCCTGACATTACAAACACCCTCAGTTGCCAGGGCGACAGTTTTATGTCTGCTAAAGTGTCTTTGATCTCCGTGTTCACATGGACATACCACCCATCACCGTGGTCTCAGACACATGCCAAGGCTCACCACACTGACCTCATCGCATCTGGGGGCTGCCCAGACTGTGGTGCAACAGCCCTGTGGGTATGGGGAGGGAATGGACACTGCCCACAGGTCCCCAAAGGCAGCTGTGAGCATTTGCCTGCTCCGGTGCCGAATCCTCACTCCTCAGAGCTGGCTCTGCCTGCAGCCAGGCGCGGCTGAGGAGCAGGAATGGGCCCTGGCTCACATGGAGGGAAGACTAGTGCTGCACATCTCTGTCACCAGAGAGGGGACAGTCTGGGGCCAGTGGCCAGTGGGATGCTAGGTGAACTCTCCCCAGAATCCCCCTGACTGCCAATTCCTGCAGGAATTCCCTATGGGCTGTGTGGGCATGAAAAGGAACAGCAGTCCCTACAATGAGCCTCGGCACAGAGCAGAGGCGACCTTGTGTGCTTGCTGGAAGGTGTGGCCATGCTGACCCCTATTTAATTTTATAAAACACGCTCACTTTTTAAAAGAGGAACCTCTTATGTACTGTCATTGCAAGGTGGAAATATCTTCCACCATTTTCTCTGGGGTCCACCCACCCAAGTTCCATCCTGATTTGGCAGCTCCCTCGCTGTGTGACCTGAGGCAAGTGGCTTAACATCTCTGTGCCTCCATGTCCTCACCTCTCAAAAAGGCACTGAGAAAGTGTCTTCCCTGGATAGTCTGCATGGGTTGATAGATAGAAGGCACTGAGAGCAGGGTCCCACGTGCAGTAAGCACCCCGTAAATGGTCACCCAGCCAGCCACGACCAGGCCACACCTGTGCCAGCCCCGTGACAACCTCAGTCCTCTCCACGGCAAGGCTCTTTATTCTGTTTCATGAATGACCAGACCGAGAACATCAATCAGCACACAGTTTTCAAGGGCAGAGCCAGGGACGGAGCCCAGGGCTTTGTCCCCGTAGCAGGGTTTGGGACAGCTGTCTCTCTGTTTCAATTAGAAAGGTCTACAAAAAACAAAAAGCAGTCACCACCTTACTTTAGAAGTCGACTTCTGTCCTTACCACAGTGTCCCTGTGCCTGGGGGGCGTTGGGGGCCAGTTCCCTTTGTTCAACTTTGTGGGGGACCCAATCTCCTGATCCAGACTTCTGGGGAGCTGGATTTAGGGGGTGGGTGACAGAAGCCACTTGGCATGAGGCCCAAGATGCCTGAGTGAGTTCCCCAAAGTGAGTCACCCGCATGTCCCCAGGGCCTCATTGGGACAGTAACCTCAGGTGGAGGTGGCTGCCCTTCCAGGTGGTCTAAACCCAGGTTTGAAAACTCAAAACAGAAGGATGCTCGGGTCCAATCATTTGGCCTGTGTACTCCTCAGCCGAGTTCGAGAAACTTCAGTCTGGCTGTGGCTTGGGAATTTCCAAAAACACAGCCCCTACCAAACTAACAGCCCAGACAGTCACCCTAGAGTCTGGCATCCCACCCCCCAGGATGGGCCACCTGCATCCATTTTACCTTCATCCTGGTTCTTAAGAAAATCGTCTTTAGCAGATGGGTCTTATTTCTTAAAAACAACCTAAGTAATGAAATCTTTGTGTTTTTTGTTTTGTTTGGTTGTCACTCTTCTGGTTCCCTGAAGGAGGCCGTCAAGGTTTGGAAACTTCTGTGGCTCCTCTGTCTTCTCATAGCCTGTCTCCCTGGGAGAGGGACCTTCTCACGCACCTACTCTGTCTGCTCTCCACGCAGCTCCTCCACTGCGGGCAGGGTCTCTGCTTTCTCTCCCACTCCTGGGTCTCTCTTAACCTGTTCTTCCATTCCAGTGCCCTTCGCTGACCTGCTGTGGGCTCCCCCGAGGCCTGGCACCTCTGCTGTGGGCGTGCTTGCTGACACTTAACTGCATCTCTTCTGACCCCCACGGCTTCTCAATAGAATGTCTCGGGGACCAGTTCATGGCTGGGTGTTCCCTGCAGCCAGGACACAGGCTACAGATTCCATTTCCATCCCAGTGGGCTGGGGTGCCCACCATCTAGACCAGACACGGGGAATTTTAAATTGGAAAGATTATTAGCAGCCAACTGTGAACTGGCCCCAGAGGTACCCTCAGCAAACATGCAGCCTCATTCGCCTCGTGTTCTCACAGCGAGGATCTCTGACTCACAGGCAGCTGGGCCTCCATCTGGACTTGGTCTCTTCCACAGGATCACCCCCGTGCTGAGTACGAAGCCAGAGTCTTGGAGAAGTCTTTGAGGAAAGAGTCCAAAAACAAAGAGGTACGATGGCTGCTGCCAGGTGTCTCTCCCTGCAGTGATGCACTGTAGACCAGAGTCAGCCTAAATAATAGATACTTTAGTCTCTGTAAGTCTGTGCTGCAGCTACTCACCCCTGCCATTGCTGCTTTGAAGTAGCCAGAGAAGATAGGTGAACAAATGGGCGTGTCTGTGTGGCAATAAAACTTTATTCACAAACAGGCAGGGGGCTGGGTTTGGCCGGAAGGCTGTGGTTTATCAAACCTGCTATAGTCTACCTCCTTGACGTGTCCTGAGGGTGATCTCAGACTTCAGCAAACATTTTTCTTTGAAGGTTTTTGAGGCACACATACCATTGGTCCTATCTGCCCCACTATGCTCTGTCTTAAACAATGAAATGGAAGCATTTGCCAGGCCAAGGTCTCTAAGCAAAGGGCCAATTCCTTGTTTCACTCACAGACTGTGAGAAGGAGGGAGAGAATATGTTTTTGTGATGTTCTTGAGGCCCTTTCATGTTATAATAAATGCTTTCTTTTTCCTCAAACCTCTCATTCAAATTGACAGTCATGGCTCTGTGCCTATAGCTCAGCAGCTAGGGCGCCAGCCACACTGGAGCTGGTGGGTTCGAACCTAGCCCGGGCCTGCCAAACATCTGTGACAAATGCAACCGAAAAATAGCCGGGTGTTGTGGCAGGCGCCTGTAGTCCCAGCTACTTGGGAGGCTAAAACCAGAGAATCACTTAAGCCTAAGAGTTTGAGGTTGCTGTGAGCTGTGACGCCACAGCACTCTACCAAGGGTGACATAGTGAGAGTCTGTCTCAAAAGAAAAGAAATTGACAACTGTGTTTGCAGCCTAAGTGCTGTCAGACCTCTCCAGGTGCTCAGCCACTGTTTTAATGGTGCTTTTCATGTGACCAGGGATAGGGGAGCAGGGAGCCCCGCTGAGCCCTGCCAGACTCTGAGGCAGGAGAAGTTGGCACTGGCCTCTGAAGAGATTAGAAAGGATGCTCCTTCAGGTTCCCAGACTTTGCTGACACCTTTGTACTTTGGGACTGACACTCAGACTTTGGGACTGATCAGACAAATGCTTAAGTTTCTCTACCCTTGTCAGATATGCCAGGGGACAGAACTTGGTGGCTCAAAGTGGCTAGGGGGTCACAAATGCCATAGTCCAATCTGGAGAGCAAAGTGGGTACTGCAGAAAGCCCCGAACCCCCAACTCGGTCCTGCTACAGTTGGAAAAACTATCCCTTCCTAAGCACCCGTTAGAGTCTGGGCAGGATCGGAGGGTGTGAAGAATTCGCTCACAAAACCAGGCCATGGAGGAGCCGCCTGACAAGGGAACAAAGCAGCCTTGTGCATCTCCTGCACAGCGGTTTCTGAGCCTTTGAACTGGCCTTCAGCCCCTCTGGACCTCACTGTCTCCTGGTAAAGGATAAGGCCTGGACGCCACCGTCTCTGAGGCCTGCAAGCCTCTGTGGTTTTTCAGAGCAACATCCCTGGATCTAGACTTGGGTTAGGATGTCTCAGGAGTCAGCGTAGGACCCCCAAGAGTCCACCCTGTGCCTTTGGGGTCACACCTCTTGGAGGAAGCATAGATGGGTATTTCATGTCTTAAGGAGAAAAAAAGAAGGTGTGGCACACACCATGCCATCTATGCCAAGGGACTTAGCCAAGCCGAAACGATGGACCTGGACAGTGGGTGCTGGAAACCACCTCTGGGGCACAGGGTCCCTCTGATCCTGTGGCCCGTGGCTTGGTTTTGACCCACCTCAACAGAACAACAAAGGTGTCAGGCTTATTTTTACTGAGCGCTCGTGGCGGCCCCAGGCCCTGTCTGCTTCTGATGGGCCTCACCCTTTATTTTCTCCTTCATTTCATTTCGTTCCCGGTGGCTGCTTTTGGTTTTGATCCTCCCCCCACCCAGCTATGCCACTAAATATATTTATGAAACAAAAATCCACCACTTCATTGGCCTATTAACTTTGGGCTTCTGGGTGTGGCTTCCTCCTTGCTGGCATAAAATGCTCATGGTGACCCGTGTCTTTGCACGCTGCACCCTGTTGAGATCTCAGCAGCCGTCTCATGCCGTGACGGAGCCCAGTGGGCAGCTCACACGGAGTCTCTGTTTCGAAAACCTGCATCTTCTGTGTCTGTGACTTCTGCTGGAGCCTTTCTTTTAGACAGTGGTTCTCTGCCATCTCTTATTTGTTTAAAACACCAAGAGCCCAAATAGCCTTGGCAGCAAGCTGGCCAGCGAGCACACGGAGGGGCAGGCCTGCTGCCAAGGGGTGTCGGGCCCCAGGACCGGGGGTCTGAGGTACCTCCACGTGCTTCACCCCACGGTGCTCTCTCTCCCCCCCCCACCCGCCCTCAGAAGCGCCGGCATATTCCAGAGGAGTCGACAAACAAATGGAAGCAGAGGGTTAAGACGGCCATGGCGGGGGTGAAATTGGTACTTTTCTATTTGGGGGCAACGCGAGTCTTGACTGTTTGCAGACAATCCAAGTCGATCGTGTTTTCCTCGGCAAACTCTGTTGAATTTTATTTTTAACATTCACGTCCGTGTTTCTTTGTCTTCCTTCCGCACCCAGTGAGCCCGGCGTGTGCTGAGATGGCACTGCATGGCTATGGTGGGTCCGTGTGCGGGGGCGGCGCTGGCTGGATTCGGAGCTCGTGAAACATGCTTGTCGCACTTGCCTGCAAGTGGTTAACACGCATGCGACCCGCCCCGGAATGAGTGGCCTCCCGTGTGATGTCCGTGTCAGCTTCCTGTGACATTGTGATACGTGAATTTTCCATTTAAAGTCCACCCCTATCTGAGGCAGCCCAGGTTAGGGACAAGCTTCTGCCCGAGACTCCTCCAGACCAAGCCGAGCTCGGGCCCTGGAGCCCGTGGGCCAGTGTCGCGGCAGACCGCCGTTGCCATGCAGCAAACAACATTTTAACCTGTCATGCGGGTTGCTTGTTTCGACTTGTTCCACAAATGAAAAAATAACTATTATGGTCTGGGTGGCAAATGGCAAAACATCTTAGATCCTTCAGCCCTAAAAGTGAGATTATCAGCAGAAGAAATGGACTCCAGGCTTCTCCCAGAGGAGGGTCTAATAGTCTTTAGAAAGGCATCTGACAGCATTACACCTGGACCCGAAGGGTTCACGTCTTTAAACAGCTGTTACTTCTATTATTAGGTAACGTTTCATAGGTGATAAGGTCCCGGGTGCTTCCTTGAACAGTATACGTTCACATGGGCACATCACCTGCAGGCAATTTTTATGGTTTTTCTGAGTATTTCTGTTGTCCAAGAGTACGCTCAGACATGCACACACACGCGCACACACATGGACACACATGCACACACACACACACACACACACACACACACACAGGCTCGTGTCCCCCCTGACAGTTCCAGCAAGTGACCTGCATTGTCTGTGTTATAGACGGACAAAGTAAAGCTGACCTGGAGAGACCGGTTCCCAGCCTACTTCACCAACTTGGTGTCCATTATCTTCATGGTAAGTTCACAGGCTGAGGTGGGAGGAAATCAGGGAAGCCCAGAGGAGCTGGTGATCTGTGCCCACGGGACTGCGTTCAGCCTTGGATCAGTGAAGCCAGTCACCTGGGGCACGGGCGTCCTGTCCCTTTGGGGCAGTGCGTGGGTGGGGGACATTCCTAACACAGGAAGGGGCCAGGGTTCCAAAGTGACCCCCAAGGGAGCTCCCCACAATCCTGTGAGTGTGTGAGATGACCTCAGGTGTCCCTGACACATGGCTTTCGTTTTGAGGACATATTTAATTAAGCAACTAGTATTGCAAACCTAGGATTTCATGGCTATTACTTAAAGACAAAACCAAGAAATTTATAAGAAAACCGTTAAATAAATAGCACAGAGACTGGAGAGGAATCATGTGGTGCTGCTTGGGGACCTGTGGGTCTGTGGCTCGGGTCGAGGGGCAAACACCATATGGCTGTCAGGGGACTTCAACCCCAAATTGACTCTGCCTTGGCCCAGACTGGCTGTCCTCCCATCATGCACCATGTGGTCAGGGCCAGCTGGTCACATCAGAAGTGACAGTGCCCTCAGCCAGCCCAGGAGCTCTAAGGCAGAGCCTGTATAGTGCCGGGCCCATGGAGTGAGGCCGGTCGGGTGGGCTGCTCCAGGACCCCTGCGTCTGGACAAACTGGGAGGCAGGCAGGGGCTGTCCTGGTTTTCTTGGTTGCATTGGGAGTGGGCCAAGGACTCCCCTAGCTGAGTAATGGAAAGTGGTATGAGGACCCAGTTCCCCTCATGCTCTCAGGCACAGAGATAGGGATCTCAACTGATGAACCCAGAGAAGGGCCTCAGTGGTGGAGGCCCCAAGATCATCCCAATTTACCCCGGAGAAGGGTGGCCATGCGGTGGCAGCGGAGGGCTGCTGTGGTCTCCAGGCGACTCTGGGTAAGAGTGGGCTCAGCCTTGATTTGAGGATGATGTGTCCCCTCTGGCCAGGTACCAGGATGCATGCTGGGCGATAACGGGAGCAGGACATGGTCCCTGCCTGCCTCAGAACATCCCCAGCCCTCAGCCAGCACGGGAGATGCAGCTCAGGAACAGGAGGCTCCCCACATGCTGCTGCTCCTGGTGAAGGAAAAGCAGCCTCCCCGAAGGGCCAGTGAGGGCTGGAGCGGAGGTGGTCTGGCCGTCCAGGGCTGGTCTGGCAGCTCTGCAGTGCCATCAGAGCCACTGGCTTCTCTGACCTTCCCTTCACCCATCCTCTGCATGGGTCACTGTTGGTCACAATGTGGCTGCCTTACCTCCAACATCACCTCTGCTCTCCAGGCAGGAAGAAGGGGAAGGGCCGGGGGAGGAGATGGGCCCCGAAGCCACCCCTCCTTAAAGGCGCTTTCCTGGAAGCCCCATCCACACCTCTGCTTGCATCGCACTGGTCAAGGCCGTTTCTCACAGCCGCCCCACTCTGCAGCCAGGCTGAGAGATGAGTGATACCTTCTCAGCAGGGCTGATGCAGAGGAAGGGCAGAGGGTATCAGGCAGGGAGCTAGCTGGCTCTCCTTTCCCAGCCCGCAATGCCTGGTAAACTGCTGTCACAAGTAGATTACACTCAAGGTGCTGATGAGGACATGGCTTGGTCCCTGACTTGGGAACTTCGGGCAGTGAACAAAGGTTATTGAGCACCTGGCATGTACCCCTAGGCCCCTGGTCCTAGCAACTGGGCAAGTAAGCAGGCCGCAAACCCAGGCCCTCAGGCACTTGTGGTCCAGAGGGAGATTGCCTCTGGAAGGAAGGCTGCTGTGGAGGCCTGGTGTGGGGGGGTGTCTGCTGGGGTGGAGGCCCCTGGGCTGAGTCTCTGCAGGTCTGACCCCATTTTCATCTCAGCAGACTGGCACAGAGATGCCTTCAAGGCCAGGTGACGCCTTCCCCAGGGAGGGGCCTCTTGGCAGGCTGCAGGGGTTTTCCATGGAAAGCCCTGGTTCCTGGAGCTAGCCAGAGCATGGTCCCCACACCCTGTAGCAGGGCTGCCCCCTGTTGGGTGTGCTGTGGGTAGGTGCTTCCCTGGGCAGGGTGTGGTCACTAGCAGAAGTCTGCAGAAGCCAGAGTTCATGGCACATGGCAAGAGTTAATAGCCCAAGATGTAAAGTAAGAGCTTTTCGGGGAGATTTCTGCATGCTGAATGAACCCCAAGCAGTAGCTAGGAGACACACAGCATAGCCCAGGCCTCCCGGGCCTGTCCTGGGTGCCACATGTGACCATGCTATCAGGGACAGGTCTGTACTCTGTGGGCATGCAGTGTCCTGGGACACAGGGGACATGACAGAGCTTCATATAATATGGGCTCACACATTTGAAATGCCAGCTTGTCCACCCTTCCATCCATCTGTCCAGCCCCAGTGAGAACTCAGGATTGGGCATCCACACCCCTGGGCAGGATGGGGCAAGGACCGGGTCTTCCTGGTTGAGCTAGGCCCATAAGGAAAATGAAAAGGAACCCAGGCAGGCAGATAGACAGACAGACAGCTATGTGTGGAACAAACTTGTCATTGCGGCCAGCTCCACCCCGTCTCTCCGGCAACCGCCAACCCAAGTTTTATGGAATGTTCTGTCCCACGGTGGGTTTGGCAAGAGGAGGGGCTCGCCCTCATGGATGAGCCAGCAGGGTGTTGCTGTTCCTGAGTAGGCTGGGAGAAGGGACCTGATCCATCTCCCAGCCAGACCTGTCACCTGCCCCACCCCAGGCCCCGCCCTTCTCCTGCAACAGGGTAGGGTCTCCGGAAGGTGGCTGGGAGCCCCGCACACCATGTGAGGATGTCACTGCTTCTAGAAGCTCAGGGTCTCCCTAGGTTGAGGAGAGAAGCCCCCACCCAGTGGTCAGCCTGTTCTAGGACCCAGCCGGGACAGCCACTGCAGTTGTGGCTGTGCTATGTCCTGCACACTGCTTGGGAATGGCACCTGGGCCCCACAGCAGACGAAATTAGAAAGACCTCCTGGACTGCAGGCTTGGGTGGACCCACCTGGTAAAACCTGGCTCCAGGCTCGGCGCCTATAGCTCAACCGGCTAAGTCGCCAGCCACGTACACCTAAGGTGGCGAGTTCGAATCCCCAGCCCGGACCCGCCAAACAACAATGATGGCTGCAACCAAAAAATAGCCGGGCGTTGTGGCGGGCGCCTGTGGTCCCAGCTACTTGGGAGGCGGAGGCAGGAGACTCGCTTGAGCCCAGGAGTTGGAGGTTGCTGTGAGCTGTAATGCCATGGCACTCTGCCCAGGGGGACAGCTTGAGGCTCTGTCTCAAAAAAAAAAAAAAAAAAAAAAAAAACCTGGCTCCAGAGCTGGGTGACCAGCCTGTCTACATAACCTCTCTGAACCTCAGTGTCCTCATCCATGACATAGAAACTAGCTCCTCATTCTCTGTCTGTTGGAGGGGGGGCCCACAAAATGTTAATCTTTGTTTTGAAGCAGAGGAGCTCAAGGGGGGGACCTGGATGGACTGGGGAAACAGATGGGGAAGGTCCAGGGAGGGTGGGGGGTTCCCCAGCCAAGAGCATCCCCTCCCTCTTTGCAGATCGCAGTGACTTTTGCCATCGTCCTTGGCGTCATCATATACAGAATCTCCACAGCTGCTGCCTTAGCCATGAACTCCTCCCCCTCCATACGCTCCAACATCCGGGTCACGGTCACAGCCACCGCAGTTGTCATCAACCTGGTGGTGATCATCCTCTTGGATGAGGTCTACGGCTGCATAGCCAGGTGGCTCACCAAGATCGGTGAGTGCCCACGTTCTGGTGACTGTGCCCCACACAGCCTCGCCTGGTGATCCAGCGCCGACCCCTAGTGTCAGGCAGCCCAGTCGCCTCCCTCTTGCTGTGCAACCTTAGACTTGTTGCTTAACTTCTTTGGGGCCCAGTGCCCCGTCCGTGAATGGGGACCCTAAGTGCTGGACCACCACTCCCATGAAAACCAGGTCACCTGATGGTGCCAGTGGTCAACTCAGAACTGGACCTGGCTGTGGGGACATCTCAGCCACAGCCTCAGCATCCCCCTCCCCTTCCCTCTAGAGGTCCCAAAGACGGAGAAGAGCTTCGAGGAGAGGCTGATCTTCAAGGCTTTCCTGCTGAAGTTTGTGAATTCCTACACCCCCATCTTTTACGTGGCTTTCTTCAAAGGCCGGTAGGGACTTCTTCAGTCTGGCCCGAATTTGTACCTCCCAGTCCAGGGAAGAACAAGCCTGTCCCCTCCCTGTGGGTAGGGGACACCTGGAGGTCCAGAGCAGAGCCGTCACTGTGGTTCCTGCAGCTGATGAGGTCCCCAAAAAGCCCCAGCTCCTGCTGAGGTTCAGAGCAGCAGGGACCCTGGGCAATGGAGTACTCCAGGCAGTAAGGACCCCGGGAATCCTAGGCTGTCAGGATCCCAAGCGGTGAGCCCCACAGCAGGTACGGATGAGTCAACAGAGATGAGACCAGGAAAGTACAAGAAATGCAGCCACTGGCCAGCAGAGCCACGTCTTAGACTCCCGCCATGGTGAACCCCACACCTAGACCATCCCAGGGTGTGGAGGGGCCTGTGGCCACCCACCATGACACCGCGCCCCACCCGTTCAGTCAAGGACTGGCAGGTGTAATCTCAGAACCCCTCCCACAGGCCCCTCCCTCAGCATCATCTGGATAACAAGGGCCTGGCACACCCAGCCCAAGTCCAAGGGCCCCATGCAAGGCTCCAGGACAGAGCAGATTCTCAGAGGCCCCACACTGTGCACCAGCCCCCACCCCCAAGAAGCTCTGAAACTACCTGTCCTCAGACCACCCAGGGTGGCCTTTGATCCTCCCCTGCCCCAGTCTGCCCGGGTCCCTATGCTGGCCATCTCCTGACCTGACCATGGTGGGTGGCAGGTCCTGAATTGCTGGCCGCCTGTGAAGCCCGTGTTTCCAGGCCCAGGTGGCCCTCCCCTGAGCTCCCTCCCAGGCCACCTTCCCTCTGCCTCTCAGCTGCACATTTCCTGCTGAGGGTATGAGGATCAGACGGACCTTCCAGCAATGGAAAACCAACATGGTGGTTTTCTACAAAGTCCAGCTTCCAGAAAAGCCTAAAACACCCTTGGGCTCAGGCGTCAGGAGTCTCAGTGAAGCTGGCTCGCTCGCTGCCCTGCGGGGCACCTCCCCAAGCCCAGCAGGGACTCGTCTCCTCTCTGACATCCTCCCTCAACCTCTGCAGGTTTGTGGGACGCCCAGGCGACTATGTGTACATTTTCCGTTCTTTCCGGATGGAGGAGGTAGGTGGGCTTCTGTGCGCTTCCCCTCCGGCTCTGCGTCCCGGTCTGTCTCCACAGTGAACCCGATAGGCACAGGCGATGCGTATTTGTTAAGCAAGGAGCGAACAGTTTCTCTCCTTCTTGGAACCTTTCCTGTTCTCCGCCTGGGATGACGGGACTATGAACTCACTTGCTGTGTTCATATAGAATCACCCTTAAAGGATAAAATCGCCACAGCGTTATTGAAAGGAAAAACGTCACACCCAGTTTTCATTCTTTTCCTTTCTCTTTACTTTTTTATTTTTTCTTTTTTTGGCGAGACTTTGAATATTTCTAACTCTGGTTAAGATAAACGAAGGAGGACAGAATAGAACTAAGGGACATATTTTTACTGAAGTGCTCACCCTTCTACCCGCAAATGCAAGGCTGATAATGTTTGGCTTCTGCCTCCAGGTTCTGGCCCAGCGGCTGAGTCATGGGCTGTGGACTCGTCCACTGTGTTTGTGCCACGAGCAGTGGCTCTGTCAGACCACACTGGGACTTCAGCGCCCGTCACTGGTCTGAGTCTCCGAGTAACCAGTTAGCATTTCCCACTCACAGAGTAACCCCACTTATCAGAAAAAATGATAAGGCCAGCACGTCCTGAACCCCTTAGGGAACAAGGAGGAGAGGGTTGGAGTGGATGTCAGTCACGGGTTGATCTAGCCACCTGGGGGCAGCTGAAAGGTTCCCCCACCCCAAAGCAGGCATCAGCAGTCTGAGACATGGGCCTCGCCCATAGTCATGGGGTTTCCAGAAAGCTCAGAAAGTACCATCCTTCACTTTTCACAGGATGGAGATGACACCTTGTCAAACTCGTCCATGGTTAGAGAAGTTGGGGAGATGCATTCGTAGGATAGAAAAAAAAGGACATAATTGCTTTTCACGAAAAGAGGACTCTCTGAGACAAATTGTTTAGTAACTGTCTATAAAGTTTTGTTTGGGAGGGTTCACCGTGCCCTGGGAGTCACTGAGCGCCCCTCGTGTTTCCTTTGCTTGGACAAGTTAAGCTTCTTGCCTACGAAGGTGTCTGACCATCACCTGCCTGCTCAGTCCCTGGCCTAAGAGGTGCAAGCCTGCTGAGGGCACAGGCATTAGGCCTCAGAGGGGTGACAGCTGCCTCCCAGGTGGCTTGCTGCCTGCAGGGCCTGTGCCCGGGCAGTCACAGTGTGGGACAGGGCACTGGGCCCAGGGGAGGAAGGGGAGCCCCGAGATCTGCTCTCAGGCATGCTCCCCTCTGCTATGCTCAGTTCCAGCCTAACAGCCTGGTGGGGGCTGCGTGTATAACCCCTGGACTTCCTACCTGGAAACAACAGAGACTCACTATTGCACAGTGCTGGAGGTCAGAGGCCAGAACCAAGGTGTCCGCAGGGCTGTGCCCTCCGACCCTTCCCCCCTCCCGTCTCCTGGTGGTGTCTGGAAACCTTGCCATTCCTGTAGGTGTTGCTCCAGTCTCCACACGGCTTCTTCCTCCTGTGTCGTGTGTTTCCTCTTCTTGGGAGGACACCAGTCTTTGGATCAAGGCCCTCACCCTGCTCCATTGTGGCCTCACCCAGACTTGGTTACATCCGCAAAGACCCTTTTTCCAAATACGATCACATTCACAGATCCCCTGGAACTAGGACAGTGGGCCCACAATGTGAGGGTGGACCTCCCGCCCCACAGGGTGCGGTTGCTGCTCCCTGTGTCCCCGAGCTGATACCCGCTCTCCATCTCACAGTGTGCCCCGGGGGGCTGCCTGATGGAGCTCTGCATCCAGCTCAGCATCATCATGCTGGGGAAGCAGCTGATCCAGAACAACCTATTTGAGATTGGCATCCCGTGAGTAGTGGCCACGGCAGGGCGGGCAATGCAGGGCCCCGCTCAGGAAAGGGGTGAGCACAGAAGGGAGATGGGGCAGCACCCCATTGGATAGAGAGGATACCGGGCTGACTCCCTTCTCTCCAAGCTGTTAAGGATGTGGGGTACCAACAGGTACCCCCAACCCACCTGCTGGCTCCCCAGAGTTAACAGATGAACAGCCAAGAGCGTGGCTCCCTCACCTTGTGCCTTTTAGAAATCCCTGCCCCATTCTCACCTCCCCAGAGGCAACCGGCTCTCAGGAATCAGGCACCTTGATCTGTGTCCCTCCTTCAAGGCCCCGCTGGGACAAGGCCAGGCCCCAGTTCGTGTCCCTGATGGCTATCAGGCCCTCCTGCAGTCTTCAGCAGCCTTTGCCCTTCCTTATATAGCAAAGGCTTGCTGCTCGGCCCCTGACTTTTGGGTAAAGGGCAGAGGAAGCAAGTGATAGAGAAATGATTGCAGACAAGTCAGAGATGCAACTTAGAGATGGCAGGCACGGCCCCAAACCCACCTCCCACAAACCTGAGTGATGGCGTGTCCCCAGGAAAATGAAGAAGTTCATCCGTCACATGAAGCTGAAGCGGCAGAGTCCCCCCGAGCATGAGGAGCACGTGAAGAGGCGGCAGCGGCACGAGGTGGACTACAACCTGGAGCCCTTCGCCGGCCTCACGCCCGAGTACATGGAGATGAGTGAGTGTGCCCCCAGGTGGGGCAGGCGCAGCTGGGCAGGCGGGTGGCTTCAGAAGAGAAATGGGCCAGTGCACCACCTGTGGGAGGGACGCCCTGACCAAGCAGTGCCCAGCAGCGGAGAGGCACAGAGGAGAGAGGTGCTCCCCAGGGCTGTGCCTGTTCTCCGAAGGGCCCTGGTCATGTTCCCTAGGCACATTCCGGTCAGCCCAGCTGGACACAGCACAGGCCAAGCAGCTCTTCTTTCTCCCTCAGTGCCCTCCCGCCAGCCAGAGGGCTGGCCCTTCTGAGCTGCAAGACCCTGCCTTGCTCTGGGACCCTTGCAATCCAGGGTGCCCCCTCTGAACCCCAGATCCCCTCAGGAACCCTCCTTGGGCCCATGGCTCATCTCACCTTCTTGCAGTAGCTGCGGAGTGTCAGCAGCCAAGGCTTACTCCCCTGTGGGCTGGTGCTAGCCACCAGCACAGAGCAGGTTCTCAGCAGAGACCCAGGCCTGAGGCTTGTGGCCCCCCTGTCGTGTTTCTGGACTGGAGGATGCTGAGAGCTGACACATGCCTCTCAGGGCTGGGGCAGAGGAGAGTTGGGAGAAGGCCCGATGGGGCATGCACTGCCACCCAGAGTCTCCCTGACCCTGTCCACTTCCTACCTCTCCCTCCTGCCTCCCTCCACTCTGGCCACACTGGCCTCCTTGCTGTTCCCCAGACTCGCAGAGCTCAGGTCTGCCCCCAGGGCCCTGCCGGCATGCTCTCCCCTGAAGACCTGCACTCACTATCTCCCCCTTGGGCTTTACTCAGAATGTCCCCCAACAGAGGGTCTTCCCTGACCACCATGTGTAAAGAGGGAAGCCCTTCCCCTACACAGCCCCACCCCCCACCTGGAGTCTCAGATCACCACCGACACCCTCAGTCCTAGGGGAGCCTCTGTGCCCGTCCTTCCCTGTCAGGATCCAAGTCTGTGAAGGTGGGCGCTTTCCTCCTTGCTCTTCTGTCCTAGACCCCACCCCTACAGCAAGTCTGGGTAGACAGTGGGCGCTCAATGTGTGCCTGCTGACTGAGTGGGTGAGTGAAGGCCGTCTGGAGGATTACACAGAGGGGCACCCCAGAGTGCAGCACCCTGGCCATCATAGCCAGCTTCTCAGAATGCTGGTTTCCTGGGCCCGTCCCTGTCTGTGCTGGGTGAGGCCTGACACTCTGCGTTTTTAACAAATGCCTGGAAGTGAGCACAGCTGAGGCCTGCACTGCACGGCTGGCCTCAGGGGTGGTGAGAGGCTCTGTTTACACCACTAGCAATGCTTTCGGTTGGCCCGATGGGTCCAAACAGTCACTCCCGCTGTGCAGTCACTCCAGTTGACTGTGCAGGAGGCCTTCACTCCATCAGTGCCACTGACTCAGAGGGAGGGCACTCCTGAGTGTCTCTGCTTCCTCCTGGACTAAAATCTAAGCTGGAGCAGAGGCCGGGGCAGCTGTCCTGTCTGATGGGCTGCTCCTTCTCAGCTGGTAGACCCAGCATGGGAAGCAGTCAGCAGGAAGGGGTCTGGGCGTGGGATTCCCCTACCTGCAAGGTCGTGCCTTTCGTGGGAAAATGCGGGGAGAAATACCAGGAAAATAGCACAGTCTGTGGTTGGCCAAAAGCCTGGAGGTCCCTTCCCCAGATTTATTTTCCTAGCAGCTGGAGGTCATTCTGTATCCTTGCAGGTTTGGAGAAAGGGGATTCCCAGAACAGGCTCCTCCTGCCACATACATGGGGAGCGGCCCCCAGGGCACACCTCTTCGCCCCAGCTTTCTCCCCTTCCAGGGGCTGCACGTCTCCTCCTTGAGGGAAGGCCCAGGCCTGGCTGGGAATGTCCCACCCCCAGCCCCTATGGCATTTCTAGTTTACCCTCTGCTCCCCCCTCATCCCATTAGTGCCAGAGGCCATGCCACTCGGAAGTGGGGAAACCCACCCTGCAAGTGGCCTCCAGCCTAGGACCTCAGGAGCCCCAGCCCAAGGCTCGTCCCAGATGGCCCGGCCTCTGGGAGGCCTGCAGACTTCAAACAGGGCTAGTGCCTAGAGACCTCCTGCTGAGCCCACAGGCCAGGCAAGGGAGAGGCCCACCGAGCAAGCGAGACACAGGGCCTGGAGGAGAACTGGAAGGGCGCTCTCCCCAGCCACCCGGCCACGGGCTGACAATGGCCGCACTCAGCCGCCAGGCTCAGGTGACATTCTGCCCACTTCCTTGTTTACACCTGGCACAGAGCACCCTGGGCTGGGTCTTGTGTGCAGTTCCTGAACCAGCTTCCCCAACTCAGTTCCGTTCAACAACCTTTTCCTGACCTTCTCTGAGCCCAGCCCTGGGCTAGCTGAGGCCAAAGAAAGTCCAGAGTGGGCTACAGGAGCCAGGGCCTGAGGCAGAGGGTCGAGGCGTCCTGCTGGGGGTTCCCACCCAGAGGCCTGGCGGAAGGGGAGGTTTGGGGCGCTTGTTGATACAGCGATGCAGGGAGGCCCCCAGGCCCCAGGAAGCTGTGGCGAGGGACACAATAGGGCCACACCCACGTCCCTTCCTAGCCCAGGCATGGGGATGACCACAGGCTGGGCCACCCAGCTCTCAAGGGCCTTTATTCTTGTTAGTCATGATTTTTTTTTAGGATTAGACATATGATAAGTGAACATTCCCATTATTTAGAGTCAAACCCTGAGATTCAGTGTAAAATCTGGACTTCTCCCCTCTGCTTCCTCCTGGCCTGCAGGTCACCTGGGGACGCAGTGGATCCACCCCCAGACCCCTCTTAGGCACCCGCAGGAGTCCACGTGGGTGGGCTTGACGGTGGCAGAACAGCAGGCCCAGAGGATGTAGAGTCGAGCTTGGTGTGCAGGGCGGTGGGGACCCTGGCCTTACGGTCTGAGGATGCCAGGTGTTGCTGACCGGCACCTGGGCTCTCTCCACAGTCATCCAGTTTGGCTTTGTCACCCTGTTTGTCGCATCCTTCCCCCTGGCCCCACTGTTTGCACTGCTGAACAACATCATTGAGATCCGCCTGGATGCCAAAAAGTTCGTCACTGAGCTCCGGAGGCCAGTGGCTGTCAGAGCCAAAGACATCGGTGAGTGACCTGACCCCAGGGGGCCAGTGGGACCAGATTCTGAGTTTGTGAAGGGTTTGGGGTGCAGGTTGCTACACTCCAGAAGCTAGAGCCAGGGCCAGACAGGTGTGCCCTTTCTGGATGGAGCCCAGGGTGGGTGATGCCAGACCTCGGGCTTGCTCACCCCACCCCACAGAGAAGTTGGGAAGAGCGAGTCTGGCGTATCTGAATGTCAATCTGCAGCTTTAGGAGGCCCAGGAGACACATTTCCTCTCTGATGGCGCCCAACAGTGCACACCCCTTGCTGTGTGGCTCTGTGTGTGCAGTGCTGGACCATCGGGAAAGTAACAGTAAGGGCAAGCACCCTTCCTGCGTCACGTACGGTAAAGGACAAGAAAAAGAGGAAAGAGCGTCCTTCTGTCTGAGTCACAGCATGACTTTCCCCTGGGGTCAAGGACAGGGTGAAACTTGTGCTTTTTAGCCCCAAGCCTAAGGCGCACCTCACCCATGTGAGGGGAGGGCACCTTTATGGCCAGTGTGAAGAATAACTTTGTAATAGTCAGAAGTGTCTGAAATGGAGCAGATGTGCCTGTGGGGTAGAGAGCTCCCTGTCACCGGGGCATTTAAGCAGAGACAGGGTGACTGTCCCTCTGGGAGGAGTAACGTATGGGGATACCCAGTTGGCCGAGCTCCAGGGCCCAGCCCTCACCACCAAGGACAAGACCGTCTTATCTTAAAGCGAGATCCAATTTTTCAGGGAGAAAATAAAATTGCAGAAATACATTATCTTTATCTCATTTTAAGTCAGTTTTAGAATAGCACCTTTGTACTAATTCTTGGAACAAAACAAGATTGAATTATGTGTTAGGGATGATTAGCTGTCGTTTTGCTGAAATGATGATTACATACTGCGTGCTGGGGCGTCTTTGGGTTGGGCTTTGACAGGCCAAACATGATCTTGCAAAAGATGTGGAAGCTCCAGTGTCCTCCCAGGGACTTCTCTAGTCCCAGCTAGTTGGGGAGTTCTATTGGAAACAGCCCTCAGACCATCATGTTCTGTCCGTACTTTTTTAGTGGCTCTGCCTTGGTTAGAAGCGCCTTGGCAAGGCCACCATCCACCACTGGTGACCAGATCTGCCAATCCATCCAAGTCCAAGATAACTTGACTCTGGCCATGTTCACAGGTCAAACATCATTGAATATCTGCAGCTCCCTCTGGCTCTCCGTGCAGCCTCATGACTGTGGTGTGGCAGGGCCTGGAACGTGAGTGCTCCATAGGACAGCAGGGCCGTCCCAGCCAGGAATGTGTATAATAGAGATCGTCGCTCTCTGTTTGGACACTTCTGCCTCCCTGTGTCACCTCTTATTAGGTGACCCAGATAATGAAAACTCAACAGACTTTCTTTGTATTCAATGGTCTTATAAGATTTTGGTTACAAATATAGAAAGTTTCAAGAGCTCCTGACCCTCCAAAGTCCTTCCTAACCACCAGTGTCCCCAGCACCCACAGCCACAGGTGAACCCCTTCCCTTACTCCTCCCGCTGGGAGAGCAGTGGCCACGGGTTGGGACTGGCTTCACAAATGCCAGCCTAAAGCATTGATTTGCTGGTGCCTGAGTCAGAGGGCAGCACCCATGTTCTGTACAGGGCCCTAGAGTAAACGTTTTAGGCTTTGTGGACCAACAGGTGATGCCCTCAAGTCTCAGGCAGTGTGTCTCACCAAAAGGCTAAATCTTTCATATATTTTTTATTTCCCACATAAAACATAAAAAGTCATTTTCAGCTGGTAGGCCAGGAAGAAAGCAGGCTATGGGCTGAACTTGGACCTCAGGCCATATTTGCAAATCTCCCAGGAGCAAGGGGAGATGGCACCCTTGCCACTCACAGAAATATGGCTGCTTTGAAGACCAACCCCAGAGAGCCGTCACTTTTCCTGGACTGTCAGCCTGTTGGGTCCTCCAAGGGACCTCAGGAGGAAGCTGGAGCGAATCTTCAGTCCCGCTTTGCAGGTGGCAGACTGAGGCCCAGGTGGTTAACAGAGCCGAGAGCCGAGCGGGACCCACGGGGCCGCTACACAGATGGGAAAACCTCACATTTCACGCCAAAGGCCCTGGCAGGGCTGGGACAGCTTGCCAGGGGCTTCCTGGACATTCCTTAGACATTCCAGGCTGTCTGCCGAGTGGCAGGAAGAGAAGAGTGAGGCCGGCCCCTGGCTCACCCCCACCCCTGCAGTCCCCCAGGAGGCGAGTGCTTGCTTTGTCACCCTTTGCTTGGAGAAGCCCAGCGGTCCCCACATGGTGGCAAACCCACCGTGGTGAAAGAGCGGCGTGGCGGCCCAGCTTCCCACAGCCCCACAGCCGCGCTGGCTTCCCAGCACAGCAGGGCGAACACTGCACTCTTTGCCCCTTGTTTTTCACTCCATTCTCACGGATCAGCTGCTCACTTCCTGGTTCCTGCCCGGTGGGGGGGCATAATCGGCGCCTTTCACACAGGAGTTTATGGGCTCCTTAACCGTAACCTTTCCTTGAAGAGGCCTTTGTCTTCCTCCTGTGATCCGTGCAGGGCCTCCGGGCGAGTGCCCGAGGGGACAGTGTGCCCCAGTGGCCCCTGGGACCTGCGCCCTGGGTGGCTGCAGGCAGCTGTACCACAGAGCACAGGGCCCCTGGTCCCCCTGCTGTGGCCACCAAGGGAGGTGCATGGAGTCACAGCTTGGACTCAGCCCTCCAGCCCTGAGCCTCCACGTCCTGCTCTCTCCCTCCCTCCTCAGAGCCCGTGGCTGCTCTCAGCACCTGCCTTTTCCTAAATACCTCCCTGTTGTGTTCTTGGAAATGGGGATTAGAGTCCCCTAGAATGAGAAGAATGCCTTGAAGAAGCAGCCAAGTGAAAAAAAAAATGAGGCAGTTACCCTATTAAGGGATTTTCATAAAAGGAGCCCGAAGAGTTTTCTGAAAGAATGTTCTCCCATTTTATTAGAGCTCCTTGGAAGAGTGGGTCTCACCAGGGAGTGTGAGTCAGAATAACTTGGGGCTCCCAACCCTACCCCAAGAGAGGACAGTTTGGTGGGCTGGGGATAGGGTCCAGGCTTTGTGTCTTCTTAAACCCATCCCCACCACCTGCCCGGACGTGGAGGTGTGGCAGGACCAGTCAGCACAGGTGCATCGGGGCTGCAGAAGCAGGTGAAGGCCCTCCCCGATGGTCCATCTGGCCTGCTGAGTCCTGCCCTTCCATGGGGCTGAGTCCAGGCACCCCTCCCTCAGGACCCCGATGTCCAGAGACTTCACGCCCACCCAGGGCTCACCTACACCCCCAGCACCTTAAGTCAGAGGTCTCAAACATAGAGCCCGAAGGGCCAGGTGGGCTGCATGAACGTGAGGACAGGAAGCCGCAGTAGTGCGCTCCCCTCCCATGGGCAATGAGCCCATCCCCCTGTTTCTTGAACCCTTCAGCCCTCTGAATTTTTTGTCCCCCACTTTAGTGGGGATCTGAGTTTGGATGAGCATGTCTCTATTCTTAAAACAAAGGCCTAAGCCAGCAGGACAGGCCCAGTGGCCAGTGATGGGAGACAGCAGGGAGTCCCTGAGTGCAGAGGACGGAGCAGCCCATCCTGCAGAGGGCACCACCATAGGCCACAGCCGCTGTTGCCATGGAGACATGCTCATCATGGATCAGAGCTGAGGATCTTATGGAAGCATTGAGTCAAGATTTCTAAAATACATCATCCCGGTTATTAAACCTCAGTACACGTTTATTAAGTAGTAGGCAAACCCAACAAATTGCCCACGCAGCCTGCAGCACTGTGTCCAGATCCTCTTGTTCATCTGTGATGTGGTGCAAGCCTGTTCCTCGGGGTACGGGAAGCAAGGACGTGTCCACGGGGGAAACGGTTTACACAGTGATACCACATAAACACACCCAGGTGTGCTCCCGGCCACCCTCCTTCCCCTGCAGTGCCACGTCCGGCCTGGCCCTGAGCTCAGGTTTGCAGTGCTAGAGTCAAATCTTTGTCTCTCTAGAAATTCTAAACAGCTTGATCTAAGCCAATTAACAGTATTAACAGGTTTATGGGGATTGTTCAGAACCGCTTAGGGACCAGCTGTTTTAAAGCACCTCTTTTAGAAGCGCCAATTTGTTCACAAACAGCTGAGGAGCTGGTATAAGCCAGCACCCTGGCATTGTCCTGGCTCCCCCAGGACCCCACAGATGGTTCCTCATTGCCACGAGTCCCTGACTACTGTGGAAAAGAACACACCTGCCCCTGCAAGGCTGGCACTGGCTCAGGCTGCTGCCTGATCGCCAGAATTGCTGAGAGTCTACTCAGAGACAGGTCTTTAAACCGGTTTCTTCTTCCCCCAGGAATCTGGTACAATATTCTCAGAGGCGTTGGGAAGCTTGCTGTCATCATCAACGTAAGTGACTTCAGGGACCTGGGCAAATAGAGGTCCTGGCTCAGCTTCCAGGCAGCTGGCTGCCCCTTCTGGGGGAGCTGGGCCCGGGTCTTCCACCTCTAAGCACGACGTGGCGGGGCTGGTGGGACTGCTGTTCATAAGTGTCCCTTGAGCGTGGGAGAGGGGGACACCCTGGGTAGGGATAACCACGTCTTTTTGTTGAAGCTTTGAGCAAACTTCACCATGCCTACCTTGGACACACCCTCTCCAGAGTCCTAAGAATAAACAGGAGACAGAGACAGGGAGGGAGAGAGAGAAAGAGAGACAGAGATTCCTCATGGATGATCTTTCTGCTCTCTTTTTTAAAGATGATTTTTCACCATTAGCCAGGTATGGCGGCTCACACCTATAATCCCAGAACTCTGGGAGGCTGAGGTGGATTGCCTGAGCTCAGGAGTTCGAGACTCCATCTCTATTAAAAATAGAAAAATAGCCAGAGGTGTAGCAGGTGCCTGCAGTCCCAGGTACTTGGAAGGCTGAGGCAGGAGGTTCTCTTGAGCCCAGGAGTCTGGGGTGGCTGTGAGGTACAGCACTCTACCCAGAGCACAGAGTGAGACCCTGTCTAAAAAGAAAAAGACGGCTCGGCACCTGTGGCTCAAGCAGCTAAGGCGCCAGCCACATACACCTAAGGTGGCGGGTTCGAATCCCCAGCCCGGGCCCGCCAAACAACAACAATGGCTGCAACCAAAAAATGGCCAGGCATTGGCGGGCGCCTGTAGTCCCAGCTACTTGGGAGGCTGAGGCAGGAGACTCGCTTGAGCCCAGGAGTTGGAGGTTGCTGTGAGCATGATGCCATAGCACTCTACCCAGGGGGATAGCTTGAGGCTCCATCTCAAAAAAAAAAAAGACAATTTTTCAGCTTTAGATGAAATTCATACCTGCTCTTTAAAGAAGGTCAGGGAAATACTGAAACATGGTGAGAAGAGGAGAAGCCCCCCCCACCCCGCCTTGTAACCCCCCACAGCTCTGCTGGGGGCTGGCTTTCCTGGCCCCCAGGCCTCCTCCCGGTGGGTGGGCCTCGCCTCCATGCCCCACAGTGTGCACCCCCAACCCTAGCCTCTCCTATCTCCGCCCAAGGGAAGAGGCCCCTCAAAGCCCTGGGACACTGCCATTTCCTGGCTGACAGCCCCTTCTGCCGGCACCCCTCCCACAGACTACAGGGAGACTGAGGGCAGAGTGTGCGCACTGAGGGGCTGAGCACAGGCCCTGAGCCAGGGGGCACTAGGAACACGGGTGTATAGCCTGTCTGGAGCAAGGGGGCGCCATGATACGCTGGATGTCTCCTGAAGACAAAAACAGCAACAACCACAATAATCTAGAACTTTCTAGGCCCTTCTAAGCTCTTTCCACACGTCAGCCCACTAGTCTGTACATAGCCCTTGGAGGCAAGGACTGCTGTAGCCCCGTCTTACCAGTGAGACACCCGAGGCACAGAGAGGCCAGTCAACTTGCCTAAAGCCACACAGCCATGTGCGAGGCAGCCATGGCTTCAGGTCCGGGCTCTTGCAGGGATGCCGACCATGCTGCCCCAGAGCCAGCTCCGTAATAGAATGAGCTGGGGGGTACTTTACAGTTTACAAGATACTTCCCTTGCCTGCCTTGTTCTCTTCTTCAACAAGCCCTGTAGATATAGCCTGTACACAGGACAGGTGGTGTTAGCGCTGTCTGTCAAGAAGGAAACAGCTGCACAGAGAGGTTAGATGGTTTGCCCAAGGCCACACAGCTAGCAAAGGAAGCCGGCGTCCACCCTGTGCCTTCCTCTCAGGAGCATGCTGTTCCCGGCCCCAGGCCCTCCCCTCAGGCTGCTAGAGGGGCTGGCCAGAGCCTGGACTTTCATTCATTCACTAGAGGGGCAGTGTCTCCCACACAGTGGGGCTATGGACGGGTCACTCCCTGTCGCAGCCAGACTCTCCCCCTCCCAGCCTGGGGGTCCACGCTCACCCCATTGTCCCCGCCCAGGCCTTTGTGATCTCCTTCACATCCGACTTCATCCCGCGTCTGGTGTACCTGTACATGTACAGCCAGGACGGGACCATGCACGGCTTCGTCAACCACACCCTGTCCTCCTTCAACGTCAGTGACTTCCAGAACGGTACAGCCCCCAACGACCCCCTGGACCTGGGCTACGAGGTGCAGATCTGCAGGTACCACTCTCAGCTCGTGTCTTTGGAGAGCCGCATTTGTTGGGTTTCCTGGGAATCCTGGGTTTCAGCTGGGCTCAAGTCAGGGACAAGTCACAGAACAACTCAAACTTGCCTTAAAAAAGATTTCTTGGATGGCAGTGCCTGTGGCTCAAGGAGTAGGACGCTGGCCCCATACACTGGGGGTGGTAGGTTCAAGCCCGGCCCCGGCCAAAATTGCAAAAAAAAAAAAAAAAAAATTAAAATTTGGGTGGTGCCTGTGGTTCAGTAAGGGTGGCGGGTTCAAACCTGGCCCCTGGCCAAATTGCAACAAAAAAATAGCCAGGCGTTGTGGCGGGTGCCTATAGTCCCAGCTACTCGGGAGGTTGAGGCAAGAGAATTGCCTAAGCCTGGGAATTGGAGGTTGCTGTGAGTTGTGTGATGCCACGGCACTGTACCGAGGGCAATAAAGTGAGACTCTGTCTCTACCAAAAAAAAAAAAAAAAATGATTTATTGGCTCAGCGCCTATAGCTCAGTGGCTAGGGCACCAGCCACATACACCAAAGCTGGTGGGTTCGAATCCAGCCCGAGCCTGCCAAACAACGAGAACTAAAACCAAAAAATAGCCAGGCATTGTGGCAGGTGCCTGTAGTTCCAGCTACTTGGGAGGTTGAAGCAAGAGAATCGCTTAAGCCCAAGAGTTTGAGGTTGCTGTGAGCTGTGATGCCACGGTACTCTACCAACTGTGACATAGGAAGACTCTGTCTTAGGCTCGGCACCTATAGCTCAACCGGCTAAGGCACCAGCCACGTACACCTAAGGTGGCGGGTTCG
>NW_003852529.1:638493-658505 GCF_000181295.1 Otolemur garnettii | reverse complement strand
AAAAAAAAAAAAAAAAGACTCTGTCTTAAAAAGAAAAAAAAAGATTTCTTTTTTAAGATGCCTGGCAGAAGGCATCTCCCCCAGATTTGCTAGTTCCTATAACTAAGAAGTCCATCATAGCTTCAGGCATGGCTGGATCCAGGAGCTAGTTTGCCATCGGGCTCCACTTTGGCATTGCCTCTCAATTCTGTTTTCCCCTATGTCAATACTTTTTTCTGGCAGACAGAAAGGACCCCCAGAAAGCCCTGCCTCACATCCTCTCTGCCCTGCAGCCCCTGTGGAAAGAAACCTCTTTGTCAATAGCTGACAAAAATCCCAGGACTGAATATCCCGGCCTGTCTTGGGTCAGACGCCTGTTACTGTTGCCAAGAGGTGGAGGACTCTCTCTGGCTCCTCCTGAGTCATGTGCTGGGGTGTGAGGTCATGGTCAGAGTGGGGGGATCCTAAGGAAAATTGGGAGACTATGACTCAAAGAAGGGGTGACAGATGCTGGGCAGGTGTCTGCAATGGCCAGAGGAAGAGTGCAATGTCATGTATGAAGATGGGGACAGAGAAGGGTACCCTAAAGCCAGGTTCCCCAACCACAAGGGCAAATGGCAACACGAGGCGCACAGCACAACACGGTTTGCAGCTTTAAAAACTGTGCTCGCCCAAGGTGGGATGACTCCCTCCAGCCCTGCGCCTGGTCACCTCGGGGAGGAGCTGCACATCCCCTGCCAGGTGCCAGGCTGCAGAACCCTGACCTCCTGAGCTTCCAGTCTGGCTGTTCCCTGTCCATAGCACAACACTTCCTTTGGGGGTTTCTAAACATTCCCCATGAAGAACACACTGAAGATTTACATGTTTGATGAAGAATGAATTTTAGATGAAGAATAATTGAGAAAAAAAGAAGGCAGGCCAGGTGTGGTGCTCCCCTATAATCCTTACACTTTGGGAGGCCAACACGGGAGGATCGCCTGAGCCTGGGAGTTTGAGGTTGTGGTGAGATACAGTGATACCACTGTACTCTAGTCTTAATGACGGAGTGAGACCTCCTCTCTACGAAAAAGTGAAATTAGCTGGGCATGATAGCACATGCCTGTAGTCCCAGCTACCCAAGAGGCTGAGGCAGGAGGATCATTTAAGTCCTGGAGTTTGAGGCTGCAGTGACCTCTGATGATGCTACTGCACTCCAGCCCAGGCAATAGAGTTTGACCTTGTCTTTAAAAAAAAAAAAAGTGGATAAATATATGGCTCATTTTACTAAAAGTTGCCTCAAAACTTTGAATATTGCTGAGTACAGGGGTGAAGGTTAGCCTTGGTTGCCAGGAAGGACACGGATTGTGAGACCCCAGGCTAGGCTTAAAGAAGTAGCTCCACCATCACACATGTCAGGGGGTCCTGCCCACACAGAGAGGAGACCAAGAGCACAGGGCAGAAACCGTGTTCTTAAGCCTCTTGTCACTTTGATCCCCACGGAGGCAGAAGACTGTGGGTCTCACCACTTCACTCACTACTCCAGGCTTTAGCCTCCACCACCAACCACTAGCTGTGACCTTGTGTGTGTGGGCTCCCCACCTCTGCCAGCTGCGCCCATGTTAAGCCACCTCCCAGAGGAACAGCTCCTAGCCTAGCCCAGCCTAGCCCAGGGCAGCAGGTGTGGCAGAGGTGGCATTAGCAGAGCAAAGAGCTGTGATCACAGCTGGCTGCCTTTATTCCTGTGCTCAAGCAAGCATTGTCACACTTAACCTTCACATTCACCTCTAGAGAAGGCATTCTGTTCCTCCCTGTGTGCCCTAGCTCATCAAGAAAAAAAAGAAAGATCATTTCTGATAGAGATTAGTATAGGCACTGGGCAGGGGTGTCTGGACACAGTGCCAGTGGGCTTTGAGGGATGCATACGAGTTTTCCAGGTGACCAAATATATTTCTCAGCATCCTAGTGCAACTGGCCTTGAGTATAGAATAAGGGAAAAGGAAGAGCAGGTGGCATGCAACTTCTGACAATAGAATAGGGGCTGCTTGTTCCCATGAGAAAGCAGGTTATGCAACCTTTGCCTGGCACAGCAGCTGACACCGGAGCCTGTGTTCCCATCCTGACTCAGACTCCCATCCAGCTCCCTGCAGAAATAAAGCTCCACAAGTGAGGGGCCCTATATGTCGTGTTGCCTCTTGAATCTTCACTCCTGGAATGGGGTCTGGCATGTAGTAGCTGCTCACTAAATGCCTTCAACATGAAGAAGTGAGGGATTGCCCAGACTATGACCCAGAGAGGCCAAGTGATTGCCCAGGGGGGACCCAGCAAGGTGGTGTTCATGTGGGCTGAGTACCAGGGTTGTGGGTCCAGCCCAGGCTGAGCTGTGCCTACAGAGCCAGGTCACAGGCTCAGCTTCTGGTGCCCAGCAGACGTCCACCTGCAGCTTAGCACCTGGAAACCCTGCCCCTGGCATGGGACTTTTCTGGCCGGCTTTGGGAAGTTTTTCCAATGTAGGGTGGGGTGTCATCTCCATTAAAGTCAAGTCCCAGTGGATATGTGGCCTTGCCCAGATTCAGGGAGCAGTGGGGGTAGAGGGCCTAGCTGGAGATCTCGCCCTGCCCCCACAGACCTGGCATCTCTACATCTCTGTAAAAAGAGGAAGAAGCCAGGGACAACTAAAGCACAGGCAGACTCCTGTCACTCCTGCGGGCCTGGTGGGTTCAGGGATCACCATGTAGACAGGTGTGAGTGAGCTTGTCTCTCTGAGCACATCAATAGGCCACGTCTAAAACTGACAACTCAAGAACTAAAGGTCGTTCACGTTATTTACAGGTAAGGTGAAACCAAGGTAAGGCAGGCAGCTGGAAGGGTCAGTGGGCAGGCGGCTGCCAGGCGGGCTCGAGCCTACCCCAACTGTGTATTCAGCCATGCACTTTGGTAAATCTTTCATAGATGGTTTAGATGACTTCGATCAAATATTTAGGGTGTTTTTTTCCTTTTTTGATGAGATGTGTAGGTTTTTTTCCTTTTAATAATTTTCGCCCAAAAAGGATAGACTGCTGCAGTGGTTTCAGACTGTGTTCTGTGGAACCCATCCTGGGATTCTGTGGAGACTGGGGGTTGGGTTGAGATCAGACAGGTTCCAGCTCAGAGAGCCCCTCCCATCCCACTTCAACTGGGCCTGCTCTCTCTGGCACCCATGAGAATTTCAGGTGAGATTTCTTTTTGGGAAAAAGGTTCCACTGCTTTTAAAAGTTTGGGACTTCCTTGGCCAGGCAAAGTGGCTCATGCCTGTAATCCTAGTACTCTGGAAGGCTAGGTAGATCATCTGAGCTCAAGAGTTCCAGACCAGCCTGAGCAAAGGGAGACCCCATCTGTACTAAAAATAGAAAAAGTAGCTGGCATTCTGGCGCCTATAATCCCAGCTACTGGGGAGGCCAAGGCAAGAGCATCTCTTGAGCCCAAGAGTAGTTTGAGGTCGCTGTGAGCTATGTCATCAGTACTCTACCCAGAGTGAAACTCTGCCTAAAAACAACTAAATAAATAATAGTAATAAAAGTTGGGCCCTTGTAGACCAGAAGGTCCCAAGCACTCAATTCTGAACTTATAGTTGGGCCTATGGGGCACTTCCTGGTGTCTGTATTTTATGTGAAGCCCCTCAGGCCGGCACAGGCTGGTGCAGCCCCAACCACCTCCCTCGACTAGGCTATGTGAGCAGGCCGAGCCAGGGGTGTCCCTGGAGGCAGCAGCAGAGCCAGGCTGGGGTTCTCCGCTGCTTCTCTGGAGCTGCCTGGCCCTGGCCAGAACCTTGGGTTTTGCCAGAGACCTGCCCTTGACTCCCAGTGCATCTTCTGCAGGTACAAAGATTACCGAGAACCCCCGTGGTCCGAACACAAGTACGACATCTCCAAGGACTTCTGGGCCGTCCTGGCAGCCCGGCTGGCGTTTGTCATCGTCTTCCAGGTGCAGTAGGTCCCTCTAGTTTCCAGAAGGTTTGAGAAATGGAGCATGAGGGGAGCCCCTGTGCGCACGGTCAGGAAGGCAGACTCCCCCTCCACCCCCCAGAGGCCCTGTGCAAGGACGGGACCCAGGAGAACCTCATGAACAAAGGAAGGCAGAGGCCGGGCCCTGTGCACACAGGCAGAGGGATTTGGATTCTTCGGGGAGGGTGGGTTTAATTCAATAGACGTGTCTGGATTGACAGGGACAGGGAGGAAGGAGAGACCTGCCTCGGTCCTGGTCTCAGTGTCTTACGCTTTCTGTGCAGCAGTTGGGTCCCAGAAGGAGGGCAGTGGGTTCTCAGATGCCTCCAGAGACCCGCCCCACCTGGCCCAGTCCCTGGGGAAGGCACTGGGCCACTCTAGAAGCCAGAGGGACTCCAGGGGGCAGGGCCCCAGATCAGGGAGCCAGCTGGTGCACTGGCAGCTAAGGTCCCAGCGAGGGGAAGCACCCGGAGCCATGTGGGCACTGCAGAGGTTCCACCCAGGGGCATCCCTCTGGCACCAAGTTAAATCCAAGCAAGGAAGACAGCAGGCCAAGAGCTCAGAATCTGGAATCCCAGGACTAGATTCACGTCCCAGCTCTGCCCCTTATATCATGTGGCATCGGGCAAATCCTTCTACTTCACTGAGCTCAGCTGCCTCACCCAGCCTTGGGTACCAAAAGTGTGTGAGGCTGGGTTCCCCAGAAGCAGAGCCTAGAAGTGCCTCGGTCAGGGAGAGCTTCAGCCTCATCCTGAACCATGAATGGCACCCCAGACTTGGGCCCCCTGGAGACCGCATAGCCCCTTTTGTCTACCTAGATCTGTCGGTCCTTAGCCAGGGGCTTCCCAAGACAGAAAGAGGGGGACAGAACAGGGAAGAAATTCCACAGCTGTGAACATGAGCAGCCAACAACCACCACAGCTTGGGGCTGGGAGAGGAGATCAGTCTGAGTGGACACCAGTGTCATCCACAATGGGAGGGAGGCCACTAACCCAGACGGGGGTACTCACCCGTGCTCACTGGACAGAAGTTTGGCACACAATAAGATTTTTGTTTTTCCATAAACACCGACTTCTCTCACATCCCATCCACCAGAAATGTCTCCACTGAGGTGGAAAGTGTTCAGGGTGTCCCTGGGAGGCTGTGCCAGCGGCAGAAGGGGTCTGCTGAGTGGCAGGAATAGATGACGTTCGGTCCATATTGGTGCCATTTCCAGTTTAATTCTTTTCCTTGAAGTCTCGATCCTTCTTGTTGTATTTGGTGACATGTCACTCATTAGATCACTTCTGAAGCCTCTTGACCAAGGAATTCAGAACTAATAAGATAATTTTTCTAATGACCAATTTCCCATTGGTTCAAGAAAGTCAGCCAAGGGCCTCAGGATGGTTCAGGGACTTGGTTATACCTTCTGGGAAATCGCAACTCAGGGAGGTCACAGGGCATAGCTGAGCGCACAGGGAAGTGTCTGGGTCGGGCTCCCCAGGGCGGGGGACAGATGGGGACGTCAGGAGCATCCATGCCAGCGTCCTCCTTCCCACCCCACGTGCTGACTCTTCTTCCAGAACCTGGTCATGTTCATGAGTGACTTTGTGGACTGGGTCATCCCTGACATCCCCAAGGACATCAGCCAGCAGATCCACAAGGAGAAGGTGCTCATGGTGGAGCTGTTTATGCGGGAAGAGCAGGGCAAGCTCCAGCTGCTGGACACCTGGATGGACAAGGAGCACAAAAAGGATGAGCCGTGCAACAACCACAGCCCCAGAGCCGGCCCTGACAGCCTCGGCGGCACCCCGGCCCCCAGCCACGCACACCACGGCAGCGTCCTGTAGCTGCCACTGGTGGGGCTGTGCAGACCAGCGGGCATCCGACCAACGGGCACCCTCTCCCCGGGCCGGCGGCTTCTTGACCCCACCAGAGCCCGGTGGCGCCTATGTTTTCTGCAAACATGGAGGACCACTTTCTGATAGGACGATACTTTTCTTCCTTCGTTCTCTTTTTTTTTTTTCCCTCTGTTTTTGCACAAAACCATTATGCAGGGAATTTTTTTTTTATCTTTAGTATTCAAGGTGAATCAAAATTATGGCTGGTGATTGGGCAATAATTACATATAGTAAAGGCAGGTGCTTTGCAGAAACAGTTCTTGGACTTGAGTCTCCTTCGCAGTGGAAGGTGAACAGGGGCCCCTAGAAATCTTCTTTCTTAGTCCTTCTGTTGCCTTAAGATAAGTGCAAAATGGTACGCCACGGCATTGGGCAAAAGCTAGGGCGATTTTTCAGGAAGAATGGAGAAACTGAGAAGGAATAACAGCATTGACATCGATTCCCAAAGGGGTCATCTGCCTCTATGTCAGAAAAGCTGGATGACTTTGAATCATCTTTTCCTTGGTAATTTCAGAAGCTAAGACACCTTGGTCAAAGAAGTACCCCATCACTGTCCCCATGAGGTATGTGGGGGTGTCCGATTTATTCTTGGAGTACTGGATGGGTGCAGATGTCCCTGATCCCATATGTAACAGCACCCTTGGCATATGTCCCTTGCAGGCCCTACTGTCAGCCACACACCTGCCCCTGTCACACCGAGCTGACCTCAGAGGTGTTCATCTTTGATGTGTGATAAAAGCAGATTGACGGGGAAAATGGGCAGGGAGAGATTACCTCGGAAACATCTCTAAAGATGGCTTAAGGGTTTTAAGATGTCTTAAGGCTGGGGGGGGGTGTCATTCAAAGCTTTAGAATATTTATTGGGGTTTTGTTTAATCAAGTATTTGGTAGATTTGAGGACTATTTTTTCTGTAGCTCAAAGGTGGAAGGAGTTATTAGTTAACCAAATATTATTGAGAGGAATTTAAAATACTGTTACTACCAAAGATTTTTATGAATAAAGGCTTCTATTTTGATAATATTTCTCTATATTTTTACTCACAGGAATGTCACTGTTGGAAAGTTATCATTCCAAAAGCTTGTAAAAACAAGTCTCATAACTAATATGAGCAACCTAAATTTGCAGCAATTATACTAACCAATTATCTGAAATTTCTCAAGCACCAAGAGAAACATAAAGAGAAATGTTTCATCAAAGGTGGGAAGAAAAAAAAAACAAATATATTTGTCTTGAACATATCCTCGGTGTGATGTTGACATTCCCGTCATCGGTTGTGATCCGAGTCCATAAGAGTCATAGGTTTTCATTATTTGCTAAAATCGTACAATCTGATGCTTCTATTTTCTCTTGTACAGGAAGTAGTTTTGTATATAAATATTGTATTAAAATTAGGTGATTACCAAAAACTCTTTTATGGAAACATTTTTTAAAAAGTGAATGTGCACAAACCCACAGGGGACTGTGGCTGAACATTCATCTAAATAAATTTGAATACATGACGCTTTTCTCAATTGAAAGCTGCCTGTGTGACCTTTGCCTTAAGGAACTTAGAGGCTGACCCCAAAGTCCCACGATTGACACTGTAAATGCAAGACTGACTGACAGGCACCCACTTCTTTGGTGCTAGACATGTGAATTATTCTAGATGTTTCTGGGACTTCATCTTTCTGTGTGTGCAAGAAGATGCACACACATACATGTGTGTGTGCATTCACATACATGTGTTTATTGGTGTGTACTTCACATTGTGTGTATTACATTTGCTGTCTGCACATGCTTGAGCACAGGCATATGTGCATAGATATGTGCACGTGTGTCTGTGTACATCGCACCTGTGTACACACGTTTGCATTTGCTTGGTGTGCATGTACACGTGTGCGTGTTTCTATATGCCTGTGTGTGCATGTGTGCACGTGGTGTGTGCTTGTGTGTGCGTGTGTTTGCATGTCTGCATGGTCCGTGTTCACACAGTGAGCACGTGTGTTTGCCTTTGCTTGTGTGTGTGTATACCCACCTGTGTGCTATGTACTCTCAGGTATGTGTTGGGATGGGGGGTCGTGCTCACACTTTCTACCCAGCATCTTCCACAACCCCCCAGTCCTGACCCCTGGTCCCCAACCCAATAGACTAGTATTTGGGATTTCAAGGACCTAAAATCTCTCCAGAACCTTTTGAGGACCACCATTGTGTTGCCAGTGTTTTCATTTGAGCAAGTGGGGTCATTTAAAAAAAAAAAAACACCTATAATCACAATCCACAGTGTGAAAGAACGGGTATTTTTAACCCAGAAAACGTCAGCAAAGCAGTAAGCGTTTTAGCTGGTTAGCTGGGGCTGGTCTCCGTAGGACGCACTGTCACTTCCTTACCCCTCCACGACCCGGGAGCCTCGCCGGACCAGCGGCAGACCTCGGGCGCCCCCTTGTGCTGGCGCTCGGCAGCGGCGCCCGGTAAGGCGGGCCGGCGGGGGGCGGAGCCGGGGACGGACCCCATCTGCACCTCAGAACTCCCTCCCTTCTGCCCTCCTGTCTCCATGGGCCCTCCCGGAGCCCAGGAGAGCGCAAAGTGGGGATCTTCATTCACACTGCCAGGCGAGGAACAGGCAAGATCACAGTGCTCTTTAGCACCTAAGCCGAGTCTGGAAGCCAGACTTCAGACATACTTATTCACGGAACATTCAAGAAGCATTTGCTGAACTACTACTTGTCAGGCACCAGGAAGACAGCGGTGAACAAAACAGATGCAGCCTCTTTCCGCAGGGACGACGTTCTTGCAAAGGAAGTCAAAGGCTGAACCAGAAAATGCACTCCAAAATCAGATGACTTCAGAGGGAACAAGGAGTATGACCAGCTGAGAGTGGCCACATTGGTCTGGGGAGCCCTTGAGACCTAAGTAATGAGGAGCCCGAAGCACAGAACAGTATGTGTTGGGTGGGGCTTGCAGGCTGAAGAGGCAGCAGGACAGAGGTCGCTGAGCTGCCTGGAGACTGAACAGGTGGGAAGCATCATGGACATCCTGGACGGTGCCAGTGATGGGATCTGACTTACACTGGAAGTCCCAGCAGATGTGTGTGCGCGGGGAAGGGGGGACTGAAGCAGAATGGGATGTCAGAGAAGAAGAGGTTGCAGAAATCCAGGCGCGTGATAGTAGAGCTCAGATGACGGCCCTTGTCTAAAGGTGCTAGTGGTAGATGGAGAAAACTCTATTGTCACAGAGACCTGACCCCAGACAGCGAGTGCTGCTATTTCACAGATGAGCATAGGAGGCTCAAGGAGGCTCAGGGTGCCATTGTGGCCATTCAGTGAGATGGCTACAACACCAGCCCTCGGCCATGACCTCTGGGTGGCTGGCACTGGAAGGTTTCAGCTACTGGCCCCTGGTGTAGTGTGGGAGGGAAAGGGGGCCTCTGAGCACAGACTACCACACACAGGTGGCCCTGAGCTGCGAGCACTCACACCAGCTGTACCACTGAGACCTGCAGTCAACCCTGGCAGCCAGCAGTGGGACTCTGCTGTTCTCTGACTATGGTGGCACGGTTAGCATGCCGCCCGAGACCACCTCTGCTACCTTCAGTGTTTATTAAAAAACAGATATGTCCACATTCAAAAGTCTGAGTTTGCACATTCTCTTGCGAAATCCCAACATCCAGTGCTCAGCTATTTGGCTGAATCCCATGTTCCCATCAGCTGGAGCCTGGTAGCACCTGCTGTGCTCTCTGGTGCACATGTCCCACACACACACAACCCAGCCCCACCCTCCCAAACAGACGCCCACTAGCTGTGGGGCACTGAGCTCAGGGCCCTGCAGTCACTGGCATTGCTAGACAAGCCTCAGGCCAAGGTTCCTATACTCAGATCTAGGTCCAACTGTGAGATTCCCTGGGACAGAGCTTGGCCGTGGTACACACCTGGAACAGGGCTGTCCCCACCCTAAGGCTGGACTCAGCACCCTTGCTCCAGGGCACCCACATCCCCAACCCCCACAGACATTCATCCATAGGACCCCACTCTTGTGCCCCCTAAAATGTCCCCCTATCACAGGTGATATGTGTCCTCACACATTAGGTGACACTCACTTATCTGTCAAGTTTTTTAAGGCAACAGCAAAGCACTTACACTTGCCAGAAAACAGGCTGGTAAGGAACACCTGGCACAGAGCCAGGCACAGAGGAGGCCCCAGAGGGCTGAATGAATGAACAAATGAGTGAATGAATGAATGAGCAAGTGAGGAATGGGTGACAGCGGGGTGAGAGTGGATGTTTGGATGGACACATGGATGGGTGGCTAGCAGGATATTCACATGAGCAGGTGGATGGATGGACTGACAGCTGGGCATTTCTGCCTGTCAGCTGAGTGGACCTCAGGTTGGCCCAGCAGGGGTGTTAAAGAGAGAGGTCAGGAGGTCGTGGAAGGTACAGCAAGTGGTGTACCCAGTTCACTCACATGGTCTTCTGGCTCCTAGCAAACATGCAACTTATTCCTGGAAATACTGACTTAAGACGAGCCTGGGCATCTCTGCCTAGAATGGTGTGTGCTGCCCCTGCCAAGGGCCTGCTGGGACCCAGCCATGGGGCAAGGCTCTGTAACCTTGGAGAGACTGAGATCTGGTTTGCTCAGCTTTGCCGGAGATTCATTATTTCCTGTTATCCCATTCTCTCTCCCCCTTTCTCTCCCTCTCCCTCCCCCTCCCCCACTCCTCCTCCCCTTATATATACACGCACACATTTTTATTAACAGCTAACGTGGAAAATTGCACCTATCATAAGCACACAGACAACTTCAACCAAAAATACACACCCCTGTATCCAAGACTCAGGAGCACTTGCCACCTGTACCTTGGACGAGTCCTGCTATTCCCAGGCGGCCACCCCAAACCCACACCCTGACTTCTGCATGGAACACGTGGTCCACCCGGGTTTGCTTGTTGGTGGCTTCTGCCCCCTGCTGGCTGCCCTCCAGGAGCTGCACTTGGGCCTGCACCTGGCAGGGCAAAGGACCACAAATTCAGTGGCTTAAATCCACACAAATTTTTTACCTATGGTTCTACAGGTCAGAGAGCTGACCCAGACCTCAGTGAGCTAAAAGTAAGGTGTCAGTGAAGCTGATTCCTTCTGGAAGCTCCAGGGAAGAATCCATTCATTGCTTTCCTAGGCCCTTCTTCCAAGCTGGTGATGGCTGCTGGGTCCCTTTCCTGGGCCATCTCTCTTGTCTTCTGATTATGAGGACTCATGGCTAGATGGGGTCTGCTGAGATAAACCAAGATAATCTCTCCATCTGAGAATAGTTACTCTTCACCACCTCTGCCCATTCTTCTGTCTTGTAAACGAACATGGTCACAGGTCTGGGGATTAGGACCCGGCTATCTTTTGGGGGGGGGGGTTGTTCTGTCTAGTAAATACCCCTGCCTCTCAGAAAGGAGTCTCTCTCTTTGGAAAAAACTACCCCCAAGGAAAGCCAAGGATTCTCACATGTTGAGGAAAGGCTTCAGTATTAATGAAAAAGACCAAAACAAACAGGAAAAGAGAGAAACGCACGGGTGACACTAAGAAACTGCAAGGAAAAAAGGCAAACAAAGGAATTCTGATCATCATCCTCACAAATAAAACATGCGTTTACTTCCACCAAACCTGTACAAGATATTTTTTCTTTCTTTTTTTAAGGCACAATGCTACGTGAAATAAAAGTATATAAACTGGACTTTGTCAAAATTTAGAATTTTTGGATATCACAGCATACTGTTAACAGAGTGAAAAAGGCAGCCCACAAAAAAAAAACAGGAGAAAACATCCTGTATCTGATAGGATATTACTATACAGAATACATACAAATTCCTACAACTCAACAACAAAAGAACATAAATGGGCAAAGGGGCCACCACTGCTGCCGTGACCCAGACTGCACACCAGCACCCCCCAGTCGACAGCCGCCCCACCATGGAGGACACGAACAGTACAGCAACATGGAATTCATGGAGGGATCCAAGATCAACTCGAGCAAGAATCAGCGGGATGACGGCCTGCACAACTAACACAGATCCAGTCACTGGAAAATCAGGACGATTTGGATTTGCGCTTTTCAAAGATGCTGCTAGTGTTGATAAGGTTTGGGAACTGAAAGAACACAAACTGGATGGCAAATTGATAGACCCCAAAAGAGCCAACGCTTTAAAAGGGAAAGAGCCCCCAGAAAGGTTTTTGTGGGAGGACTGAGCCCAGATACTTCTGAAGAACAAATTAAAGAATATTTTGGAGGCTTTGGAGGACTGGAAATATTGAACTTCCCAGGGATAGAAAAACAAATGAAAGGAGAGGATTTTGCTCTATCACATACACAGAGGAAGAGCCCGTAAAGAAATTGTCAGAAAGCAGATACCATCAAATTGGTTCTGGGAAGCGTGAAATCAAAATTGCACAGCCCAAAGAAGTATATAGGCGGCAGCAGAAACAGGAAGGGGGAAGAGGTTCTGCAGCCAGTGGATGAGGGGGATTAGGGGTGGAGGCCAAGGTCAAGGCCAAAACTAGAACCAAGGATTTAATAACTATTATGACCAAGGATATGGAAATTACCATAGTGCCTAGGGTGGTGATCGAAACTATAGTGGCTATGGTGGATGTGATTCTACTGGGTATAACTGGGAACTGCGGATATGGACAGATGGACAGGAATATGCAGGCTCCAGTGGTCAACAGAGCACGATGGCACCTCCGGGGGTGGCAATCACCAAAATAATTACCAGCCGTGCTAAAGGGGACACTGGAGACAACAGCAGGAACTTCACTGCCACCCATGAAGTTCACCCTGACCATGTGAACTTCCTGTGTTCACCATGAGTCACCCTGACCACATCCATCTCTGGGGGTCAAACGTTGCGAGCCGTGCGCAAGGCATATACCAGAAAATGCTGTCCTGTGAACGTAACCCATCTTGCAGGAGAACAGTGAGGATTGGTCTTCTGTTGATCTAAGATGATTATTTTGTGAAAGACTTTCCAGTGTACAAGACCTGACTGTGTCCAACTGTCTACTGCTGCCAGTTCGTTTCCTTTGTTTTAACCTTGTCCTTTACCATCTGTGTTATATCTCAGTGTGTTTCTATACATCTTATTTGTATGATTTCACATTAAACCTCAACTAAATCCTTCCTTATGTGATTGTTCAAAGGGCTTGAATAGACACTTCTCCAGAGAAAAGGTATGAATGGCCGATAAGCACATAAAAAGAGGCTCAATGTAATTAGTCTCAAGGGAAATGCAACTCAGCACCACTGGGACACATCAGCTCACACCCATTTCAATGGCTACTATTTTAAAAAGCCAGAAAGTAGTAAGAGTTGGCAGGATGTGGAGAAAATGGAACCCTTGTGCTCTGCTGGTAGGAATGGGAAATGGTGTAGCCACTGTGGAAATAGTTGGGCGGTTATCAAACTTAAACACAGAATGACCACATGATCCAGCAATTACACTTCTGGGGATATACCTAAGAGAGGTGAAAGTGGGAATTCAGGCTCGGCGCCCGTGGCTCAAGCGGCTAAGGCGTCAGCCACATACACCTAAGGTGGCAGGTCTGAATCCAGCCTGGGCCCGCCAAACAACAATGACGGCTGCAACCAAAAAATAACTGGGCATTGTGGTGGGCGCCTATGGTCCCAGCTACTTAGGAGGCTAAGGCAGGAGACTCGCTTGAGCCCAGGAGTTGGAAGTTGCTGTGAGCTTTGAAGCCACAGCACTCTACCCAGGGGGATAGCTTGAAGCTCTGTCTAAAAAAAAAAAAAAAGAAACTGAGAATTCAAATATTTGTACACTCCTGTTCACAGCAGCTAAAAATGGAAGCAACCCAAGTGCCTACCACCAGACAAACAGACAAATGCAATCTGACCCAGCCATACGATGGAATACAATTCACCCTTTAGAAGGCAGGAAACTATGACATTTGCCACAATATGGGTGAACATTTGAGAACATTATGGTGTCACAGAAGGTCAAATAGTGCATGACGTAGCGGACCATACAGCTTATGGGAAGGAGAAGCGAGAGTTAAGCTCGGAACAATCTGTAATTATAACACTGGTAACATCTCGGTAATAAAACACCTTGGTGATAAAGGCATGGGGAAGGGATTCGGCTCTCCTTAACACAAGAGCCCACGAGATGAGAACATCAGTGCTTGGCAGTCTCTACACCTGTGATGCAAATAGCCACAGGATCACGTCTATAAGAAGCTGTAGGAGCCGTCAGGGAGCGTGCATGACATTTTAAACAATGTCAAAGTACTCAATGGTACTGAACTGCTGGCGTATTCTTTCACGACTCACTCACTCTGACTCTTTCACTTCTCCTGCCTGCAGGGCGTCTGTCCAGCGTCTCTCCAAGAAGACTACTAAGATTTACTATCCTATTAAGACTGGTTCTCTCCCTCCAAGACTGCCTTCCTCTCTCTCCCTTCTGCTAACATGAATAACCCTCAGGCACCTAAGGGTAATTGGTCCCCAGCAAGGTAGCACAGCCTCTGCTCCAGACAATAGATAAGCCCAGGTGGAGACCTGGCCAGTCCCGGGCCTCAGCAAGTGGCGACAAGGAGGGCATAGTGAATAACCACTGGCAGCATGCTTCCACTTAAGTGAGGTCCCCAGTATTAGAGATTCACAGGCACAGAATGGTGGTTGCCAGGAGCGGGTTGAGGGGGACTGGAAGTTATGGCGTAGAGATCCCATTTTGAAAGATGAAAAGAGTTCTGAAGACGGACGATGGTGATGGTTGTAAAACAATGTCAAAGTACTCAGTGGTACTGAACTGCTGACTTAAAACAGTGGAAATGGTCAATGTTTTTTTTTTTTTTTTGAGACAGAGCCTCAAGCTGTCCCCCTGGGCAGAGTGCCGTGGCATTACAGCTCACAGCAACCTCCAACTCCTGGGCTCAAGCAAGTCTCCTGCCTCCGCCTCCCAAGTAGCTGGGACCACAGGCACCCGCCACAACGCCTGGCTATTTTTTTGGTTGCAGCCGTCATTGTTGTTTGGCGGGTCCCGGCTGGGGATTCGAACCCGCCACCTTAGGTGTACGTGGCTGGTGCCTTAGCTGGTTGAGCTATAGGCGCCGAGCCAGAAAACAGTAAATGTTATGGCATTGTACCACTATTAAAAAAAAAAAAAAAAAAACATGAACTATCAAAGTCCAGGTAGGTTAACTCGGGGACCAGATGATCCTTATCATCACTCCCACGCCCTTTTTCCTGGAGGGGGGGGCGGATGCAGGGTCCACACACCTTGGCAGCCCTGCCCCCCTCCTAGCCTGCACTAGGGTGGTCACAGCTTCCAAATGAAGGTGGCTGGGCTTGACTCCTACCCAGCAGGCATAGCAGGCTGCCCTGGGGGCATGGGGGCGCCCAAGAATCGAAGCCGCTACTCAAGGCTGTAACCTCTGAGCCCGGACACCATCTTGTCTCAAGAAGAATCTTCCAGAAGATGCAAGATGGAGGTTTCTCCCCATAACCAGGGAGAGTCCCAAGAGCCGTGGTGGAGGTCTGGCCTATAAGGCCCAGCTGAGGAGGGGCCTTAGCCGCTGGGCTCCACAATGAGGTAGGGACTCACCACTCAACTCTGCTGTGACTCAACACAACACAGAGATTTGGTCCCTGTGTGCTCCGGAAGCTGGGAGATGGGGGCTCTGATGGGAAGAGAAGGGGCTTGAGGGGGCTCCTGTCTTCCTCAGCAGCTGTGAGGCCACAATTGGGCTCAGCTTCCAGTGTCCTGCACTGTGAGGTGTCATGTGAGGGCTGGAGCCACTTTCTCACCCGCTGTTTCACATCTACCTCCACCAAGAGGTCCTTGGGGAAGGCCTGACTAGAATCCTATGCTCCCACAGAGGGTCACTCAGGGAACCAGTACAGGGACACAACACAAGAACCTGACTGGCCACCCTGTCACCATGAATAGGCCCTGTGAACATTGGACATAAAAAAGTTAGCCAGGCATGATGGTACACACCTATAATCCCAGGTACTCAGGAGGCTGAAGTGGGAGGATCGTTAGAGCCCAGAAGTTGAAGGCTGAGACTGCAGTGAGCTATAATTGTGCCACTGTACTCCAGCCTGAGACCCTGTTTCTTTCTTTCTTTACTTTTTTTTTTCTTTTTTTGAGACAGAGTCTCGCTTTTTCACCCTTGGTAGAGTGCTGTGGAGTCATACTCATGGCAACCTCACACTCTTGGGCTCAATTCTCTTGCCTCAGCCTCCTGAGTAGCTGGCATGACAGGCGCCCAACACAACACCCAACTATTTTAGAGACGAGGTCTTGCTCTGGCTCAGGATGGTCTCAAACTCCTGGGCTCAGGTAATCTACCCACCTTGGACTCCCAGAGTGCTAGAATTACAGGCTTAAAAAAAAAAAAGGATGAAAGGACAAGTGACAGACTCAGAGGTAGTGGATTAGACAGGTATAACTGCAGTCACACACGTAAATTAATCATCCCGCGCATAAAATTCATTCACTGTTCAGGGTGCTTGGAGCGCCTGCCCTCAAAGAGCTTACCTTCTGGCAAGAAACACAGACAAAAAACAAAGTAATATAGGAGAATGACACGCCCTGGACCTCAGGTGTCATGTGCAAGTGACAAAAAAAAACCTTCAGCAAGGTAAAGTGGACGGAGAGTGTGGGTTAATGTTCCTTGGTTCACCTCCCACTTCCTGGAGGCTTTTCTCCCAGCCCCAAGCTCACCCATTTGTCATCTTTTCTGTCTCCTCCATAGGTGACCTCATTCTATGGGTGATTTAAACACCAGCTACCTGCAGCTCACGCTCAAATTCACATCTCCTGACCTAGTCCCTCACCCCATGCACCTAAAATGCATCTCACACTCAACAGATCCCCATTCGGCCCCTCCCTCTCCCCCAAACACACCCACCCACACCTCCCCTGGCTCAGTCAATGGACCCTCCACCCTCCAAACCTTACAAGGCATCCTCATTTCTCTCGTTTAAGCACAAGTCCAAATCTAAAGTCTTCGCCCTTCTCCCACACTGCTTGCCCTGTGGTCCAAGGACTCCCCTTGCAATCTCCTGGAGTCTAACCAGCATCCAGAGTCTTAAAAGTCTTAGTGTTCATAACAGTATTATTCATTATTCATAATAACCAAAAAGACTAAGCTAAAGGAATGTGCCTCCACTGAAGAATGGACAAACTGTGGCCTATCCATAGAATGGAATGTTATTCCACCATAAAAAGTAACGAAATACTTAAATACGTCACTACATGGATGGGCAGCTGAAACAGTCGGCCGAAAGAAAGAAGCCAGACACAAAAGGACAAATAGGGTACGTTTCCATTAATAGGAAGTGTCCAGAAGAGGTAAATCCATAGAGACAGATTAGTGGGGGATGGGAGCAAATTCTTGGGCTAATGAAAACGGTCTAAAATTACATAGTGGTGAGGGTTGCAAAACTTTGTGACTATTCTAAAAACCACTGAATTCTACACCTTAAAAGGATGAGCTGTTGATATGTGGACTATACCTCGATTTTAAAAAGTTTAAGGTAACTTAGGTGGCATCACCCCACACTGCAGTACACCCGGATCCTTTCCTTGTCTGCGCCCTCTGACCGCCTCCCGATCTCCCACCATCGGTCTTGCTGCTCCTGGAATCTCAACCTCCACCCCCTAGCCCCGCCTGCGCTCTCTGTCCCCTCTGCCTGGCAGATTCTTACCCCTACACCCACACACCTGCCCCCTGCACCTCGCACTGCTGCAGTTTCTGGCTCCACCCTTTGCTCCCACCCGGGTGGTACTTTTCCCTGACTCTCTAAATTTCCAGCATAAGATGCGCTTTTCCTGTTTGCAGCATGTGAACTTACGCACTTAGGATGTAAACCGCGGGTCAGCGGGGACCTTACGTGTTCACTAATTTGTCCCCAGCACCTACGTCCTGGCACACGGTAACACGGTAGGCGCTCAATAAACGGATCTTGAACATATGACTGTTGGTTGGTTTTAAAATACAATTTAAAACCAAAATAAAGGGTGGTGCCTTTGGCTCAAAGGAGTAGGGCGCCGGCCCCATACACAGGAGGTGGTGGGTTCAAACCCAGCCCCGGCCAAAAACTGAAAAAAATAAAATAAACAAATTAAACCTGTTTTCTGCACAAAGGGAGCAGTAAGGAACACGTGTCCCACGTTTATGTGTAAATGTTAAGGTATAAATAACACCTGCTATTAGCATATGCGATTTAATGGCATCTGGGAACGGCAGGCGCCACCGCTGCCCTCCCAGCCCCGCACTGACCCTGCACACAGCAGGGCTGCACTGAGCTTTGCAGGAGAGCAAGCTCAGTAGAGGCGGGGGCCGCCCTAGCCGCAGAGAACAGAGCCGTTGTGGGGTTCTCAGGACCCCCTAGACTACCACGTTCCCACTTAAAGGAAGAGGAACCGCCAGACGCAGGCGCAGAGACGGCCCCCACCAGCAGCGCCGCAGCCGGGGCGGAAATGACTACGAATGCGCTCTGGACGCATGCGCAGATTCCGGAGCGAGAAAGTTCATCAGCGGACTTCCGGTAGTAGGGCTTCGGCTAGGGGACGGAAGCGACCAGAGTTGGGGACCGCTGGGCCGCCGGCCGGGAAACTAGTGGCAAGACCCGACTAGTGGCGCCCAGCCGTGAGTGGCGGGCCCGCGAAGAGCACCAGGTCGGAGCCCCGCCAGCCCGCAGGCCGCGGTCACCGCCATGGACCCCTTCCTGGTACTGCTGCACTCGTTGTCGGCCAGCCTGTCGAGCAGCGAGCTAACCGAGCTCAAGTTTCTATGCTCCAGGCGCGTGGGCAAGAAGAAGCTGGAGCGCGTGCAGAGCGGCCTCGACCTCTTCTCGGTGCTTTTGGAGCAGAACGACCTGGAACCCGATCGCACCGAGCTGCTTCGCGAGCTGCTCGGCTCCCTGCGCCGCCATGACCTGTTGCGGCAACTGGACGACTTCGAGGCCGGGGCCGCGGGCGGGGTCCCGCCCAGGGAGGAAGGTGGGCGTCGGAGTCGGGCGGGGGCCGGGACCAGGGCCGAGGAGGCGGGAGCCGTTGGCCCATTAGCAGTCGTTGCGAGCCTGCCGGGCGCCTAACCTTTGCCAGGTTCGATTTGCATGAGTTTTCTCCCATCAACCCTGGGACACGGTGACATGCCCACATTACAGGTGGGAGAGCCAAAGTTAAGAAAAATTGACTTACCCAAGGTTGAAGAGCCTGGACACCTACCCCCAACCTCGCTGTTTTCTCTACCACTCCATTGTTTTTGTTGTTGTTGTTTGTTTTGCAGTTTTTGGCCGGGGCCGGGTTTGAACCCACTACCTCCGGTGTATGGGGCCAGCGCCCTACTCCTTTGAGCCACAGGCGCTGCCCACCACCCCGCCATTGTTTCCAGGAAGTTACAGAGATTACTGAAGAAGAGTATTTATTGCAGGCTGGGCGTGGTGGCTCATGCCTGTAATCCTAGTGCTCTGGGAGGCCAAGGTGGGAGGATCGCTTGACCTTGAGGTTGCTGTGAGCTACCTCGGCACTGTAGCCTGGGTGACGGAGTAAGACTCTGTCTCAAAGAAAAAAAAAGGGGCGTTGCTAACTTTCAGTGTAGAAATGTCAGAGAAGTGGAGTCAGAAGTTAAGTGAGCCTGCCTCGAAAGCCTGCTGTGCCATCTCCCTGCTGTCTCTAATATGCTTTCTACCAAATACACCTTCCACCGCTGTCTGAAGAATAGTATCAATTCAGTAACTCTTTTAGAGCCAGAGTTTCACTTTATCGCCCTCAGTAGAGTGCCTTGGCATCACAGTTCACAGCAACCTCCAACTCCTGCGCTTAGGCAATTATTTTGCCTCAGCTTCCCAAGTAGCTGGGACTATAGGCACCTGCCACAAGGCTTAGCTATTTCTTTTTTGGTTGTTGCAGTTTGGCCAGAGCCAGGTTCAAACCTGCCACCCTCCGTATATGGGCCCGGCGCCCTACCCACTGAGTCACAGGCGCCGCCCTGGTTCAGTGAGCACTTATTTAATTTTCACAATAACCCTGTGAGTTACATACTGTTACATCTGTCATTGTTCCCATTTTGTAGAGGACAGAAATGTGGCTCAGAAATGTTAAATGCGGCTCAGCGCCTATAGCTCAACTGGCTAAGGCGCCAGCCACGTACACCTAAGGTGGTGGGTTCGAATCCCCAGCCCGGACCCGCCAAACAACAATGAC
>NW_003852529.1:636646-638318 GCF_000181295.1 Otolemur garnettii | reverse complement strand
AAATGTTAAATGCTTGCTGAAATGCACAGCTAATAACTAACAGAGCTAGGCTTGAATCAAGGCAGTGTGCACTGTGGTGGTATTAGCCACTCCATTGCTTCTTTGATCAAGTTCATTACAAAGTGACTTCCTGCTCTCCTCTGAGTCACCCTTTCTCTCTAGAATCACCTGTGGCTTGCATTGACTCCCAGGAGTAAAAATGAGACAGGATTTCTCAGTCTTATCCTTATGTTCTCAGAGCCCAGAAGAAGGGATTTAAGAGAATGCTTCAGGGACATCCCTCCCAGGCTTAAAACGGGCCTCAAATCAGCCATTCAGCTCAGCCTGAAAGCATTTAAGTCTAGATTTTAAAAATACATGAATAGCACTGAACAGAACACAGGAAAACTGGGTTTGGGGCTGGACTCAGTGGCTCATACTTGGAATCCCAGCACTTTCTGAAGCTGAGGCAATTCATGACCAGCCTGAGCAACATTGTGAGATCAGTCTCCACAAAAAAAAAAATTTAAATTAAAAAATACGAGCCCTTCATGGAACAGTGGCACATACCTGTAGTCCCAGCTACTTGAGGAGCCGAGATCGAAGGATCACTTGAGCCCGAGAGTTGAAGTCTGCAGTGAGCTATGATCACTTCACTACAAGCTACTCTCAAAAATAAAAAGAAAAATTGGGCTTTCAAGTATATTTAATGACCAAAAGAGGTAAATAGTTGCTGTGTGTTGGAATAAAGTTCACCAACGGGTTAATGGCAAGTAAGGGTAGGTCAATAAAGGCTGATTCTGTATTTTTCTGACGGCAGTTTGGTACAGATTGACTCTGGCACTACAAGTTTCAGATCATGGCTCTGCCATTGCCTAGCTAAATGTCCTTGGGATAGTCATTTTACTTCCCTGTGCCTCAGTTTCCTCATCTGTGCAAATGGTCATAGTAACACCAGTGAACAGCCTGCAGGGTTGCGGGAATTAGTACATGCAGGCTGTAGTGTCTCAGAACTGCTGGGCCCTCCAGGCAGTATGTGATCATTCCTCATTCCTTTCCATTCTCCACATTACAGAAACAGCCTATTATGGTCTCGGGTGCCCAGCTACCTATCTCAATAGTGACTTCAGTAGGCAAGTTAGCCAGGAATCAAAGACTGGTGGTCAGGGCAGCTTTAAAAGCAAACATTGGGGTGTGCACTAGTTTTCTGTGGCTGCCGTACAAGTTACTGTAGATTTGGTGGCTTAAACCAATAGAAATTTACTCTCAACAGTCTAGAAATCTGAAAAAGGAGAGTCCCAGTAGGGCCTCATGCTCTCTGCTCTAAGGGAGAATCCTTCCTGCTTTTCCAATTTGTGGTGGCTCCAGGCATTCCTGGACTCTGTCATCATAGGACTTTCTCTGGGTATGTCATAAAAAGACACCCAGGTGGTCCAGGAGCTCCTCTCGAGATCTTTAACTTGATTAACATCTGCAAAGACCCTTTTTCCAAATTTGATGTGAATGGATCTTACAGGGGAGGAACCATCCTTCAGTATGGGAGGATGCAGGAGTGACCCCATTTCCTTCATTTGACAACTCCTGGCCCATCCCACAGGTTCCCCTCAATAGAGTCTCTTTTTTTTTTTTTTTTTTTTTTTGCATTTTTTGACCGGGGCGCAGGAAACTAAGAAACAGTACCCTAAGAAAAGTG
>NW_003852529.1:632924-636626 GCF_000181295.1 Otolemur garnettii | reverse complement strand
TTTTTTTTTTTTTTTTTTTTTTTGAGACAGAGTTACAACCTGTCCCCCTGGGTAGAGTACTGTGACATCACAGCTCACAACAACCTCCAACTCCTGCACTTACGTGATTCTTTTGCCTCAGCCTCCCAAGTAGTTGGGACTACAGGCACCCACCATAACCCCCTGCTCCTTATTGGTTAGAGTTGTCGTTGTTTGGCAGGCCTGGGCTGGATTTGAACCCGCCAGCTCTGGTGTATGTGGCTGGCACCTTAGCCACTTGAGCTATAGGCACCAAGCCACCCCTCAATAGAGTCGTAAGTGGGCCACACCTCTTAGATTGAGGGCCTGGCTGGGGCAGGATTAGAGGCCACTCTGTGACATCCCCTTTGCTGGTGGCTGACTAGCCTTTGCAGAGGACCTCATGGGGATACTTCCATCTACCAATACTCAGGTCAGCACTGAAAAGCCTGTAAGGGGCTCTAGGGTTTCTTGTCTAAAGAGCTCCCCAAACTTCTGGTAAGCTGTTTTTTTCTTTCTTTCCCAACCCCAGACCTGCGTGCAGCATTTGACATCATATGTGACAATGTAGGAAAGGACTGGAAAAGGCTGGCTCGTCAGCTTAAAGTCTCTGACGCCAAGATGGATGGCATCGAGGAGAGATATCCCCGCAACCTGATGGAACGGGTGAGGGAGTCCCTGAGAGTCTGGAAGAACACAGAGAAGGAGGCAGCGACGGTGGCCTGCCTGGTGGAGGCGCTCAGGGTATGCCGCATGAACCTGGTGGCTGACCTCATAGAGGAGGACCAGCAGGCCCGGAGGCTCCAGAATGGAGGTAGCGCTGTGTCCCCAACGCTATAGGACTCAGAGACCTCTGTCTCGGAAGTCCCCTGACTGGCTGCTGCTATGCCCCTGAGGAGCACAGGCATCTGCACAGACTGCACTTTGGTCTTCTCCACAGGGGTAGCTGGTGCCCAGTCCGTGAAAACACAGCAGGGAGCCAAGCCGAGCGAGTCCCGCTCTCACACACACTGGCGGCTTCTGAGTTCAGGCTGTGCTTTTTGCCTGCCCACTGCTCAGATACTTCCATTTATCCATCTCCATCACTCCTAGAGTGAGAGCCTGTCGTCTTGATTAAACAGGTTCCTGCAGGAGAAAGTTGGGAGTGTGTGGCACTTAGAAGAAATCTACACAGCAGCAGTTACCTGCTGTTACTCTGCAGGCGAGCAGGTGGTCTCAGGCTGAGGAATTGGAGCAGGGTCCACACACGGCAGCAGGATAGCTGGGGTCTGAACCCACACCATCTGGTCCCAGAGGCCATGCCTTTAGCCATTGTCATTCTACTGCCCCCTCAGTTGGCAAAAGGAATATTTGGTCCCGTTCCTTGGGGGCTGTCACGTTAGACCTGGACACAAGGATCGGGTGATAGGAAGTACTGGCACCTCGTGGTCAGGAGTCTGGAGACCTGGTTGAGCCCAGTGCTCAGCCCATGAAGGACCAAGTCTCCCAAGGCTGAAGAGCGGGGATGAGGCGCCACAGGATGAGCTGAGATGTCTGTAGCAGTCAGCAGTCAGTACTCACACATGGTCTTGTACGGATTATGACTCCTGTGATTCTGTAGTTTCTTCCTATTTTGTATCAAAATCACTATCTTTCTAACAACAAAACTGGCGAGGAGGTGGGATCCTTTAATCCTCTTGGTTCTGAGGTGATCCTATTAAAGCAAATGCTTCTATGATGGAAGTCTCCATATTACAAAGAATTTTCCAATCCTGTTGATACACTAGAGAGTCCCAAGAGCTTCAGTGTCCTTTGTGCCTTGTCATGGGCATGCCCTGGGAACAGGGCAGCTGGATCACCTGACAACTCATTTCGAGTGAGCACAGTGCCTTCCCTGAGCAAGCAGTGGCCTGCTGGTTGTGGAATTTGTTGCTTCAGGGATCTGCTTGCCCCTGATTTTGGTGGCATCAAAATCAAAGCCAAGTGATCATTCTTTCTTTCAACTCTGCAGCTGTGACCTTGGGAAAATGTCATGCCATACTGTGCCATCTTAACCTTGCCCGCTGAAATCTTAGCCAAGGTCATGGGAACACTGCACTAAACTGTGGGCCTTGGCCTTTGAGCCCCTCCACACCTTCCCAGGTAATTCTGGATACCAGCCACCATGCTGGGAGTCAGCCATGACAGTGAATGAGACAAGTGGCCCTGCCCTGTTGGCCCTGAAAGCCTGGCCAGGAGCACAAGTCCATCACTAGAGTGGGTACTGCCAGGGAGCTAAGCTGTCAGGTGTGGACTGACACTGTCAGCCCTGTACACCCCACCCCAGCAACACCTGTCTACCTCTTCAAGCTTCAGCTCAGGGCTAGTTCTGCAGAGAAAAACATAATCTTGTCATGGACTCTGAATGTGAGCAGTTGGCTTTGGGGAATAAATTTTCCAGAAGGGAAAAAGTATCTGTGTTCTTGAGCAGAGGTAGATATCAGAGGTTCTGCGTTCCCATAAAAGTTCATGGCATAAACTGTTGTACATGTAACATGGAAATGGCCTCCCTCTCCCTGCACGCTTCTCACCCCAACAGGAATCCTTACCCTCCATCACACCAGGTGTTCTGTAAGGGGTTAGGAGTGTGAAGTAAGTGCGCCTCAAATTTTCCATTTCCGGAAGCAAACACTGGGCAGGGCTTTGGTCCCCAGTCTGCTGCTGGCTTAACTCCTGCAGCTGCTTACGGCACTCAATCCCAGGATCTCCGTATCCTGAGTAGGGAGGAGAAGGAGCTGCTTCAGAGCAAACCTGGGCCCTGCTCCCAGTCTGGTGAAGCCCCACATAGGAGGGGGCAGCTTCTGGCAGTAAAGCCATAGAACATGGTGACATGTAGCAAACTTGCCCCCTAAAGTCAATGTTGTCAGGCACAGGGGACTGCCCCAGGGAAGATGGGACTCTGCAAACAGCAATCTCTTTGTTCAGCCTGTCCATCAATCAGGTCACGAAGCAGCCACCATTACTGGGCACTGTGCCAAAGGCTGTGGCTACAATAGAACAGGATGGGCAACTGTCCTCAGGAAACAGAATTTTCCCAACTTCATAGAACAAAGCGGAAAGTAGACAGTATACGCGCAAGTGTATGGAAAAAGCCTGAATGCCTTTATAGTCACTAAAAGTGGAAAGATAACTTTGACAAGTATTTGAGAATGGGCGAGGATTTTCTGGGTGACAAGCTCTTATACTTTCTATATTTTCCACATTTTCTGTAGTGTGTTTCATTTAATTTTTTTTTTTTTTTTTTGAGACAGAGACTCACTTTGTCACTCTGGGTAGTGTGCCCTAGGGTCACAGCTCACAGCAACCTCTAACTCTTGGGCTTAAGCAATTCTCTTGCCTCAGCCTCACAAGTAGCTGGGACTATAGGTGCCCAACACAATACCCAGCTATTTTTTGTTGCAGTTGTCGTTGTTTAGCTGACCCCGGGCCGGGTTCAAACCTGCCAACCTCGGTGTATAACCACTGTGCTATGGCACTAAGCCTGAAGTTACATTATTAAAAATAAAAATCTATGGCCCGGCACCTATAGCTCAACCGGCTAAGGCGCCAGCCACGTACACCTAAGGTGGCGGGTTCGAATCCCCAGCCCAGACCTGCCAAACAACAATGACGGCTGCAACCAAAAAATAGCCGGGCGTTGTGGCGGGCGCCTGTGGTCCCAGCTACTTGGGAGGCGGAGGCAGGAGA
>NW_003852529.1:611714-632904 GCF_000181295.1 Otolemur garnettii | reverse complement strand
CTCGCTTGAGCCCAGGAGTTGGAGGTTGCTGTGAGCTGTAATGCCACGGCACTCTACCCAGGGGGACAGCTTGAGGCTCTGTCTCAAAAAAAAAATAAATAAAAATCTAGTTATCCCTGGAAGTCGGGGACAATGTTACTCCTTCCAAAGAGGTTTCTAGCTGAAGAAACCCAGCTATCAAGTGCCCATGCCCTTCAGGATGAAATCCTGGTTCCAGCATCAGTCCCAGAACAGGATGCATGTTGAGTCCCTATTCCCAGCACAGCAGGCCTCTCCCCCCAGCCCACCAGGCAGCTTCTGTCCCATCTCACCAGCTCACATGATCTGAGGGCAGCTTCACTCGCTCACCTGCTCACTCCAGCAGCAGGCCCCCTGCACCTGGTCCTGCCCACACCTTGTTTGGTACCCTGAGAGCTGTTTCCAGCACTGTCCAGTGGTTTCCAGGTAAAGGCTTATTTGTTTGCTGAGTGGATAAATAAATAAATGATAAAAGTCCCACAGAGACCCATGTTCCCTGGAGGCAGAAAAAGCAAATGATTCCTATGCCCAAAGGTTTCACATTCCCTTATGGGTAAAGAGGTCAAGGGCATGAAAGGACCGGCCTGGGGTGGACTTGGGCAGAGCCAGATATGTCCTGTCCTCACAAGGGGACCAGGTGTGCCCCTGGGTCCACTGCTGTAAGTGACTCTGGCCCCCGCTCCCCACCCATAACCCATGTACCCCTTGGTGCCGTCCATGCAGTCCCAGACCCCCAATCACCACAGGCCACCCAGGGGTCCTGCTCCCCAGGCAGGGTGATGCCCGTGTATACTCCCAGCGCTCTGAACTGTACACTTCACTCATTTGTTCATTCCCCCATAGATTCTTAGCCAAGGGCTGTCCACCTCGCTCCTCCTCTAGTTGATGCCTCCTGGAAGTGTCCAGACTGCAGATGCCCAGGTCCCTCCTCCTGAGTTTCAGGGCTGGGTACAACTGGCACCAACTCCAGGACTGCCCGGAAGAACTATTTAGTCATCAGCTGTAAGTGCTACTAATTGTCCTCTGTGCTATCTATCTGCTCCATCCATCTCACCTGCACAACCAAATAGCTCAGGACAGGCTGGGACATTGCAATCCAACTTTGATCTCGGAAGGAGTCAGCACTGGTGACAAGCAGGTTCTACAGCCCAGGGCCACAAGGGGTGGTCTGGACTCCAGCAGAGACTCCTAGTACCATTGGGCTCCCACCTGGAAGGCTGGAGCCCAGAGGGCTTACAGGTATGTTTCTGTGGAGGTGTGTGGATCATGGATGGAGTGCCAGGAATGCTGAGCTCCAGACTGAAAACCTGTCCTGCTTCAGGCCACTGATGATGTCAGTGGGAGTCAGTGGTGGACTTGGCTTTTTGGTTTTGTCTTTAATCTGAAAGGCTCTGCTATCCCATTTGCAAACAAACTGGCATGATTCCCCCTACTGAGAGTAGAAATGATTTGCCAAGTCAGAAAGCAGAGCTAGGACTGCAACCCAAGGCTCCTGGTGCTAAAGACTGTACAGTCCCCAGGAAGGGGTTGTTCACGTTGCTTTTACGGGGTAGGGAGAGACCTCGATGGCAAACAGTTGAGGCCAGGAGGCATGGAGTTGGAGGGTACATTCAGGAGGCAACAAGTGGTTGAGTGAGGCTGGTTCCAGGCAGATTAGGAAAATATTTTGTATTTTGTCTTCTAGACAAAAAGGAGCCAGCAAAACATTTTAAGCTGGTGGACAACAGCATGATTAAATGTGTCCCACTGAATTAGAGACCCAGTACATGTTTGTTGAAAAACAAGAAAACAGCTAAACTCCTAAGAGTAGTATTTCACTTTTCTGACTGAGTTTGGCTGGGGGGCAGGGTGTAATAATTCATATTACCACCTAGGTGACACCTTAGCTGTGTTAGGTCAGGCTGTAGAGGAGCTTTGGTTTGGTTTGATTTGCCCCCAGAGTTCACTGAGGACTAGCATCTTGTTTGAGTCTCGTAGGAACCTTAAACTGTAATTATGGACTGTTTGTCCCGTCCAACAGATAAGGAACTGGGGGGTCTGTGATTAGCAGGGCGGTCCCTGTAGTAAGTGGAGGAGTGGGATCTAGGTCCAGATCATCTGGACATTCTGCCAGATGGATGGATCCAGCCTGCCCTGCACAGACTTCTAGATCCCAGACTGGTGTGACAGGCCTGGAAACTGGCCCATCCCAGCCCATACTCCCTGGGAAGGCTGCCCACTGTCGTCCTCATCTCATGGTAGGCAGTGCCTAGGGAGCCTGTGAGTGACCAAGTGACTTCACAGGAGCAACCTAGAGAGCTAAAATAAGGCTTGTGTACACTCCAGAAATACTCTGCTGAAAGCATCAGTTGACACTGAAAATAAACCTGACTGCTGGCTTCCTGCCCCGGGGAGGGAGGGTGGGACCAGAGAGCCACACTTGAGGTCCCCACATCCTTTCATTTCAGGAAAATCAAACTCTTCTCCACCCCTGGCTTGTCTTGAGACTTTTGAGAATGTTCAGGCACAGCAGGAGGTGACCCTCCCATTTACTCATTCATTCACTGGCAGGTGTGCATGGTCTCCCTGCCTATGCCAGGCTGTTCCTGGCATCAGGGCAGATGGCAGGGAGCAGGCAGCCTCTGCTCTGCTCAAGTGTGCTGTTGACATGGTATGAGAGCTCAGGGAACCACTTTCCCTCAATAAAGAGGGGACAGGATGATTGTGCTGAGCCCTCAGCCAATTGTCACCCTAATCAGTCATTATCTGCCACTCACTTGTATGGTCTCAGCTGTGAGCTTAGCCTAGCAAACAGTGTGGATTTCTCCCCGGAGCCTCTGACTCCTGACATCCCTCCTTTCATACCCCCACCCTCATGCTACAAACCCTCCTCATTCTTGTGAAACCCCCTGCAGACCCAAGAGCCCAACCTGTGGCCTTGGGTCCTACTTCCAAAGCCAACAGAGGCAGTAGGCAGGACCCCTTGTCACACCCCTCTGAGGCTAGTGAGCTTTCCAGGGATGGCTCTGTCCCTGCGTCCTTCTTAGAAGGAAGGTGCCCCGAACCCCACCTCCCTCAGCCTCCCACCTGGCCCAAGCCCTGGCTCTCTCCTAGAACAAGCACCAGTTTCCTCCCAGGGCTCCTGCCTTAGTCCGTGCAAGCTGTCACATCCAGCCAGTCCTCTTCTTCAGTAACATGAGAACTAGAAATCTGTGGTTTCCTAGGTCTACTAATTGGGGCCTTTGCAGGACAGATGCTGAGATAGACTCCCTACCTGCATGGGCTTTCTCCTGCACCCCAGGGCCCCTGGTCATGGAAAAGGCAGGTGCAGTGGTAATCCCAGCACTCTGGGAGGCCCAGGCAGGTGGATCTTCTGAGCTCAGGAGCAAGAGTAAGTCCCCTGTATCTACTAAAAATAGAAAAACTAGCCAGGCATTGTGGCAGGCACTTGTAGTCCCAAATACTCAGGAGGCTGAGGCAAGAGGATATCTTAAACCCATGAGTTTGAGGTTACTATGAGCTATGATGCCACAGCACTCTATCCAGGGTGACAGAGCAAGACTCTCTCAAAAAAAAAAAAAAATCATGAAAATACCTCTTTCCCTGAGTGGGGGCAGAGGGAAAGTGGACCTGACCCCCAGGCCTCTGCTCCCTCCCTCTATCTGCCATCTGGAGGCAGCTGGCCCTGGTTTAACAAGATGTTCCACAGTCCTCGCCTATGCCTGCCTGCGGCTCTATCTTGCGGACTGGGATCAGCAGTTCTGAACCTGATGCCCTATCCACCTTTATTTTAAATTGTGGTAAAATATGCATAAAATTAACTGTTTTAACCATTTTCAAGTGCGTATTTCATGGGCACTAACCCACCCACATATCTTTGCGGCCATCACCACCGACCATCTCCAGAACACTTTTCATGTTATGAAATGGAAACTCTGTCCTAACCCCCTTCTCCAAAACCCCCACCACCCTCTATTCTATCTCTTGTCTCTGTGAATTTGACTCCCTGGAGACCTCAAACAGGTTGACTCATGCAGCACTGCCAGCCTTCCAGATCCACAGGCTCTGCGTCCCTGGATTCAACCTAACACGGCTGGAAGATTCGGGGAAAACATCCACGTGCTTCAAAAAGCAAAACTTGAATTTGCCAAGCGCCAGGTACATGAATGATACAAACGAGGTGACATACAGGCATTGTAATAGGTATTGTGAGTCATGAGGGATGATGTGGAGTGTCCAGAGCATGTGCTTGGGTTGTACGCAAATAGCACAACATTTTATATTAGGGACTTGAGCTCCTCAGAGAGAGGGTCCTGGAACCAACCCCCTGCCAATACTGAGGAACAACAGCATTTGTCTTACTGTGTCTGGCTTATCTCTCTGAGCATAATGTCCTCCAGGGTCATCCATGGGTGGATGTGTCACAGTTCTGATGTCCCGCTTGTACAGTACAGTACACATCTTTTACAGCCCTCTCCACTCTCCTGAAATGAGATGTCTACGGAGGTCTCACATAAATGTCTGGTAGAACGCACGATCACTGTGACAAGCATGCCACCATCCTGTGTTTCTAACATGCTCCCTTACTGGCAGGTGCCCCCAAAACCACCTTGAAAACCACTATCCTAGATGAAGTTTGTGTCCTAAGGGGCCCAGCCTCCTGGTTCCCCATTTCCCTCACCAGGTCTTAGGCCCCCAGCACACCACGAAGATTCTTCCTTACAAGCAAATCTCAAGTGCTATGTCAGTACAGTAGAAAGCAGGGCTATCTTCCAAGTCACAGGTGTAAAAGCTGCCAAGGACGGCCACCAGCCCTATGCCCAAACTCAGCTTTGGCTTAGCTGAGAGTTTCCCACAATTTGCCACCATCCTTAGCAATCACCCTCATTTCAAAGATATAAAAATCAAGGCTCAGGGAAAGGAGAGACTGGGACTAGCACTCACTGCATGCCTTCTAGGTGTGCCACACAGTGCATCTTTACTGCTCTCAGCATCCTGAAAAGAGAAGGCTCCAACCCATTTACAGAGGTGAAGACTGAGGCTCAGAGCAGCAAGGACCTTTGCTCTGGGTCACAGACCTACTTAGCAGCAAAAACAGAGCCAGGAGGTGGGATTCCTAGTGCTAAGTCCCTACCTAAGGATGGAGGGGCTGAGACACCCTCTGCCCCTGCAGCAGCTGGGCCCTGCACCTGGACAGTTAGAGTCAGCACTCAGAGGAGGGGGTGGTAACCCTGGTATAGCCAGGACACGCCAGGACACACCAGGACCCCGGCATGGGCAGGATGGATGCTCCTTCCAGGAGCCAGGAGGTGATTCATGAACACTTGGTGAGGACAAGCAGGTAGAAAAAGATCCAAAAGTCCCAGCCGAGGCTGCAAGAGTATGTTTGGCTCATTTCTCTGCAATGTGTGTTCTCCATCCCACTCTGAAGCATCAGCTCCCCAGGGGCTCGCCCAGGCCACCCACCTTCCCAGCTGTGAGAAGATTCAGGCCACAGTGTTCAGCCCTGCTCTTTGCAGCCACTCAGTGCCTGCCCCTGCGGCCAGCACGCCAAGCCTCGATGCCAACTTCAGCTTCTTCCCTATTTCCTGATGCAAACCCTCCACTCTGCCCACAGAACATGCCGGGACTTTCCTGCCTCTGAGTCTGTGACTCTTCCCCCCACCATGTCTGCCTTCCTCACCGCATTTCTCCTACTAGGCTAACTGCACAAGTTTGGGGTCAGAGGAACCAAATTTCAACCCCTAACTTTGCTGACTTATCAAGCCGTGGGGCATTGGGCAACTTCCTGAGCCTCACTAGGCTTCAGCTTCCACACGGTTCAGGGCCATTCATTTCATCCCATTTTTACTGAGTCCCTTCTGGGTCCACAACAGTCTGGGGCCTCAGCAGTGGAGACAGGTTGTTTTTTACTATTATCCTTTTGTACCTTATATATGCTGCACCATGAGCGCGTGGAACTTAATGTTAAATGCCATTAAAATAATGTTTGCTGACGAAATGAGACTTAGGAAGAGGGAAAGTATCTCTCTCCAGGGGTTTCCATGAGGATGAAGGGAGGTCACACAGGGAAGCACTGGTCTGAGCCTGACAAGGAGGAAGTGCTCATTTAATTGTAGCTGTCAATAAAATGCTACCCGCTCAGCTCCTCTAACAAGCCACCCGCAGTTAAACCTGACCCTCACCTCCTCTGGAGAGTGACAGCGCCTCTGTTTGTTCCAGTACACCCCCTGCCATGTACCTGTCCACCAGCTCAGCCTCCACCTGCCCATTTTACTGCCCATCTACCCACCTGTCCACCACTGTGACAAGTCATGAACTCATCGGTGACTTATACATACCGTCTCGGGCCACTTCCTGCTGTGATTGATAATGAGCATAAATTTATTGACACATAGTTCTGGAGGCTGAGAAGTCCAAGATCAAGGGGCCACATCTGGAGAGGACTTTTCTGCTCTGTCATCCCATGGCAGAGGGCACATGGGGGCCAGGGAGGGGACAAGAGGTCCCAAACTCTTCCTTTTATAAAGAACACACTCCCCAATAATGACGTTAGTCTACTCAGGAAGGTGATGGCCCCAACACTGTCCCATAGGAATCAAGTCACCAACACATGAACTTTGGGGGACACACCCAAACCAGAGCACTTGCCTGCAGTGTACCAGGTCCTCTCCCAGGTGGGTGGGAGATGGCGGTAAAATAGTCCCAATCCTTCCCCTCGTGGGAAGCAGAGGAAAGATGCCCCCTACAGAAGGCAATTGCCACATAACACATGTACAAGCTTTGACAGGTCATACACAGAGCACATGTCCTCCTTGCAGAAAAGGGGCCTCTGAGCTGAGCCCTGAAGCTGGGATGGGCAGGTGAAGTAGAGGACAGCACATTCCACGCACAGGGCAGGGGACAGACAGGTGAGTAAAGCAGCTGGGAGCAGCTGGAACGATGAGTCTGATGCTGAGAGTAGTGAGGGGCTGCAGGGGTAACCAAGGACATCACAGGTCACCTAGGCATCTGACTTCAGTCCCATTAGCAGGCTTTAGCTTCAAGGGAGGGTGGCAGGGACATGATGAAGCTGTGGTTTGGAGGAGAGAACTCTGACCACAGCATGGACCATGGGTTGGACCGTGGCAGTGATGGCACATGGGCCCCAGCTGGCAAGCTGGGGCAGAGACAAGCCAGGTGGGGTTGGGGAGTGTCTGCAGCAGAGTGCAGGCAGCAAGGGCGGAGAATGGGGATCCAAAGATTTCCCCCTCTCTATTATAAAAATCCTCACCCTAATGAAAAGTTGAAAGAGCAGGGCCCCATCACCCTTTCTCCACTTAGACCAAACAATCATTAACTCGCCTTCTCTTTGCTTTTCTCTCAAGAGATATCAAGATGAGGGATTTTCTTTTTCTGAACCATTGGGAAGTCTGTCACTGACATGATGACACATCACTCCTGAGCTCAGCTGCATCTCCTGAGGACATTATTTTCTTCTTTAGTTTTCATGCTCTGTCACCCGGGTTGAAGCACGATGGCATCATAGCTCACAGCAACTTCACACTCCTGGACTCAAGTGATCCTCCTGCTTCAGCCTCCCAAGTAGGTGGGACTACAGGCGCCTGCCATGATGCCCGGCTAATTTTTTCTATTTTTGATAGAGACAAAGTCTTCTCAGGCTGGTCTTGAACTGAGCTCAGGTGATCCTCCTGCCTCAGCCTCCCAAAGCACTAGGATTACAGGCATGAGCCACTGTGCAGGCCAGCAGTTTCCTCCCTAGCCACGGTATCGCACCTAGGAAAATCAAGAGTGGCACCTACTATCCAGTCTGTGTTCAGACTTTCCCAGTTGTTCCAAGACGGCCTTTTATGGTCGGGTTGCTAGCTTCGAAAGCCAGGGTCCCATCACGCATTCTAGCATTCCACTTGGTTATGTCACTTTAGTCTCCAGGAGAGATTCAGGAGTAGAATGTGAAGGGTTGATGAGTCACTAATCTCTGGGGTAGAGGGCAGGGAGGATCTGGTTTGGGCAGCCAGTGGTGCAGTCCCCCAGATGAGGAATTCTGGGGAGGGAGCAGTCTCAGGGAAGGGTCTGTTTGGAAGAGCTGCGTGGGAAGCAGGTGGAGACTCAGGTGGGGAGCTCTGGAGACCTTGGTGAGATACAGAGTGAGGTTTGCATTTAGCTTCCTGGGACGGCCAAAGGCAGGGTGGCTTAAAACAACAGAAATGTACTGCATGTGAGTCCTGGAGCCGGAAGTCCAAAGTCAGCCTTCTCCAAAGGCTTAGGCGGGAGTTCTTCCTTTTCTCCTTCAGCTGCTAGCGAGTTTCGGCAGCTCTTGGCGTCCTTACAGCCGTAACCCACCTATGTCTGCCTCGATGCTGCATGCAGTGGTCTTCCCTGAGTGCATTTGCATTCTAAGGACACAGTCATTGGATGTAGGGCCCAACCTGCTGCAGTGTGACTTCATATTCATTTAACTACTTATGTCAGCAAAGGCCCTATTTCCAGACAAGCTCACATGCTGGTGTTCCCTGTGGACCTCAAATTTGGGGAAAGGGTCGATGCACTATTCAACCCAACAGATGTCATCACCATCTAAAAGGCGACTGAAACTTCAGGAGATGATGCGATTGCCCAGGGAGAGAGGGGCTGGCTCAGGACAGATCCTCAAGCAACCCCAGTGTTGGAGGGGTCACCAGGAGACTCTGGGCCCTACAAAGGAACCAGACAACTTGTCAGAGCTGGTTGACAGGGTCAAGTGGTGTGGGAGATCCAGGAGGACATGGCTGAGCTGCACCCTCTGGATTCCAGGGCAAGCTGGCGGGAAACTCTGACGAGAGTGGTGTCAGGGGACTCTGGGGAAAACTCAGACTCTGTGGAATTTTGTTTCCACATTCCACTGGCCTCACAGACCTCTGGACAGCACAGGGAACAATTGGCTCTTCTTACATATTACTTTTGCTGCCCTTTGTCCGTTCTTCCCATCACACAGCAAGTCTCTCCAGATCAGGGGTCCACTGTACACCCCATGGCTCTCCCAGCCCCTGTGGGCCATCAGACCTCCCAGGAACATCTGCAGTCACAATCTAAGCAGCCTTAGCACATCCTGTCCCAGGACAGCCTCCACCTGTGTGATGCCAGGGTCCCTTATAGGGTGGGAAGTTGCTGATTTCAGCTGGCACCTGCCAACCCCGTCCTTGGTGACACGTACTACCCTGCACATGTATGGACTCACACATCGAATCCTACGGCATCCTGTCACAGTACGAGGGTACTGAGGTGCTGATAGCATTGCAGCGTGCCATTGTTACCACACAATAGCAGATGAGGAAACCAAGGCACAGGGAGGTCAAGTAGCACTGGAAGCAGATGAGCCAGGGTTCAGACTCAGAGATGGGGCCCCAGAAACCACAGTGCCCTGCAGTGTGCCCGGCTCCAGACTGACCACTGACGCCTTGTCACCGAATGGACTCCAGTGTCATCAGTGGGATTCAAGGCCAAGCCCGGAGCTCCCTACAGCTGTCCCAGGTCTAGCCTCACTTGGGCCCTGGCTTTATTCTCTGTTCTTTGCTTCTCGAGACCCAGAGAGGATGCAGGGTCTGAGCGCCACTGTGAGTCAGACCAGCAGGTGGCTTTGAACCTCAGTGTGGCAGGGATTGTTGGTGTGCTGAGAGGACACGGACCTCCCTGCAGAGTTGCTGTCAGACTCGGGCCTTGGTCTGCAGGTGAGCTGCTGTCCACCTTCTGTGTCTCAAGTCCCCTTCACTCAGCCAAAGGCCTGGAGAGGCCGTGCCTGGCCCTCCCCGGCCCCCCTGCCCCATAGTGGTGAGGTCTTCTGGTTTAGATCCTTTCAGTTGTTATTAGAGGTCCTTGTTGTCTTTCTCACGAGTGACTGAAGCCTATTAACCCTCAGCCAGTTCCTACCTGGCTGGTGGGTGGGAGCCTGCGGCTTTTTCTCCCACACACCCCTGGAGCCTGAGCTAATGCAAGCTGTGGCCGTGGGAAAGAGGGGAGGAGGGGGCACCCCAATTATCCATGCTGAGGGAGTCACTGCCAGGCTGGGCCAGCCCAGCCCGGGGGCTCTTCCCTGCTGTTCTCCGGGTGTCCCAGAGGCCCCAGGCTGCTCCCAAAGAGAAGGCGATGAGAAGAAGGAACTTCCTCCCTCCCTCTTGCAGAACTCCTTGTCCCTGAGGCAGAGCACATCTGAGCACCCACACATCCTGGGGGAGAAGGGAAGGGGGTCGTCTGGCCTCAGTGGACACCTTCCCTCGAGCTTTGTGCCTTTTTGTCCCGCTGCCCGGAACCCTCTGCCCTACTCTGCCTGTGTGCTGACTCTTACCCATTACTCCTGTCTCACCTTCAAAGTCGCTTTTTCCAGAAGACCTCCCTGCTTCTCCCAGGCCTGAGGTGGCACCTCCTCCCATCCCCCAGGCTTCTAAAGCACTCCCACCCCTTCCTTGAGGGTGAAGCTGTGTCTTTGTGCCCACCCTGTGTCTTCAGCATCTGGCCTCTCAGAACATCATAGGCTTGCAGTGGTTGAAACAGGAATTGAACAGGACTTGGCCTGGTTCCCTTTTGCTCTTTCTCTTCCCGGAATCCGGCTCACTGACTCACTGCCTGGGGTCCTGGCTTCTCCCTTCCCCACCAGAACCAATGGCAGCCAGGAGTGAGCAAGGAGCATAGGCAGTGGGAGAGAGACAAACCAGGCGGGTGCAGTGGCTGACAACACTCCGGGAGGCCAACGCCGGTGGACTGCTTGAGCTCAGAAATTCAAGACCAGCCTAAGCAAGAGTGAGACCCCATGTCTACTAAAAATAGAAAAATTAGCTGGGCATTGTGGTGGGCGCCCATACTGCCAGCTACTTGGGAGGCTGAGGCAAGAGGATCATTTGAACCCAAGAGTTTGAGTTTGCTGTGAGCTAGGCTGATGCCACTGCACTCTACCCAGGGTGACATTACCTGTCTGAAAAAAAAAGAAAAAGAAAGAGATAAACCAGATGAAGGGGGCTTCTTGGCAGGGCAACCTCCTGGAAGAAGTAACCTTTGGCCTGAGAACTCAGTGACTGGGAGACGTCAGTGATGAGAAGGACTGGGGCAGAGTATTCTGGGTAGGGAGGGCAACATGTGCAAAGGCCCTGGGGCAGGAACTTGCCTGGCAGGTTGGAGAGCCACAAGTCCAGTGTGAGTTACAGGTTTCATTCCAAGTGTGTCAGAAGCTGGGGAAGAACACAACCTGACTAAGCCAGCATTGCAGTGGGGAAGTTGTCTGGATGCCAGGATGGCTTAATGAACTGAGGCTGAGAGACGTGAGTCACAGCCTCCCCCACCACTTGCACCATCCTGCATGTGCTGGCTCTCATTTGGAAATATTCCCAGCAGGCACAGCAAGGGGAGTGTCCAGTGTCTGGGGGCGGTCGACCACCCTCCCCTTCCAGTCAGATGGTGAGAAATATGGCAGGGGCAAAGAGAACCTGTCTGGCAGCCTCCCTGGGGTGGACACAGTGCACAAGGAGCCTTCTAGCCCTTTCTGGGTTTAGGGGATTTACACAAAGGTATAAGATATGCCGGAAGCTGCTGGACACCAGGCATCAGTGGGATTCTGGGAAGGGGGAGATGAGGACAGTGGGGTGGGGGTCTCAGGACTGACGTGGGCTGGCAAGGCGTGGGAAATAGGTTTGCTTGATGTGTGGGGACATTTTTCCTTTCACATTTGATCAGACCTGCCCAGCTATTTTGAAGTAAACCTATATGCTACTTAAATGTACTTTTGGGTTATATGCCAAAGGGACCATTCTTTTTCTCTCTTATTGGAAGGAACTGGGCTGCTGTAGGGACCAGCCACATGCCTGAATACTCAGGCCTGATGTATCCAGGCCAACACCCAATACCCCCTCTAGTGCTCTCTCATGGCCCCCATTTGACCAGGGAGGAGACCGAGGCTCAGAGAGCTTTGGAGACCCTCCTCCAACAGGTGCAGAAGACAAACGCAGTGCCTGACCCCCAATCCCGTGCCCTTTTAAAAACTCTCTTATTAGGAAATATTCCATTCACCCAAAGGAATAGAGGTGATGTTTTGCAAGGTGAAAATAATGATCGTATAAAATGGACACCCACACACCATCACCTGCTTAAGAAACAGAACATGCCAGGACCAACCATCCCTCCTGTTTCTCCTGACCAACCACTTCCCTACCAGCCGCCCACAGGCACCCAGGACTCTTGAGTTTTGCTCATATCCTTCCCTTGCCCTGTGCTCCTCTTGCTGTATGGTGTCATGGTGTGGGTAACACACGTGTGCAGTGCCAGTGCTCAACGTGCAAACACACACGTACGTGTGTCTATTAGAGTGCGCTAGCTTCCTGGGGTTGCCATGGCAAGTGACCACAGACTAGGGGGCTTAAGCAACAGAAATTTATGCTCTCACTGTTCTGGAGGCTGGAAGTCTGAGATCACGGTATCAGCCAGGTGTGCTTCTCTGGAGGCACTGAGGCAGGGTCTGTTCCAGGCCTCTCTCCCGCTTCCAGTGTCTGCCAGCAAGCCCTGGTGTCCCCTGGCTTACGACCACATGGCTCCAATTCCTGCTCGAGTCTTCACATGGCCTTTGCCCTGTGTGTCTCTGCATCCACTCCTTTTCTTATAAGGACCCAGACATTCTATTTAGGGCCCACCCTAAATCTCAAAGGTTTCCCCTTGACATCCTTAATTATAGTGGCAAAAATCCTTATTCTGAAGGAGGTCATATTTGCAGGTTCCAGAGATTGGGACATGGACATCTTCTGGGGGGCCACTATTCACCCACTACATCAGGAACGTGCTAGAATTTACTGAGTGATCAGGGTGCTTGGCCAAAAATTTTAGGATGCCTTAAGGATCTTGGGTCTCTTTCAGGTGGGGACACCTCGAGCCTCCCAGACCCATCTGCTCAGTGGGAAGGAGAAGGGTCTCCAGGGGGTTGGGGGACTACTCAGGCTGCTACATGGGTTCATCAGGATGTGGCTCTCAGTGGGAGGGTGGTTCTTCTTCCCTTCCTTGTGGCTGTCCACAGAGCCAGCGTGCCCACACTGCCCCAACAGCATGGTTCACCACTGTCATCAGCTCTCCTCACGCCCTGTCCTTGTCCCATGGGAAGTGTCTCACTGTGTAATGAAAGACATTACTTGTTTAAGGCTTGTCTTCTCCCCAGATCCTGTCTGTCCTGGTTCTTCCCTTGTAGACTGTCAAGAGATCATTGCCATTAATCTGAACAAGGTCCAGCATGGACGATCTGAACACTTCTTGGCCTGGTCCAAAGGAGACTGCAGGGTGGTCTAGGTCACAGAGGGGCATGCCACCAGCACAGGAGGAAGGAATCAGTGCACTCTGAGTGCACTTAGCAGTGCTTGGCCCACAGCAGCCAAGAGCATCAGGCACAGCACGGCCATGCCACCTCAACTGGGCAGCAGCGGCTCCTGGAGGAGAATGAGACACACAGATGGCATACATGTGGACAGCCTCTCCCCACCAATACCCTGCTCACAATGAGGGCAAGATACTGCCTGCTGACCCCAGGGTGGCCTTTGGCCCCTCTCCTGTGCCACCTTGGCCCTGCACTACTCATAATCCTCTCTCTGCTCTGACTTGGGTAACAGCTGGGTTATGTTTGCTCTGGGAAAGATCAACTCTACAACTTGACCATGCTGGGTGAAGTCTTAGGAAGCCCTATAATGAGATCCCACACGTTTTCATTCTGCCTACGGTAAACAGTCCAAACTTTCAAGTGCAATGAACTAACAGGGACAGGCCCCTCCATGAAGCTGCAATGCCCAATGAGTCTGGCACTTCCAGGCTATGCATTCCCAGAACAAGGGCTGGGAGCTCTGTGTGGCTTCTCTTTAGGAGTCAGTTCTTGGAAATCTGTTGCAGCAGCAGCTCCTGGTATGGCCACGGGCTCTCGTTGTGTCAGGTCAGAGCCTTCTGGGGTTGATGTTGGCTGGTTCCTTGACGAGACCTGGACTCGCTCCATCCAGGAGCTGCATGATTGCTTTTCACATCCCGGCTTCTCAGAGCTGCTCCTGACACCCAGTCTCCGGGCTCCTCGGCTTCATCAGTATTCACAGGTGCAGCCGTCCCTGGCACAAGGGAAGCATTACTCAGAGCTAAAAATTTCAATTGAAATTAGAAAAAAAAACCCACCCCCAGTGCCCAAGGACCAGGCGTCATTTCTCCTCCCTTGTTCTGGATCACAGCCAGCAGGTTCTCAGAATACTGGGCTACAGGGACAGTGATGATGTTCTCTGTCTGTCCTGGCCAAGCCATGACCAGTTATTTCCTCATCCCAGGGCCAGGAGAAGGTGTAGGAGGAGGAGGCGGCTGCTGGACACCAGGCATCAGTGGGATTCTGGGAAGAGGGAGATGAGGACAGTGGGGTGGGGGTCTCAGGACTGACGTGGGCTGGCAAGGCATGGGAAATAGGTTTGCTTGATATGTGGGGACATTTTTCCTTTCACATTTGATCAGACCTGCCCAGCTATTTTGAAGTAAACATACATGCTACTTAAATAGCATGTAAAATGCATCAAATATGTGAAAATCCATAAAGTGCAAGAAAAACACAGATTCCTTCTTAAATACAATATGAACACACAATTAGAGAAAGATGATGGCTAGCCACACATCTTTAGGCATGACAGTGAAAAACATCATTTAAAAGTGGAGGTTTAAGGCCAGGTGCGGTGGCTCATGCCTATAATCCCAGCACTCTGGGAGGCCGAGGCAGGTGGATTGCTTGAGCTCAGGAGTTCAAGACCAGCCTGAGCCAGAGTGAGACCCCATCTCTAAAAATAGCTGGGTATTGTGGTGGGTGCCTGTAATCCCAGCCTCTCAGGAGGCTGAGGCAAGAGAATTGCTTAAGCCCAAGGGTTTGAGGTTGCTGTGAGCTGTAACACCACAGCACTCTACTGAGGGTGACAAACTGAGACTCTCTCAAAACAAACAACAACAACAAAGAGTGGAGATTTAGCCTAAGAATTTACTCCCAGCCTGGGTGTTCTCAGATTGCTTTCTTTTTTATTTTGAGATGGGGTCTCAAAGAAAGATATTGCCCAGGTTGGTCTTGGACTCTTGGCTTCAAGCAATCCTCCTGCATGGCCCTTCCAAAGTGTTAAGGTTACAAGTGTGAGCCATTGCACTTGGCATCTCAGATTCATTTTTAAAACAAGTCTCTCAATAGGGTACAATGTATCTGTGAGCCTTGAGTCTAGTCCCTGGTGGTTGTAGCTTAGCCTCATTGGTTTTCACACCTTGAAAATGGAAATGTGTTATCAATAAAATAATGGTGAAGTGGGGGAAGATTACTAGTGGGTCTGCATCATAGATGGCCAAGGAAATAGCTGAGGCTGGCTGTCGTGGCCTGAATTGTCCACCCCCGTAGACACATATATTGAAATCCTATCCTTTGGGACCCCAGAATGTGACTGTATTTGGAGGTGGAGTCTTTACAGAGGCAATTAAGTTAAAGTGAGGTCATTAGGGTGAGCTCTAACCCAGTCTGACTGGGGTCCTTGGAAGAAGAAGAAATTAGGGGCGACCATGTGAGGACACAGGGAGAAGGTGGCTGTCTGTGAGCCGGGGAGAGAGGTCTCAGAAGGAATCAGCCCTGTGACACCCTGATCTCAGACTTCTAGCTTCCAGGACCATCAGGGCATAAACGTCTGCTGTTTAAAGCGGTGGTTTGTGGTGCTTTGTTACAGCAGCTTATGCAGACTGATACACATGACTATCTTAAGCAAAGTTTTTCAGCTTTTCACATCTTTCACATGAAATGCTAAGTCTTTGATTCCAAAATAACCTGCCGTCAGCAGTGAAGACTGCACACCAGACCCTCCAAGCCAAGATCCAAAAGGCACACAGATAGATCATTTGATCTACACCAAGTCCACCTGTCCACCTGTCTCTGGCCTCTCCTGGGGGGCTAAGTTCTTTTCCATTCCTAGTGCAGACTGCATTACTGTGCACCTGGTTCAAGAGCTGTGACTTTTTAAACTATATCCAAATTTTTGTTTGTTCATCCATTTCATCACCTAGGCCCAAGGGTGACCAAACTGTGGCCTGTAGGCCACATGATGATTTTGTGAGGCTTATCTCTAATGTCAGATATCACAAAAAGTGTGCAGGGACTTTTTTTTTTTTTGAGACAGAGTCTTACTCTATGCCCATGGTAGAGTGCTATGGAGTCACTCACAGCAACCTCAAAGTCTTAGGCTCAAGTGATCCTCTTGCCTCAGCCTCCCAAGTAGCTTGGGACTACAGGCACCTGCCCAACTAGTTATAGAGATGGGGTTTCACTCTTACTCAGGCAAGTCTTGAACTCCTGAGCTCAGGAGATCCATCACCCTCAGCCTCCCAGTGTGCTAGGATTACAGGCGAGAGCCCCCTCACCTGGCCTTGTCCTTAGTGTTTGTGGACTTAACATGTGGCCTAAGACAACTCTTATTTTTCCAGTGTGTGGCTGAGAAGAAAAAAGGTTGGATGCCCGTGGTTGACTATGTGTTCTGATCTCTTCATTTATGGATGTGTTCCCAGCCCCTGGCCCAGTACCTGGCATAAAGTGGTTCTATACTATAACATCTATTGAATGAATTAATGAAAAAGTATAAAATCTCAACGTCTAACAGTTGTTATATCATCTGTAAAAGTAATTTTTGTTTTAAGGCTAGTCTAGTGAAGCAGTGGGCGTGGAGAAGGAGCAAAGGAGTCTTTAACTGGCTGTGATCCATTTATTATAAACATCATTGCACTTAGATAAGCCAAGTAAAGTAATTTTAAGAAGTGTCAGGAATGGGCTGGGCACGGTGGCTCTCGCCTGTAATCCTAGACCTCTGGGAGGCTGAGGTGGGTGGATTGCTTGAGCTCAGGAGTTTGAGACCAGCTTCAGCAAAAGTGACACCTTGTGTCTACTAAAGATATAAAAATAAGCTGGGTGTGGTGGTGGGCACCTGTAGTCATAGCTACTTGGGAGGCTGAGGCAAGAGAATTGCTTGAGCCTAAGACTTTGAGTTTGCTGTGAGCTGTGATTTCGGTACTCTACTGGGGCAAGAAGGTGAGACTCTGTCTCAAAAAAAAGAAGTGTCAGGAAGAAAGAAAAAAGGCTTTCGTGCTTGTACTGCTATAGCCAGCAGTGTGCTCACACAACACAGACGTTTATTGTTCACCAAGTCTGCTAGGGCGGTTCCCACTTGGTACAGACTTCTGCTACGGTCTTTCCTCAGAATGTCCACAGTCACAGTTTCCAAATTCCCCACAGATACTAATCTTGGAAATGAGAAAACAGAATTCCCCAAACCCTCACTTATTTTGCGTTTTTTAAAGACACCGTATTTACATACTTTTAAATAATAATGGGTAACCATAATAAGCAGGTTCAGAGGTTTTCTGTAAAAAAAAATTGTTAAGTGCACATTTTCTTATAAACTAATATACTTTTGATAACACTATATATTTGAGTAATATATAAAAATGATCTTATGAACCCAGCTGGGGCCTGCTAAATAAACAAGCAAAAAAATTATCTCTAATGAATATAGACATTTGATAATAGAAGATATTGAAAGAAAGGAATATTAGGAAAAGATAAATGCCAAAAAAGTAATTAAAAACATTTTTTTTTTTAAGAGACAAGAGTCTTGCTTTATTGCCCTTGGTAGAGTGCTGTGTCGTCAGAGCTCACAGCAACCTCCAACTCCCGGGTCTAGGTGATTCTCCTGCCTCAGCCTTCCAAGCAGCTGAGACCACAGGCACCCGCCACAACAATGCCTGCTATTTTTTTGTTGCAGTTTGGCTGGGTTCGGGTTTGAACCCACCACCCTCGGTACATGGAGCCGGCACCCCACTCACTGAGCCACAGGAGCCGCCCAAAAAACATTTTAAGATAGTTCTATAAATATCTAGTATTTATAAGATTAATTGTCTTATCCTATAATTTTGATCTTTGTTTCATGGTGAATATTCCAGTTGCAGAAAAATTTCTGAGGAATGTGCCCCAAAGCATCTTTGAATTGGGAAGAGGATAGGTTTTGTCATTATTATTATTGTGGTAAAATATACATAACAAAAACTCTCCCATCATAACCATTTTTAAGTACACAGTTCACTAGTACATTCAGACTGCTATGCAAACATCACCACCATCCGTCTCCAGAACTTTCAGCCTGCAAAACCAGAACTCTGTCTCCATCCCTCCTTGAGTCCCTGGCACCCACCATTCTACTTTCTGTCTCCTTGAATTTGACTATTCACTCTAGGAACTGCCTACAAATAGTATCATATAGTATTTGTCTTTTTGTGTCTGGCTTTTTTCACTCAGCATAAGGTCTTCAAGTTTTGTCCTTTGGGTTACTATTTTTTTTTTTTTTTGAGATGGAGTCTCGCTCTAGGGTAGAGTGCCATGGCATCAGCCTAAGTCGCAGCAACCTCAAACTCCTAGGTTCAAGCAATTCTCTTGACTCAGCTTCCCAGATATCTAGGACTACAGGCACCTGCCACAATGTCTGGCTAATTTTTGTATTTTTAGTAGAGATGGGGTCTCACTCTTGCTCAGGCTGGTCTTAAACTCCTGAGCTTAGATGATTCACCTGCCTTGGTCCAGAGTGCTAGGATTACAGGGATGAGTTACTGTGCCTAGCCCATTGGGTTACATTTTTAATGGTGAAACTGCTTCATTCACTTCACAAAAAACTATACCCTACAGTGAATATTCAGATTTTAGAAAGTACCAGCAAGTACACTGGGTGAGATTTAAATGACGTTAACATTCCTATCTCTCAGCAAGTTTAACAGCACTGCACAGAATCACACATTGAATCCTCAGACACCGGTTGCTTGTTTCTCAGAATACTGCTCCCAGGCCCGGTGTGGAGGCTGGCCCCTGGAATCCCAGCATTCTGGGAGGCTGAGGTGGGTGGGTTGCCTGAGCTCAGGAGTTTGAGACTTGCCTGAGCCAGAGTGAGACCCCATTCTAAAAAATAGCCCAGCATTGTGGCAGAAGCCTGTAGTCACAGCTACCTTGGAGGCTGAGGCAAGAGGATTGCTTGAGCCCAAGAATTTGAGGTTGCTGTGAGCTGTGACACCACGCGCTCTACGGAGGGTAACAAAGTGAGATGCTGTCTCTAAAAAAAGAATACTGCTCCCAGGATTTGTATCAAAGACTATTATGTGTATAAACTCATTAACACTTACTTTATTCACAAGAACAGTGCCTTTGGCTGAGGCAGGGCCCAGCAGCCACCAACCGTGCAGCACAGCCACCGGCAGGACGGACTGGTTTGAGCATGGCTGGTTTTCCACTTTCCTCCCACACACTTCCGTCCTTGTTCAAGAAATGTCGACCTCAACTTTCCTTCAATTCCCTGTGGAGTCTTTCCTGCCCTTGCTTCGGACTTGACATTGTGGGTTCCCTTGAACCAATAACCTCTCCTTGTTGATCATGTTTAATTCTCCAAAGAGAATTATCATATTTCCCTCCTTTTTTTCACCTTTTGAGCTAAATTTTCTTGCTATTTGGGATTGGGAAAAACACAAATTTCCTGACAAAGGGTGGAAAGGAATTTTCTGGCAACACAGTGGGCAGTATATCTTTCCTTGTGGTCTCATGATGGCTGCCATGGTCTGCAGCCCCGGTCCTCAAGGGTAGAGTCCCAAAGAGAAAGAACAGGGAAGTGGTCACAGGGCATTCTAGGGCTCTCTTTTATCGGAGAGGGAAATCCCAGGAGACTCTGCCTACTTCCCCTTATGTGTTCATGAAGAGAACAGGGCCCAGGCCCACTGCTAGCCTATCAGAGGCAAAGGAGACTGAGGACCTAGACCAATTCTGATACACATGGGGGAGGCGGGAGGGAGAGGGGTAGAGGCATGGATCAAATAAAAAGGACTTTCAGATGGCTCCTGGCTGTAATCCTAGCACTCTGGGAGGCTGAAGTGAAGGATCACTTGAGTTCATGTTGAGACAGTGTGACCCTGTCTCTACTAAAAATAAATTCATTAGCCAGGCGTTGTGGCAGGTGCCTGTAGTCCCAGCTACTCAGGAGGCTGAGGCAGGAGGATCTCTTGAGCCCAGGCGTTTGAGGCTCAGTGAGCTGTGACGACGCCCTGGCACTCTCCCCAAGGCAACACAGTGAGGGCCTGTATCAAAAAAGCCAAACACACTTGTAATCCCAGCACCTGGGAGGTTGGGGGTGGTGGGGATTGCCTGAGTTCATGGGTTTGAGACCAGCCTGAGCAAGAGAGACTCTGCCTCTAAAAATAGCCAGGTGTTGTGGTGGGCTCCTAGGGTCCCAGCTACTTGGGAGGCTGAGGCAAGAGAATTACTTAAGCCCAGGAGTTTGAGGTTGCTGTGAGCTGTGACGCCATGACACTCTAACAAGGGTGACAAAGTGAGACTCTGTCTCAGAACCAAAACAAACAAACAAACAAACAAAACCCAAGAGGCCTGGGTTCACTCCAGGTTCCAATCCTGGCTCTGCCGCAAACTAGCTGAGTGTCTGTGGGCAAACCTTTTTGCTTCTCTGGGTTCCAGTTTCCTCCTCTTAAAGGGAGAGCCACAGAGCTCCTGCAGCTCAGATCTTGCCCTGAACTGTGCTGTCACAGCAGCACTCACAAGGTTGCTTTACATGGTCTTGGTAGATGCGGGACACATTCCCTCTGTGCGATGGATCTAGGCAGGAATCCTCCTTGGACTGTTTTCAACTCTAAAATGGAGGTGCCCTGACTGTGAAGCGAGCATCCTGGGGGTGGTAATGAACTCCCTGCTCCCTCCTCACCCCTACTACCATAGCTACTTTATCAAGTCTTAACAGAAGAATTGGAGCGAAAACATTTTCCTTTTTCTTTCTTTTCTTTTTTGAGACAGAGTTTCACTTTTGTCATCCCCGGTAGAGTACTGTGGTGTCATAGCTCACAGCAATCTCAAACTCCTGGGCTCAAGCGATTCTCTTGCTTTAGCTTCCCACGGAGCTGGGACTACAGATGCCCACCACAACGCCTGCCTAAATTTAGAGACAGGGGTCTTGCTCTTGCTCAGGCTGGTCTCGAACCTGTGAGCTCAGGCAATCCACCTGCCTTGGCCACCCAGAGTGCAAGGATTACAGGAGTGAGCTACCGCGCCCAGCCCTGAAAACATTTTCTTTTCTTTTCTTTTTTTTTTTTTTTGAGACATAGCCTCAAGCTGTCCCCCTGGGTA
>NW_003852529.1:606098-611641 GCF_000181295.1 Otolemur garnettii | reverse complement strand
CAGGCGCCTGCCACAACGCCCGGCTATTTTTTGGTTGCAGCCATCGTTGTTTGGCAGGTCTGAGCTGGATTCAAACTCCCCACCTTAGGTGTATATGGCTGGCGCCTTAGCCGCTTGAGCCACAGGCGCCGAGCCCTGAAAACATTTTCTATCTTCATTAGTTTCCTGACAGAATCTTCTAAGGATGGCACCTAAACTCTGAGATGCTTTTCAGATAAATATTTCTGAAAGTTGGGTGGTATGGACAATTACATCTAAAAGTCATTTAGCTTCCTGACGGTAATTCTCCATGGTTCTTTCTTCTCCAGGTTTAATTAAAGTAACATTTGTGTGTGTGTGTGTGTGGGGGGGTAATGGTAAAAATAATGATATTCATAATAAAGTATCTGAAAAATACAGATTAGCACAAAGAAGGAAATAAAAACTCTAACCACAGTCCCATTCAATGATAACTACTGCCAACATTCTTTTTTTGAGACAGATACTCACTCTGTTGGACTGGATAGAGTGCCGAGATATCATAGCTCATAGCAACCTCTAATTCTTGGGCTCAAGCAATTCTCTTGCCTCAGTCTCCCAAGTACCTGGGACTACAGGCGCCTGCTACAACACCTGGCTATTTTGTAGAGATGGAGGGGGGAGATTGTTCTTGCTCAGGCTGGTATCGAACCCATGAGCTCAGGCAATCCACCCATCTTGACCCCCCAGAGTGCTAGGATTACAGGTGTGAGTCACTGTGCCCAGCTGCAATATTCTTATATATCTCTTTCCAGGAAAAAATACTGATAATTGAATATAGTAACAATATTTTCATGTGTAGACATTTTTTTTTTTACAATTTTTTTTCTTTTAAGAAAAGGTTTCACTCTGTTGGCCCAGGCTAAAGTACAGTGGTGTTATCAGAGCTCACTGCAACCTCATACTCCCAGATTCAAGTGATCCTCCTGCCTCAGCCTTCCAGACTGCTAGGATTACAGGCATGTACCACTGTGCCTGGCTAATTTTTCTATCTTTTGTAGAGATGCGGGTCTCACTCTTGCTCAGGTTGGTCTTGAACTCCTGACCTTAAGTGATCATCCCAGAGTACTAGGATTACAGGTGTGATCCCTGGCCCCTTTTACAAATTGGAGAGTTAAAATTAAATTTTGCTTTTCAAAAATATTTCATTTCATATAAAGTGCATTTTGCTAAAATGTTATCACCTTAATAACACTCCAGATCTTTTAATATATAAGATAATTTTACATAATAGTCTTTACCTAAATGCAAACTATTTTTTTCAAATTTGGGCTCACGCTAAGTGCACTTGTAACTTGGCTTTTTGAATTTTTTTTTTCCACTTATAAAAACTAGCAAATACTTTGCATACTTTTTTTATAGCAGGGTTACAGTGGCAGCATCATAGCTTGCAGCAACCTCGAACTCCTGGCTCAAGTAGCTGGGACCATAGGTCTATGCCATCACTCTTGGCTAATTATACTTCACATATTAATGTACAGTTCAGTACGTTTTGCCAAACACAAATAATAGCACAACTACCATCATAATTGGGATATAGAATTTTACCTGTCATTAGGTAATTACCTAACCTATCACTGAGAACGTCACCAGATTTTCTGTCCTTTGGAAGTGTAATCTTTTCTGTTTTGTTTACCATTTTCCTCTTACTGATTTTGTAATCTAGAGGAATGAAATGAATGACTGAAATCTGGGCTTTTCATTTTTCTGGAAACTATATGAGATGAGCTTTTCCCTTTTATGCTGGGGATACTTTTCATCACTCCATACTCAGCTCAGATGTTGCATCCTTCATGAAGCCCTCGTGATGCCAGCTGGAGAGTCAATTGTACAGACATTACAATAGTCTCTCTTCCCTACTCCAGGCTATAAACTCAGGGCAGAAGTCATGTCATGGGCAGCTCTGTGTTCCCAGCACCTAAGTTACACCTAGTTCATACATGCTTCACAAATGTTCATTCTACCCTGTTGAACTAAATTTTGGTATTGTGCTGATTTCCTAGGAAACAAGTACTTTATCAGCAGGGTGCAAATACAGGCTGGATGAATTAAGCAGGTAAAGATAAAAAATGTTTTTCTATTTAAAAATGAGGGCACATTTTACTCATTAATGTACTTTTCTGTGGATTTTGACAAACACATATATTAGTATAACTACCACTACTATACACCTCAAAAAAAAAAATAAGTTATGAACAAGCATACAGAGTGAGCCCAAAGTTGAAAAAGACAACAATTTGCGTTTAGATAAAGAATATATTGTATAAAAGTTCTTTATCCCAGACCGTGGATCAGGGAAATTGAGAACTTGTGAGAATTACTGGTGTGTGGAGGGACAAATGGTATCTGCAGAACACCTCGTAAACTCAAGTGATCATCTTTACTAGCAAAAAACTTAGGGCCAGAGGTGAACATTCATATTTTTACGTGGTCACTTGATAAATATTTATCGAGTGAACGAATGAGTGGAAAGGTGTACCAACCCTGGTAGGTAAGAAAGTCATTGGGAAATAGTGCTTGTTCTGGGTGAGCTCACAATGGGAAATGAAGGAATTCACCTTGAAAGGTTCATCTGCACCACCATCTGCATCCTCTCCTAGTAATTTATTAGTTCAAAGGCTTCTGGCTGCCTCCTCATCAATAGCAGAACATTGTCCAGTGGTGTCTAGAAATGATGTCCTCGCAGTTTGGTTTGTGCGTCAGGAGTCAAAAACCTGGGGGGAGAGGGCGAGAATCTGCTTTAATTTATTACAGGTGTAATTTTTAATCTCTGTATGTGTAACATCTAACGCAGGACTTGGCACACAGGTGTTTAAAAAAGGTTTGCGGAAAGGTTAAAAATGATCACGATTCTTGGAGTGCTTCCCCAGTCAGATTCTCAACTAGCTGCTTTTCACGTACATTCTATTTCTTAAAACACCCCTGCAGACCGATGTAGGATCTTCTCCTACAGCGCAGGCACTGAATTCCAGGCGGGTTTCCTGAGTTACCCAGGCCCACGCTGCACAGTAACAGCAACAGCGAGGAGCTGAAGCAGCCGCACCTTGGTTGCATTCTAGCCACCGCGCCTTTGAGTCCCAAATCAAACGCTGCTCATCTTTCCCTCCCCAGATGGGGCAGGCAGCGCTCAGTGAATGGGTCTTGCGAGGAAACTGAGTCCTTCCGAGCCTGAGGGGATGAGTTCCGAGGGGACTGGGGAGGAGACGCAGTGGGCTCCGGTGCCGGCTCTAAGCAGGTGACTTAGCCTCGGCTCGCTCGTCCCTAAGGTGAGAATCAAAGCGCCTCCTGCTCGGGAGGGCTATGTAGAAGTGACGTCTCGGAAGAGTGTGGCTCTGTAACTGAGGCCCCGCAGATGCTCAATTGAGGCCTCTGGTGTCCCCACAATATGGGAGTAAATTTGGGGTCAGCCAGACGAAGAAGATGCAGTCGGGGGCGAGAACCTGAGCTCCCACCCGAAGCGGGCACCTGGGCGGGGCCCGGGAGAGGGCCATACCCGCGCTTAGCCAATCAGAGCCCCAGAGCCCTCGCCGGCCTGCATCCTGAGGAGGCGGCGCTTGCGCGCTCAGGCCCCGGCTTTCTCTCTGGGCCCCTCCCCCGGGGCTTTGCTGACGCTCGCGCCGACGCGCCCGACGTCGGGCACGTTGACGCCGGCGACGCTTGGGCCCGCTCCTCCTCCTTTCCGCCAGTGTCCGGCCGCGGGCCGGCCTTAGTGACTGGGGCGGCGGGCCCCGGGGCCGCGGCGTGGGGCGGCGGGCGGGCGCCGGCCGCGGGCTGCCTTTGTCGGCCCTCGAGCTCTCCTGGAGCAAGCAGCCGCCCGCGAGCCCCCGTGGAGCTTCCTCGCCCGCTGCCGTCGGCGAGCAAGGTAAGGGAGCGGGAGACTGAGGCAGGCTCCGCGCACAGCGGGGCCCAGGATGCCCCCGGCACCGGCACGTCTCCGATCCCTCGGAGGCGGCGTGGCCGATTGAGTGTCAGTCCGGGGCAAGGGTACGCACCCGGGCGGACTGGGGCTGGGAGCGAGGCCCGCGGCGCCGGGCCAGCGTGGAAGAGTTTGCGGGCGCCGGGTGGAACCCCCTGTGTCGCCCGTCCTTCCTGAGGGACGGGCTCCCGGGGCTCGGTGCCGCCCCCTTCCCTGACTCCAGCGCCTTGGTGACCCCAGCGCTGGGGTGAGGGGAGGGGACTGTGGCCGCTGGAAGCCCGTGCCTGGGCCGGAGCCCATTATTAATAGTTCTCGTACCCTGGGGTGCGGGGGCTTCTGCAGCATCTGATGCGGGAGGGGAAGGAGTGCGGTGCAAGTGGGTTGGACTAGTAATTAACACAGGTGCGCGGTTTTGGGCATCTTCTTCTTGAGGGGTCCACCGGGCCCTGCATGTTGTCTGGAAGCCTCAGGAGAGGACCCCTTCCCCTCTCTCGTTTTTATATTTGAGACACTTAATAGCTTCTCATCATCTCACCTTTCACTTTTCCATCCTCCCTATCCATCTCGGGCTGTATACCTGCTGTATTTCCACTGTGGAATTTTTTTTTTTTTTTAAAGCTGTAAACTTACGTAAGTGAGGTTGACTGACCAACCGTTGCAGCCATTGAAAAACAGCTCTCCCAGCACTTAATGAATCCAGTTCCTTTTAGTACTCAACAAATCCTGCCCAAGAATTCAGGGAGCCGTCAGTCCTTCTCAGGAGCTGACTGTACACATTCCTGTAAGATGCCTGATGGATTTCGTACTTGTCAGTTTTACTGGCTGTATGCTCCTTCTGTGCTTTTCCTGAAAAATGATTGGGTGGCATGTGTTTTGACTTTCTCTCCCCCACCAGAAAATAGAAAAATTTGGTAACAGAAGCACACTTGTTTCTAACAACTAAAAAGTACAACTTTGCAAAGTACCCCAGGGTTTGCTTTTTATGTAAGTAGACCTCTTTGGTCTTTACCTCTTCACCAGAGTCTTACCTTTATTAACATGTTCATGTTGGGTATTCTCACACTTAACGTTTCCCTGTGTATATTTCCCCAGTTTATTTACAAAGAAAGCATAACAGATCTGAGAATAGTTAAGGTGCCGATCTTTTATTAGCTGCAGGTAAATAGAAAGTTGCAGGTTGCAGGTAACTGTATGCTACACTTAGTGACTCTAACCTGTGTCTTTCGTTTCAAGATGATGTGCGAGGTGATGCCGACCATCAGTGAAGCAGAAGGCCCCCCAGGAGGAAGCGGGAGCCATGGATCAAGCTCCCCTTCACAGCCAGATGCAGATTCACATTTTGAACAGTTGATGGTCTCCATGCTAGAAGAAAGGGACCGTCTTCTTGACACACTGAGAGAGACTCAAGAAACATTGGCACTAACCCAGGGGAAATTACATGAGGTTGGCCATGAAAGAGATTCCTTACAGAGACAGCTCAACACTGCACTTCCACAGGTATGCGTGCTTTTAACCTGCAACTCCACAAATTGTTGTCCATTAAATGTTTTTCATCACCTTCATCTTTTGTTAATATTTTATTTTATTTTATTTATTTATTTTTTTTTTT
>NW_003852529.1:603504-605227 GCF_000181295.1 Otolemur garnettii | reverse complement strand
AAAAAAAAAAAAAAAAAAAGAAAAATGTTATTTTATGGCTCAGCTTTATCAGAACACCTGTGTTTTGTAAGTGAAATTTGTTTTAGGGAATAGAAGGCTGGAGATGAATTCCTTATGAACTCTCCTTGGCAGATGAGAATTTTAAGGCTTGGAACAACTGAAGATGCTTTTCTATGTTACATTTGGGCCAGGCTTTCACAGCCTTATTGAGTTCAATGAGGATTTAACGGTAAATGAAGGAAGAAAGTATAAGATGAATGATGCAGAGCATGGTGGGAGATCAGTAGGTTACTTAGGTGTTTATGAGTCTAGGTGCCATTTAACTTATTCAAAATAAGTGCCTGTGTTGTGCATTCAGGTAGACCCACGTAAGCATACATTTATACTGTCATGATGAGTCTGCAGTGATAAACTAGCAAATGAATAATTACTAGACTTAATGCATTTCTTGGCTATAGTCGATTCTCCTGAAAGATTGATAAGTCAAACATTTGGATTTCCGTTTTAGCAACAGTAATTTGATGTTAGTGCTGTGTGTTCCTTTTTTGTTGGGTTAAAAAATTATTCCAATTTTTCTCATTTGAACCTTGTAAATTAGCAAGTTTGTTTAGGTCAGATGTTACTACAAATTTAAGGAATTGGTTAACTTATGTTTTACTGGAATTTTATTGTGTTTGTAAATCTTCTTGGTAGTTTTTTTCAAAAATGAGTTTGTTTTAGTATAATTTGAGGTACACATACTGAGGTGTATATCAAATACTTTTACATTTAGTAAGGTTGTTTTTTTTTTTTTTTTGAGGCAGTCTCAAGCTGTTGCTCTGGGTAGAGTGCTTAGGTGCCAAAGCTCACAGCAACCTCCAACTTAGGCTCAGGTGATCCTCTTGCTTCAGTTTTTCTGTTTTTAGTAGAGAAGGGGTCTTGCTCTTGCTCAGGCTGATCTTGAACTCGAACTTGATCCACCTGCCTTGGCCTCCCAGAGTGCTAGGATTACAGGCATGAGCCACCATGCCCGGCCAGTTGGGTGGTTTTTGGAAAGCTTGGGCACACAGGATATGCCAGAGTTATAGTTAGTCTCAGCAGTGGGTTTTTCGTACCCACTGGTGAGATGGTTGTCAGTAATTTGTTTCTGGCTACTGCTCAGTATAGTATCCTGGAAATACCTAGTGGATAATGTGATGGTGCCAGTGGTTCTCATCATCTCCTAAGTACCTGATCCTAGCATTTCAAAAATAGGGGAAACAGTAAGTAAACTTGTTTTAGGTCCTTCCCTTTCCTGGAATCTGCATCATCTTTTGCAACTAGATGGACAAATAAGTAAGTGCATTTGTACTCTTGGCATGTTACGTGGCCTTTTAAAAATTGAAGGTACATTAGAAAAATTCACAAATTATAATTGTATATCTCAATGCCCTTTTCACAAAGTTAATGCACTTGCATAGCCACCCCTCAGACCCAGAGGTGGGGCGCTCTCACTGCTTCCAGTAATTGTCCCCATAGCTAACCATGGTCTTCACTTTTTGCCATTGATTACCTTTGCCTATTTTTTGTCTTTATATAACTGAAATAAAGTTATATATATATATATTGTTTCTTGGTTCTTTCTTTCTTTCTTTTTTTTTTGAGATATGTCCCCCTGGGTAGAATGCTGTGGCATCACAGCTCACAGCAACCTCCAACTCCTGGGCTCAAGTGAGTCTCCTGCCTCAGCCTCCCAAGTAGCTGG
>NW_003852529.1:598901-603041 GCF_000181295.1 Otolemur garnettii | reverse complement strand
TGTTGTTTGGCGGGTCCGGGCTGGGGATTCGAACCCGCCACCTTAGGTGTACGTGGCTGGCGCCTTAGCCGGTTGAGCTATAGGCGCCGAGCCAGTCTTTCTACTCTTTACGAACATTTGGGTTGCATCTACTTTTTACATGTGCAACTCTTAATCTTGCTTGTTCTTTGGTGTAGGTATGTATAAATTGTTGGGTGTGCAGAAAGGAGTGGAATAACAGGGTGATACTGTGTGCATTTATTTAGCCTCAGCACACATTGCCAAAAGTGGTGGTTGTGAAAGTTTGTGCTACCACCAACCATCTATGAGAAGTCAGTTGGTAAGTTTCCCAACACTTGGTATTGTCTGTTCTTTTAATTTTAGCAATTGTGGCAGATATTTAGTGGTTTGAACTTGCTAGTCTCTGGTGACTAGTAACCTGCAGAAGTAGAGCTTCTCTGCATGTGTTGGTCAACCGTGTGTGTGTGTGTGTGTGTGTGTGTGTGTGTGTGTGTTTCTTTGGAGAGACAGGTCTTGCTGTGTTGTTGAGGTCAGTCCCAAACTCCTGTCTTCAAGCAGTGCTCCTGCCCTGGCCTCTCAAAGTGCAGGGGTTTACAGGTGTGAGACACCACATCTGGCCTTCATTGGCCTTTTGGATGTCAGCTTTTATGAAATGATTGTGTTTGGCCCATTTTTCCATTGGGTTATATGTTTTATTTCATATTGATTTGAAGGAGTTTCTTTTTTTTTAATGTATTCTAAGTACATATGTGTATGGTAGATTGTTTTTAGGCTCTTGTGGTTTGCCTTTGTACTCTCTCAGTGGTATCTTTTGACAAGCAGAAGTTTTAAATTTTTTTTTTTTGGGCTGGGGCTGGGTTTGAACCTGCCACCTCCGGCATATGGGGCCGGTGCCCTACCCTTTTGAGCCACAGGCACCACCCAGAAGTTTAAAATTTTTAATGTAGCCCAGTTGATCAATTGTTTCAGTAATGTTTAATGCTTTGTGTCCTGTTTAAGAAATCTGCTTGGTCAAGTTCGTGAAGGTATTATCCCATATTGTCTTGTAAAACCTTTATCTTCCATCTGAAGCTGATTTTGTTTATGGTGTGAGATAGGGGCCAGTATTCCTTTTCTTGTTGTTGTTTTACATGTGGAAGTCCGGCTGACCCTGCATACTTTGTTAAAATGACCATCCTTTCCCCAGTGTCCTGCATTGTCATCTCTGTCGTCTCAGTCAAGTGACTATAAATGTATAGGTCTGTTTCTAGCTTCTCCTGCTCCTTGATCTTTTTGTTACACAAGTAGCATACTATCTAAAATACCATAGATGTCATCTGTCTTGAGAGCTGATTTTTTTTTTTTTTTTTTTTGAGACGGATCCTCAAGCTATCCCCCTAGGTAGAGTGCTGTGGCATTACAGCTCACAGCAACCTCCAACTCCTGGGCTCAAGCGAGTCTCCTGCCTCAGCCTCCCAAGTAGCTGGGACCACAGGCGCCAGCCACAATGCCTGGCCATTTTTTGGTTGCAGCCGTCATTGTTGTTTGGCGGGTCCGGGCTGGGGATTCGAACCCGCCACCTTAGGTGTATGTGGCTGGTGCCTTAGCGGCTTGAGCCACAGACGCCGAGCTGAGAGCTGATATTTTAAGTCCTCCACCTTTATTCTTCAAAATTTCCTTAGCTAGCCTTAGCCCTTTGCATTTTCAGATACTTTTTACAATCTATTTGGCATCTTGGCCCCACAAAATGTGCTGGGATTTTAATTGGTATTGCCTTTAATCTATAGACCACTGTGGGAAGAAATGACATCTTAATATTGACTTTCTAAGCCATGATCACAAAATAGCCTTCTATTTATTTAGGTCTTTGTCTTAATTTTTTTTTTTTTTGGCAGTTTTTGGCCGGAGCTGGGTTTGAACCCACCACCTCTGGCATATGGAGCTGGCGCCCTACTCCCTTGAGCCACAGGCACTGCCTGTCATAATATTTTTTTCTGTTTCCTGCATAGAGGCCTTTAATTAGATTTGTTCACAGACATTTTATTTTTTTGATGCCATTATAAATTGCATCTTTTAAAAATTAGATTATTTCTAATATATAGAGATAGACATTTTTTGATATTCATCTTACTGTATTTATAGTAATATTTGTATTTTCTCTTTGTGCATAGTTATGTCTACAGATAATGACAGTTTCTTCTTTTTCTTTTTTAATTCAATGTGCATCTTTTTAAAAAAATTTTTATTATTTTGTATTAAATCATAACTTTGTACATTGATGCATTTATGGGGTTCAGGGTACTGCTTCAATATACAATGTGAAATGTTTACATTGAACTAAGTAATGCGTCCATCACAATTATATTCATTTCAGTTTCTTATTTTTCTTCTTCCCAAGTGCTATAACCATTTTTACTTTTCTTTCCTCATTGCACTGGTTAAGATTTGTAGTACAGTGTTGAATAGAATGGGTATTCTTATTTTATTACCAATATCAGGGATGCTTTTACTATCACCCTTAAGTGTGATAATTACTTTAGGGTTTTTATAGATATTCTTTATTAAAATATGAAAATTCTCTATTCTTAGGTTCCTGTGAGTTTTAAAAAATCGTGACTGGGTATTAAATTTCTTACATGTGAGGCTGGGCAAGGTGGCTCACACACCTTGTAATCTTAGTACTCTGGGAGGCCGAGGTGGGTGGATTGCGTGAGCTCACAGATTGGAGACACTTTGAGCCAGAGTGAGACCCCACCTCTAAAAATAGCCGGGCCTTGTGGTGGGCGCCTGTAGTCCCAGCTACTTGGGAGGCTGAGGCAAGAGAATTGCTTGAGTTCAAGAGTTTGAGGTTGCTGTGAGCTGTGACGCCATGGGACTGTACCAAGGGTGACAAAGTGAGACTCTGTCTCCAAAAAAAAACAAACACAAATTTCTTACATGTGTTTTCTGCATCTTTTGAGACAGCCATATAATTTTTCTGTTATATAGTGATTTAACTTTTATTTGCAATTCTAGAATAATTCCAGCTTGATCTCAATTAGTTCTCCTCTTACTGGATTGCATTTGTTGGTATTTTGTTCAGGATTATTGCATCTACACTCCTGAGATAGACTTGCAGTTTTATTTTATTGTATTGTCCTTGCTAGGCTTTGGTATCATGATTATGCCAGTCCCATAAAACAAAGGGAAAGTGTTCCTTGTTTTTCTGTTCCTTAGTAGAGGTCCTGTGAAATTGATGTTTTCTTTCTTAAGGGTTAAGAAGAATTCATTGACAAAACCAGCTGGTGTAGGGTTTTCCCCATGAGAAGGAAAATTTTCAGAATTCATTTTATAAGTAGAAATGAGATTTTTAGTGTTTCTTTGTATGTCTGCTTAGGATGGGTTTTTTTTTCCTTAGGAATTTCCTTAGGCTGCCCAAACCTTCTTATTTGTCAGTATGAAGTGGCTTATAATGTCCTTATTATCTGCAGTGATGTCTTCTTTAGTAATTCTTGGTGTGGGTGATTTGTGCATTGTCTCTTTTCCTTCCTTCCTTCCTTCCCTCCCTCCCTCCCTCCCTCCCTCCCTCCCTCCTTCCTTCCTTCCTTCCTTCCCTCCCTCCTTCCTTCCCTTCCTTCCCTTTCTTTCTTTTCTTTCTTTCGATAGAGTCTCACTTTGTCACCCTGGGAAGAGTGCTGTGGTGTAATAAATAGCTCACAACAACCTCAAACTCTTGGGCTCAGGTGATCCTGTTGCTTTTCAGCCTCCTGTGTAGCTGGAACTGCAGGTGCTGACCACCATGCCTGACTAATTTTTTCCATTATTAGTAGAGATAGAGTCTTGATCTTGCTTAGGCTGGTCTTAAACTTCTGGGCTCTCAGCTGAGCCTCCCAGAATGCTAGGATTACAAGTGTGAGCTGAGCCACTGTGCCCAGCCAGGGTACATTTTTAATTTAAGCCTGATTTAGTACTTTTACTGCTTTTTAGACAACTGCTGTTTCCTTAAACACTTGAATTGCATTTAACTCCCTCCTGCCTTTTGTGTCATTGTTTTAGACATTTTAATTTAATTTTATTTTTTTATTTTTTTATTTTTTTTTGAGACAGAGCCTCAAGCTGTCCCCCTGGGCAGAGTGCCGTGGCATTACAGCTCACAGCAACCTCCAACTCCTGGGCTCAAGC
>NW_003852529.1:597546-598751 GCF_000181295.1 Otolemur garnettii | reverse complement strand
GAGCCGACATTTTAATTTTAGATATGTTTTTGGTGTTGTCATCAATTGCTTTGTACGACAAAACAATTTGATTTATTCTCATAGTTACCCTTTTTTTTTCCTGCAGTTTTTGGCCCTGGCTGGGTTTAAACCCACCACCTCTGGCATGTGGGACCACCACCCTACTCCTTTGAGCCACAGGTGCTGCCCTAGTTATCCTTTTTGTTGCTCTCATTCCTTATTATTATTGTTCTACTAAGCATTGTTTTTCTTTTCCCTGAAGAACTTTATTTAATATTAATTTAGTTTATGTCTTTGGGTGAGGAGTTGTTTGTCTGAAGAGTCTATTTTGTGTTCACTTTTGAAGAATGATTTTGCCTAGATATAGAATTTCAGGTTCTTTTCTTTTCTTTTCTTTTCTTTTTTTTTTTTTTGAGCCAGAGTCTTACTCTGTCACCCTGGGTAGAGTGCTGTGGCATCACAGGTCACAGCAACCTCAAACTCTTGGGCTCAGCGATCTCTTGCCTCAGCCTCCCAAGTAGCTGGGACTACAGGCACCTACCACAACCCCCGGCTATTCTTTTGGAGATGGGGTCTTGCTCCGGCTCAGGCTGGTCTCTAACTTCTGAGCTCAGGCAGTCCAGCCGCCTCCACCTTCTAGAGTGCTGGATTACAGGTGTGAGCATCTGTACCCAGCCTTTCAGGTCCTCCTGCCTCCACCTCCCAGAGTGCTGGATCACAGGCTTGAGCATCTGCATCCAGCCTTTCAGGTCCTCCTGCCTCCACCTCCCAGAGTGCTAGGTTGCAGACGTGAGCATCTGCATCCAGCCTTTCAGGTCCTCCTGCCTCCACCTCCCAGAGTGCTGGATTACAGGCTTGCGCATCTGTACCCAGCCTTTCAGGTCCTCCTGCCTCCACCTCCCAGGTTGCAGGCGTGAGCATCTGCATCCAGCCTTTCAGGTTATTTTCCTTCACCAGTATTTTGTGGCCTCCTTTTTCTTGAGAAAGGCAGTACCTTTTTTTCTGTAGTTATGTTTAACATTTTCTTTTTACTTTTAAGCATCAGTAAAACTGCTGCTCTTCAGTGTCTAGATGGCTTGATTCCTGATGAGTTTTGGAAAAGTTTCAACTATTCTCTCTGTAAATATTCCTCATTCCCCAGTCTATCCTCCCTCCACTCTAAGGGTCTCCATTCTGTGCACATCAGACTTTTTTTTTTTTTTTTT
>NW_003852529.1:590553-596742 GCF_000181295.1 Otolemur garnettii | reverse complement strand
AGCCGTCATTGTTGTTTGGTGGGTCCGGGCTGGGGATTCGAACCCACCACCTTAGGTGTACGTGGCTGGCGCCTTAGCCGGTTGAGCCACAGGCGCCGAGCCCTGTTCATTGATATTTTTATTTTCATTCTTTTAATTGAGTATCAGATACTATGTATTAAAAACTGGAAAGGCTGTGTGATGCTATCTTCCTTTGGGGTGCTTCCTTCAGTTATCTGGCACAGGCCTAGGGCAGGGACAGATCGTCTCAGCTCAGTCAGGGTCTGAGTGACTTGCTGCTGGGATTCAGTCCTGTAACCCTCGCCTTTAGCTGCCTTTAACCCACCCCCATCGGGGTGTATTTCCCAGGGCTCCTCCTCCTTGTGTCTCCCTAACACCACTAGGCTTCTGAACCTCAGCTTCTGGCCAGGTTTTGCAGAGTGTTGGGCTCATTTTCTGTGTCTCCTTTTTCTCTGGGATCTTGGCACTTCAATTCCTGGCTTTCACCCCTATACTCCAGCTTTGTATTACCAGCCCCGCGAGGCCGTCCAGAGCTCTGTTAGCTACTACTTTCTACTGGGTTTTCTTTCCACTGTATCAGGGCACTGCCCTAAATTGTCCAGGATTGTCCCTGCCCCGAAGGAAGAATGGAGCTCATCTCAGTGGGCTTGCCTTCTGTTTGGAATCTTTGATGCCTGCAAATAGACTTTAAAAATGGTTCAGTTTTTTTGGTTCTTGATGGGTTGACAAGCTATAAGCTACCCTTGTTTATAACTAGAAAGTGGGTAAAACCCTGGTGTATTATCTCCTTCTGTAGCAACATAGAAACTCATATTAAATATATTGATCAGCCTTACTTGATATGGGAAGGGTTTGTGATAACAGATCTGATGGTGACAACGAAGGCTAGGAAAGCTTACACAGTGTTACTGTGTGAATTGATCACACGTGAATTTTCTTTTTGTGTGTTTTAAAAATTACTGCTTTTAGGCTTCCCTCTAATTTCACTTTAAAGTTTCAACTTCCTTTTCAAATGCAGATTTTATTAACCCTCATGTAGTAATTTTATAGTCTTGGAAGACTTTTCCTGAGGAGAGCTTTAGTATATAAGATTAGAAGAGTATGTTCAGGTTGGATTGTGGTTGGGGCCCCCAAATCTGCCTTCATCTCTCTGTGTTTGCCATGGAGAGCTCAGAATACTCTTGTGGAATAATATCTTAAAATCAAATTTCAGGGCAGTGCCTGTGGCTCATTGAGTAGGGTGCCGGCCTCATATACCAGGGTGGCAGGTTCAAACTTGGCACTGGCCCTGGCCAAACTGAAACAACAAAATAAATAGCCAGGTGTTGTGGTGGCGCCTGTAGTCCCAGCTCTTTGGGAGGCTGAGCCAAGAGAATCGCTTAAGCCCAAGAGCTGGAGGTTGCTGTGAGCTGTGACGTCACGGCACTCTACCAAGGGTGACAAAGTGAGACTCTTATCTCTAAAAAAAAAAATCAAATTTTATTGAAAAATAAATCTGTCCATGTCAATTGTGTTCCTTGTCAAAATGTTGGTTGAAATTAATGGCCAGGCGGCCAATTCCACAGGGTAGGCGCGAGGTGTTGGGAGCTGAGACGAGGAGGCTAGAATATGAGGCAGGGGCATTAGAAAGGGAAGAACCTGAGGAGCAGAGCCCAAGATGCCAGAGGAAAGCCTGGGGGACGGCTGGGGAGCAAGAGGGGATGCTGATATTGGAGGTGTTTGTGGCTGGCACCACTAGGGCAGGGTTGGTCCTAAACACTCCGCACTGGGTGGCACTGCAAAGAGTTATCTGACCTCAAATGTTAGGCATGCTGAGGTTGAAAAAATTGGTATGAAGAATCACAAGTTTTTGGGCGGCGCCTGTGGCTCAGTGGGTAGGGCACCCGGCCCGAGGGTGGCGGGTTCAAACTCAGCCCAGGCCAAACAGCAACAAAAAATAGCCAGGCGTCCTCGTGGCAGGCGCCTATAGTTGAGCTATTCGGGAGGCTGAGGCAAGAGAATCGCCTAAGCCCAGGAGTTGAAGGTTGCTGTGACGCTGTGGTACTCTGCCAAGGGCGACAAAGTGAGACTCTGTCTCCAAGAAAGGAAGGTGGGGAAGGGAGTGAAGGAAGGGAAAGAAGGGAAAGAAAGAAACGCAAGGTTTTCTCAATTATTGCTCTAATGCCGAGTTGGCTACAACACCTGACTCTAATGTGTTAAGTGCTACCAGTAAGGTTTGATCTAGTATTGCTAAGCTCAAGTTAGTTAATAAATTAAGGAGAATCAGAAATAGGTAAAATTAGCTAAAGGGCTGTACCTCTAGAGTAGATCCTAGTGACAACTACTTGTGCTTTTTTGGGCAGTAATTGGTAAAAACTCATTTTAAAAGACCGTGCTTATTTTCATTGTTTTTGACTTATGATACAGTTAAATATATTATTTGACAATAGTGTTTCACCATTTGTAGCTTCTCTGTTATAAACACTGACTTTGCCATTTTTCTTTGGAAGCAGCCCTCTCTCCTCTGGGTCTTTCAAAAAGACAGACAGACACACACACACACACACACAGTCTTGCCGTGTTCTCTAGGCTGTTCTCAAACTCCTGGCCTCAAGTGATCCTCCCATACAGGCAGGAGTCACTGCCTGTGAATATTAGTGCTGTGTGGAGACAAAATTCCTGCCCTCTGGGGGTTTACTAAATAATACACCCTGCTTGTGACAAATGCCCGTTGTGAGGCATACCCTGACAGAATCATGGTTACAAGGAAAGCCATGACCTTGGCTGTGGGTGGCAGGCTGCCTACCACATTGTAGTCCAGGCTTTCTGAGGCAAAAAGGAGCCATAAGTGAGCGCTTTCTTAGCAGGCTTTGGGTGCAACGCTAGGGCCTGGGGCCATTGTTGCTGGATCCAGAGGGAAGGGAAGGGTGGAAAGAGAAGAGGTTGGCCAGGTGGGCTGGGGTGGGATTCAGCAGGGCCTTGCCAGGGGCAGAATTGAAGACTTGTTTCTTTTTGTTTTGTTTAAGTACCTCAGCAGGAGAGAAGACCTGATTTGAGTGAGTTTTTAAAAGATCTGGCTGGGTAGATAGATGTTGGGTTGGAGGTGGAGGCAAGATTCACTTTTTTTTGTTTTTTTGAGACACAATGTGGCTATGTCACCCAGGCTTATCCCACAAAGCACAGAACAATATACACTTTTTAAAATTATATAAATAAATATGACAGTATCTTCATGCAGCATGCACAGTGTTCATGTACATATGACTAATGTATGCGTTAATGTATTAAGTATTTTACTGGGAGCCTGTTATGTGTCAGGTGCTGAATATTCAATATGTAATAAGGTTTATGTAGCCCACATAAAGAGAGATGGAAGAAAAAGGCACTTGTATTGTTTGGTGTGAGCGAGTCAGGTGGGTGGATGATGCCCTGTGGGCGGCTTTCTCTTCTTTCCGGCTTTGTGTGTGAGGCGCCCTAGGGGTGGGGTGGGTTGGTTTTCCTGGGAGTCTCAGCTACCCAGGGTCCTCCTCCTTTCTCACAGCTCTGTCTCCGAGGCCTCCAGAGTACCAGGTTGTGCCTTCCATTTGGCGGACTTTAGGTTCCTTGAATTCAACATGGGCCAGACTCATCTTTGCCTGGGGGTATGTCCTTCCTCATGTGGATGGTAGTTTTCTCCCTAGTCAGGTAGTCAGGTAAGGAGATGGCCGTGCCTCTTTCCAGCCCGAACCGTCATCCTGGCAGCCTCCAGGTCCAATGACCAGACCTTTCCCTGCCATATAAGTACCTCTGAGGCCCACTGGTCAGACTGAACTCCTTGCAGTCCATCCCCCCTTTCATAGCAGGATCTTTTCACGTATAAATCTGGCTGCCTGTCCTTTGCTTGAAAACCTTCAGTTCTGGCTTGGTGCCCATAGCACAGAGGTTATGCCACCAGCCACATGCACTGAGGCTGGCAGGTTCACTGGCAAGTTTGAACCCGGCTTGGGCTACCTGAACAACAATGACAACTGCAACAAAAAAATATCTGGGTGTTGTGGTGGGCGCCTGTAGTCCTAACTACTCGGGAGGCTGAGGCAAGAGAATCGCTTAAGCCCAGGAGTTTGAGGTTGCTGTGAGCTGTGACGCCACAGCACTCTACCGAGGGCCACAAAGTGAGACTCTTTTCTCAAAAAAAAAAAAAAAAAAAAGGAAAGAAAAGAAAAGCTTCAGTTCTCCATTCCCTGTGGGCTGAAGGCCTGGACTCCCCATGTCTTTCCTGGTCTGGCCTCTCCCAGTTCCTCCCTAGTTGTGGTTAGTTCCTCACTTTCTTACAACTGTGTAAATAGCTGTTCTTTCAGATGGGGGCTCTCTGTCATGTCTTCTGCTTGCTGACTCTTCTTGCTACAACTGGGTAATTTGGTACAACTCTTAGAGAACCTATTTTGCCCTGTGTCCAAAGATCCTCAAAAATGCTCATATTTTGGGTGACGCCTGTAGCTCAAGCGGCTAAGGCGCCAGCCACATACACCAGAGCTGGTGGGTTTGAATCCGGCCCAGGCCTGCCAAACAGTGACAACTACAACCAAAAAATAGCCAGGCATTGTGGTGGGCACCTGTAGTCCCAGCTATTTGGGAGGCTGAGGCAAGAGAATCAAGAGAATGCCCAGGAGTTGGAGGTTGCTGTGAGCTGTGATGCCATGGCACTCTACCCAGGGCGATAGCTTGAGGCTCTATCTCAAAAAAATAAGTAAAGTCTTAAAACTCAAAATTTGGGGTGGTGCCTTTGGCTCAGTGAGTAGGGCACTGACCCCATATAACGCAGGTGGCAGGTTCAAACGCGGCCCCAGCCAAACTACAAGGAGATAGCTGGGCATTGTGGTGGGCGCCTGTAGTCCCAGCTACTCAGGAGGCTGAGGCAAGAAAATTGCCTAAACCTAAGAGCTGGAGGTTGCTGTGAGCTGTGATGCCATAGTACTTTACCGAGGGTGACAAAGTGAGACTCTGTCTCTTAAAAAAAAAAAAAAAAAACAATGCTCATATTCTGACACAGCATTTTGACTTCTGCTATGAATGGTTCTTACCTGGAGAGGATGTTATGCATAATGATAATTGACCCTAACAACTTGCATATCTGCATTTTTTAATTGGTTAGACCACAGTCGTATTTAAAGTATAAACATGGGTAAAGTCAGTTTTGCCCTGCACTGTGACGGAGCTTCTCTTCTGTATTCCTGCCTCCCCTGGCCCCTCTCTGCGTTTAGTGTCACTTTGAGAGGCACAGGAGCCTGGTGGTCTCATTGTTGGTGCTCTGAAGTGGGATCACTTGGCTCAGGTGGAGATTGAAGACCCCACCTCTGGCTCTCTCTGCAATTGCTTGTTCCCCAGTGACTTTTCTTTTTTTTTGGCCGGTCCAGGTTTGAACCTGCCACCTCCGGTATATGAGGCCAGAGACCTACTCCTTGAGCCAAAGGTACCGCCCCAAATTTTGAGTTTTAAGACTTAACTTTTTTGAGACAGCGCCTCAAGCTATCGCCCTGGGTAGAGTGTCATGACGTCTCCTTGAGCCACAGGCACCATCCACCAGTGACTTTTCCACCAGCTAGTTTTAACCTCATGTTAGTGTTCTCTGCCCAAACTAATTCTGATGGTAAAAGTTGAGAAGTGACGCTTTTCCCAGCCCTTTATCCTTCTACCTAAAGAAGAGCTTTCTCCTTTGTTCCCTTTCTGTCTTTTTCAGCCACTGTAGACATTTGCATGTGTATTTATTCAGAGCATTACAATCAGTCATCATTCCTGGGATGTTCACACTGTCCCCTTCAGATTGCCTCCTGTGTCCTTGCCAAGACCCCATTAGTTCTGAGTGCTTCATTACTTTCTGGCATAAAAATCTGTCCTGGGCCCACTTTGTGCTTTTCTTGCCTCAGATCTGAAATCATTCTTGTAGATAGCCTTGGTTGCTTTTAGAGGGAAAATGATATTTGGAAATCAGTATCTGGGAGGTAGATGTGCTCATTGTCACAGGAGTTAACATCTGTCATTAAGCAGAGTAGAAAAAAGTTCATGAAGAGAAAATTCCAAATTCATATTGGTATTCCTTTATAAATTACAACTTTTTTTTTTTTTTTTTTAGATAGAGTCTCATTATGTTGCCCTGGGTAGAGTGCAGTGGTGTCACAGCTCACAGCAACCTCAAACTCTTGGGCTTAAGTGATTCTCTTGCCTCAGCCTCCT
>NW_003852529.1:582276-589336 GCF_000181295.1 Otolemur garnettii | reverse complement strand
CCTGCCTCCGCCTCCCAAGTTGCTGGGACCACAGGCGCCCGCCACAACGCCTGGCTTTTTTTATTTTTTTCCAGTTGCAGCCATCACTGTTGTTTGGAGGGCCCAGGCTGGATTCAAACCCCCCACCTTAGGTGTATGTGGCCGGTGTCTTAGCCACTTGAGCCACAGGCGCTGAGCCATAATCAACCTTTTGAGTGAAGTTTTAGGATTTCGTAGGAATTCTTTTTGACTTTAGAATAAGGTGACCAGACGTCCGGATCTTGAACAATTTGTCCCGTGGCGTTTTAAGAGTTCTGATTTTTGGAAAGAATGCCAGACAATCTAGGGAAGGGCGGGACAAGGGAAGCAAGTATACGGGTTTTCAGCTGCTGAAAAGGTTAATGTAACTCCATTTGGAAATGAAGAGGTTAATGTAACTTCATTTGGAGATGAAAAGGCTAATGTAAACTCCCTACTCCCCTGCTGGGCAAGGTCACCCAGAGGGACCAGCGCCCTAGTCCTTTGAGCCACAGGTGCCGCCCTATACATAATTTTTTTTTAATGTATTATATTTGTAAATTGTACTTATGTTGAAATTAAAAAATATATTACAGTACTATTTTTGCGTTTTATGAAAATTTTTGTTGCTCCATATAGACAAAATTTTTAATAAAGAACACACCCCTCCTCTGCCCCCCTTCCCCCTCCCCCCATCAGTGGTGTCCATTTTACCAGTGTTAAAATCTGGTCACATTACCTCAGAATAAATACCTTTTAAGAATATGCAATTAGGGGCGGAACCTATGGCTCAGTAAGTGGGGTGCCGGCCCCATATACTGAGGTTGACAGGTTCGAATCCTGCCCTGGCCAAACTGCAACAAAAAAATAGCTGGGCATTGTGGTGGGTGCCTGTAGTCCCAGTTACTCTGGAGGCTGAGGCAAGAGAATCACCTAAGCCCAAGAGCTGGAGGTTGCTGTGAGCTATGACAGGATGGCACTTTACTAAGGACAACAAAGTGAGACTCTTGTCTCTTAAAAAAAAAAATATATATATATATATATATACACACACACATATGCAATTAGAATAATGAGTTTTCAAGGAACTTGATATAACTGTGGTTATGTTGTATCACAGTGATTAATTTGAGACATAATTAGGTTCATTTGTTTTTATTTATACTTTATTTCAGAGTTTGCATTTTTCTTTTAGGGGTTTACTGTTTTTCACATACATGAAATGTTTACTTTGTTCAAATGGCAGAACTGGCTCGGCGCCTATAGCTCAACCGGCTAAGGTGCCAGCCACGTACACCTAAGGTGGCGGGTTTGAATCCCCAGCCCGGACCTGCCAGACAACAATGACGGCTGCAACCAAAAAATAGCCGGGCGTTTTGGCGGGCCCCTGTGGTCCCAGCTACTTGGGAGGCAGAGGCAGGAGACTCGCTTGAGCCCAGGAGTTGGAGGTTGCTGTGAGCTGTAATGCCACGGCACTCTACCCAGGGGGACAGCTTGAGGCTCTGTCTCAAAAAAAAAAAAAACGAAAAAACAAAAAAACAAATGGCAGAACTGTATAAAAACATATACTCAGAAGTCTCTGCTCCCAGCTCTGCCCTACCCAGCCCTTCTAGGTTGGGAGATCATGTGTCTGAGGCTGTAGGGGGACAGCCTTGGGTTTTGCTTTTTATCCTGGAGCAATTAGTGATAGTGCCTCCTTTCACTGTCAGAAATGAAGCGTAGCTAGAGCTTTGTTGGCGCCTGCTGATGCTAATTTAGAGATGTGGACAAAATGTTTCCACTTTGTAGATTTTTTTCCTTGCAGCTAAAAATGAGCCCTTGGCGGCATCCTGCAGACTTTTGGATCGTGGTTCTCTTGGCAGGGAGGTCGACTCGCAGAGTTCATACTCTTGTCTTGCACAGAGTCTGATTCTTATTCGGAGGAGGAAGTTTCCTTTTGCTCTGAAAATAAATTTGGAAGCTTGAAGCATATCCTGCATTTCCGAGTCTTTCTGCTTTGCAAATGGGTTAATTATCCTTTCTGCCTGTGTAGTTTTAAACCTTTGCCAGTACTAAGAGAAAAATTGATTTCAAGTATTGCATGCCAAAGTCATTGAATCATGTATAGAAAAGTTAAAGTTCTGCTTGAGACTAATCAATATTTCTGAGCGACTGTTCTCTCTTAAATTGCTGTTAAGGAGCCAGAGCAGTCTTTTCCTTAAAAATAGTTGATGGGGGAAATGGGCATAGTATCATATGTACTCTCAAATAGGCAGATGTGGCAAAGTAAGATTATTTTGAATAGTCTAAGTATTAATTTGAACATGTTATATATTTTTTTCATGCAAATTAAAATATAAAAGATTTCATCTGTGACTGAATGTGAAATCCAGTTGATGGATAAAGGTGCAAGACGTTCTGTGTAGAACCTGACTTCACTGTGTTGTGGCTCAGCTCCTTGACCTCCACCACACACCTACGTGGGTACGGTGAGGTGAGGGGGGCCCTCAGCAAACTGGCCTCTCTTGCTGTTTGAAGGCGTTTTACAAAAAGAATTTGTTTCCCTTTCTCTGTTCTTTTTGAGATTGATGGAGACCTACTGAATGCTTTAAATGTTTTTTTGAGAAATTATCTTTTATTTTTATTTGTAAATATTAATTGCCTATTTTTTGAGACTTTGGGAAAAAATAATAAGTTAATTGATGACTCCATACTGAACCTCAGAGTCAAAGCATTCTATAATAGACATACTCTTATTTGACCTGCAAATATTACTTGCTTCGCATTAATATTATTATTATTGCTTAATACTTCGTAGCAGCAATCGTCTGATTTCTTTTATGAATCTATTTATCTTCATTCATTCTTTACAAGGTTTTTATTTCTAGTCCGTATCTTAAACATTGTTATTGTTATTAAATTTTAAGCCTTTGTGATTTTGTGAAGGCAAAAAGTGGAAATCCAGTAAACACACGTATATGTAAAAAATAAAAAAAAAATTAAGAAAAAAAAGCAAGTGATTTGCTGTGCACATCACCATACACTGTTCCATTCCGTGCTCTCTCCCGATGTGTGTTCCTTGGCCAAGGTGGGTGAGTGGTGAGGATGGTGAGGACAGCCATCGTTCTGTGGAGTCTGGCCGTGGAGTCAGCTGGACTTGTGTGTCATCTCTGTCAGGTTCCCTCCTCATCTCTGGGCCTTCTGTTTTCTCCTCAGCAAATTAAAGGATCATAATTATTTGGGGTTGTTTTAGGGGAAATATTTATTGTGTGTCTACCATGTGTGAGGTACTATCACGGGGCTGGGTATGTGGATGCTGGAAGGATTAAATGAGATAACAGTTAACATTTCTTGCTTCTAATCCTTGTTGTAAGGATGATCTCACTGAAACCTTATAACTGTATATAGCAGCAGGGTGCTGTTATGTACCTCATTTTATAATTGAAGAAATTGAGGCACAGGGAGATTTGGGAATCTGCTAGAATCCCTTAGATATTAAGTGGTAGAGTCCATAATTGAACCCAGAAGTCTGACTCCAGAGTTCTTGACCTGCATGAAAGGATTACGGGTAGCATTGTCCTCAGGTGGACCCTGGGTGTTGGAATGTCAGTTCCCCTTGTATCCATCCATGCATGCTCTGCCTTCGAGCAGTCTGGGCAGCTTTCTCCCTGCTGGGATGGAAGCCTGAGTCCCAGCAAGGTACTCCTAGGGCTCTGCTGCCTGTGGCTGCTCTGTCTCCAGTGCTGAGCATATAGTGCCTGGCACATAGCGGGCTCACAGTGGAGTGGTGAAGTGATTTCTTTTCCTCCTAAGTTGGTTTCTCTAATGCCCAGAATTTTCTTTAATAAACTCTTCTTCAGTGTCACATCTAATTCTGTTTCTGGCTCTTCAACTTGAATAATTCAAAATACTTAGAGTTTCTGTTTCTCCCCTTTTTTCATTGTTTTTCCCCCAAACTTTTTTTTTTTTTGAGACAGTCTCACTCTGTTACCCTGGGTAGAGTGCTGTGGCGTCACAGCTCACACCACCTCAAATTCTTGGGCTTAAGTGATTCTCTTGCCTCAGCCTCCCAAGTAGCTGGGACTACATGTGCCCGCCACAATGCCTGGCTATTTTTTTGTTGTTGCAGTTGTCATTGTTGTTTACCTGGCCTAGGCTGGGTTTGAACCTGCCCCCTGCAGTGTATGTGGCCGGCGCCCTGACGCCCTTTTTTTTTTTTTTTTTTGAGACAGTGTGTTGCTCTCTGTAGAGTTGCTTTGGCATCACAGCTCACAGCAACCGCAAAATCTTGGACTCAAGTGATCCTCTTGCTTCAGCCTCCCAAGTAGCTAGGACTGCAGGTGCCCACCACAACACCCAGCTGTTTTTAGAGATGGGGTCTTGCTCTTGCTCAGGCTGGTCTCTAACTTGTGAGCTCAGGCAATCCACCTGCCTCTGCCTCCTAGAACGCTAAGATTACAGGCATGAGCCACCGTGCCTGGCCTCAGAAATGCTTTTCAGTGTAGAACAAGAAAGTTTTTTTTTGAGAGAGAGCCTCCAGCTGTCCCCCCTGGGTAGAGTGCCATGGCATCATGCTCACAGCAACCTCCAACTCTTGGGCTTAAGCGAGTCTCCTGCCTCCGCCTCCCGAGTAGCTGGGACCACAGGCGCCCGCCACAACGCCCGGCTATTTTTTGGTTGCAGCCGTCATTGTTGTTTGGCGGGTCCGAGCTGGGGGTTCGAACCCGCCACCTTAGGTGTACGTGGCTGGCGCCTTAGCCGGTTGAGCTATAGGCGCCGAGCCAACAAGAAAGTTTTTAAGCATGCTGTATGTTAGCTTCATAGCTAGTGTGTGACGTTATTGCTTTGTTTCCTGTCAGTCAGTTCTTAACCTGCTGTAGAATTAAAACATGCTAACCTGTAGTTGAGTTAGTACTTTAACAATATGGCAGAGAAAAAAACAGCCATGCTTTGGAACATAACAGCTGAGTCAGCAGTTGTTTACCTGTCACTATGGGCAAGATCACACCCTTTGTTCCCCTCATTTGGCCCACAGGAGCTGTAGGTTGGCAGACGGGGGAGCATGGAGCCCAGGAGCTGAGAGGTACCTCTTATTCTGGGCATCAGTTAACTTCTTGGAACCTCAGCTGCTTCTCTGTAGAGTAAAGGGGGTGAACTGGGCTCTGTAGTTGAATGCTTTAGAAAGAAACCAGTCTTTGAAAGGTATTTCTAGCCGGTGAGCAGAGCAGAGTATAGCACCTCAGGTTGGCTTCCCTCAGTGTCATTTGCTGGGAACCTCCCCCACCCCAGCCTTCTGCTTTACCCCACCCTTAAAGGGGTCCTGGCAGGATGGCTGTAAAGCCAGACAACTAATTGGTTGTGAACACCTCTTTTGCTTGCTGTTTTTTTTTTTTTTTTTTTGAGATAGAGTCTCACTCTGTTGCCCTGGGTAGAGTGCTATGGCATCATAACTCACAGCAGCCTCAAACTCTTGGGCTGAGTAATCTTCTTGCCTCAGCTTCCTGAGTAGCTAGGACTATAGGCGTGTACCATCTTGCCCTCTGTTTTTTCTATTTTTAGGCGTTTTTTGTTTTTTTTTTTGGTGTAGTTTTGGGCCGGGGCTGAGTTTGAACCCACCACCTCTGGTATATGGGGCCGGTGCCCCACTCCTTGAGCCACAGGTGCTGCCCTGGTTTTTCTGTTTTTAGTTGAGATGGGGTTTCGCTCTTGCTCTGGCTGGTCTTGAGCACTTGAGCTTAAACAGTCCATCTGCCTCGGCCTCCTGGATGGAGTGCTGGGATTACAGGCGTGCTCACTCATTCTTTAAGTCTTATGTAGTTTTCGGACAGTCCTTTTTTGCAAGTTGGAGAGAAGCATTGAAATGTGATTCTGTTTTCACCTGCACGAGATCTGAGCCAGTAAGATAATGGCAGTTGGTAAAGGCAATGGGAGCAACACTGGGAATGAAATCCAGCTTTCCTGGTGGAGGGGTGTCTGCGTCCTTTAGACTCACGACAGTAAGCAGGATTTTGGAGCCTTTGAATGGGAACGCAACCTTTACCTGGAGTGTAATAGTGAAGGTGTTGTAAGAAGGGCAAGGAGTCAAAGGGAAATAGTGAGAATTTTCTTCACTGTGAGGGAATTGCTTGTTAATATGGTATGATTTTGAGCTCTGCTGCCTACTGTGAATCATGGTGAAGATAAGAGGAGTTAATTTCTTTTTAAATTTTTTTCTTAGCCACTGAAGTTTATTCTGGATTGTGGACCCAGCCCGGACTCCTCAATGGAAGCCACACCTGGGGCTTGGGGTTTTCTTGCTAGGGCAGGGGGCGTGCTTGTGTCTGCCACCTCCCAGGCTCACATCTCATAGACGATCACAGGGAAATCCAGCTTCACCATGCCCTGAAGAATCAGATTCTTAAGCACTTGCCTCAGCTTAGCCCGCTTCTGCCCGTTCTTGGTGATGATTACCTCTCATAGAACTTGGGAGCCAGATTCCCATCCTTGTCATAGAACATGAAGCGGTGCCCGTGAATACGAAGGGGGGCACAGCTCGGCTGAGAGGCTGCGCCAGAGCTTGCTCAGTGCCCACTGCCTCTGGGCTTCTGCCCTTGCCACCAAGGCAAAGGGCCACAGGCCCGAGCTTTGGAGCTTCTGGCGCATGGTGGGCCCTGTGGCCGCTCTACTCTCACAGCACAGTTGGCGCTACCATTCCTTAACCCAGCCACCACTCTCAGGTGTCACAGCCACAGTGCCACAGCTGCACCCACCACTGCCCAATAGGAGTTAATTTCCATGAAGCCCTCAGAAAAGAGCCTGGTGTTTAGTGGCTGGGTGTAGTGGCTCACACACGAGATCCTAGCACGTTGGGAGACCAGGAGTTCAGGACCAGCCTTGGCAAAACAGCAAGACTCATCTCTCACAAAAATATAGAAAAATTAGCTGGGTGTGATAGTGTGTGCTTATAGTCCCAGCTACTCAGGAAGCTGAGGTGGGAGGCTATGTTTAGCCCAGGAGTTTGATATTACTGTGAGCTATGATCACACCATAGGACTCCAGCCTCAGTGACAGTAAACCCCCATTTCTTTTTTTTTTTTTTTTTTTT
>NW_003852529.1:556171-582059 GCF_000181295.1 Otolemur garnettii | reverse complement strand
CGCCACCTTAGGTGTACGTGGCTGGCACCTTAGCCGGTTGAGCTATAGGCGCCGAGCCAAACCCCCATTTCTTTAAGGGAAAAAAAAGAGAGCCTGACATTTGATGAGGATTTAGTAATGTTAGCCATTATCTTGATAGTCAGTATTGAATGGGACAGTGATATTTGGTTATGGTAAAGAATGCTTCTTTGTGATTCACAACATCAATCGTAAATAGTAGAAAAAGAGAAACATGAAAAAGAAGGGTCAACAATAGGGAACTGTGTGCCGTCCACAGGAACAGTCTCTACTTCCACCCAGGGGATCCGCAGCCGGGGTGTTCGTCACAGGCATTCCTATTTGTTGAGAAGAGTGGATGAGATTCTAGGTTGTGAAAATGAAGATAATGAGTAAAATTAACACCACAAGGTCTAGAGGCTTCATTATAAACTGCTTGTGTGATCTGTGCAGAAAAATAAATTATTACAAGGGTTTTGACTAGGTTACAATCAATGTCTCTGAGAAGGCAGGAGAGCCAGCCTTGGAGGCCACAGAGCCCGGCCCTGCTGTGGAACCATCGTGTGGTGAAGCTGTTTGTCCTGGAGACTGCACACTGTGCTTCTGACACCGTGGGCCCCGTCTCTGGATGAAATGAGTACCTCTGGACACTAACCCAGCCCTGATTGTTCCTTCCCAAAGCCTGGGCTCTGAGGGTACCATCTGCAGGTGAAGGAGAAGCTGAGGCAGCAAGTGCTTTCAGCCACCGTTCCCCAAGGGTGAACCAGTTTGTACCCACAGGAAGGGGGCTCAATGTCTGGTCACTGGAATATATGACAGATGGCAACAGCAGGACAACAATTGACAGTTATGTGTATAAAACTGAAGGAAGCTGTTTAGCATATACTTACATGGCAAGTGGCAGTGCTACCTTCCTGTTGGGATTACCAGGAATAACTGCCATGGGAGGCTCTCCTTGCTGCCCCAACTTTCCTGTACAAAGGTGGAAGAATACATATCAAGTGAGAATCCAGATTAGGTTTTTGGACTCCCTGCCATCAGCTTTTCTATCACTGCCTTGTTATTTCTATTCTGGTGCCTGGTGTTCATTCTATTTCTGGGAGAAAGAGTAAGAGAAAGTTGCCCAAACAAGAAATGTTGCCCTTTTGGTGTGTGTGTGTAGTGGGGTTCCTGAGTGTCAGCTGGTTAGTAGAAAGGCCCTTGCAAGAAAAAGTAGTGGGTGGTTGGAATAAAGCTTTTTAAATTGGAAAGAATGTACATTCCAAGGTTGTTTTCTTACACAAACCATAGAAATACTTGTTAACCAAAAAGTTTAACAACGAATTAAGAGATTGCTTGAAAGCACATTCCTGTTGCTAGGTTCTGGTTGCTTTTTACAAACTCTACAATGCCTGGTACTTTCTTCTCTGTGTCCTCCAAACTGTATTTTTACTATGAATGATTGTTATTAAAAGGGCCAGATGCTACCTGGAAGTGGCTGTGCCTTAAGGTGTTAGTGCAGTAAACGCCCACTGTGCTGGCCTGAAAACATCGTCTGCTGTTCAGAGGGCTTCCCTGGGCTCATGGAGAGATGATTTGGTGTCCCAGCTTTAGAAACACCTTGCGCTTTGAAACGCTGTTGGTCCAGTTTCAGCTGTACATTTCCTCACTAAGGTCCTCTCATTGGAAGTTTTAGAGTAATACTACATAAGGAGACATTGACACTAAAGTGCACATCAGTTTAAAAACTGTCAGTAGTTTAGAGGGCAAGTGTCTAGATACAGTAATCCTCCTTCATTAAACAGTTTTACCTTTCTCCTTTGTTTAAAGAAACAGGTTCTGGATAGGCCTTTTGTTAGCTGCAGCTTTAGAATAGAATGGTATCATAGTTGTCTGTGTTCTTATTCATATCTCTGTGTATGCACTGTGCTGTACTGGTGTGCGCGGGGTTTTCTCCAGGTAGGAAAACCTCCATGGAAAGCAGTTTTGGAACTCTTTTTCTGGAACGGGCATCAGAGCTGTCACTGGATAAAAGTCTGACAAGTTCCTGAACTTATCCTAAAAAAATTGCCTTGAAGCGTGGACTAAGCACTGATGTTGGTGTATGGATTCCCAAGTGGGGGTACTTTGAAGGTGACTATAGTGATGTGCAGGAGTGAGGTATGTAGCACTTTTTCTAGGACAAGTTTGCGAACTTGATTTTCCAGATTGGTCAATTCTCTGACAGCTGTGTCCATCTGCACACAGCACCATGCCTGTGACTGAGGCGTGCGCTGATACCCTCGCCACCGTGCCCATGACCGAGGCGAGGCCTGCGCTGACACCCTCGACGCTGTGCCTGTGACCGAGGCGTGCGCTGACACCCTCGCCTGGCTGCCTGCTGCAGTCCTTATCTTGGAGATTGCTTTTCTTCTGTGGTGTTGCCTGTCTTCACCACGTCTGGGACTCTGGTGGAACTGTAGCCCCACATTTTGTAGTGTTTCAGACACAGCCGTGGGGGTGTCCTGCTGCCCCTCACGTCCAGAGCAGTGCTCACCTTCTCTTCCAAGTCAGCATAGTTGTCTGTCTGGGTCTCCCATCCCAGCCTTAGCCTGGGCCCTCCTCCTGTCTGCATTCAGTGTTGCTGGGCCTAGTTCTCCTTTTCTAGCTCCTTCCATGCGCTCCTTTTGTGTCCTAGTGTCTGAGCTAGGTCCTCAGCACCTCATGTCCACCCTGCACACTTCATGTTGCCACCAGTTTAAGGTCAGCTGTGGCTTTGAGACCTTTAGTGCCAAACTCTCAACCTGGTTAGTCTTGCTTTCGGGACTCTGTTCTGGTTTTGTTATTCTTCCCCACACCATTTCCTCTAGCCAGACAGTCTCTTCACTGTGTCCCCTCCCTGCACCCTGGTCTACAGGATTCCTTCCTCCCTAGGAACCTCCCAGCCCTTCTGTCAAGGCCAAAGTCTATCCCGAAGGGTCATCCCTGCTCTTTCTCTCCTGGTGCTCTTTCTGTCCAGTTCTTCCTGGGATTTAGGGTCTGGCTCAAAGTTCAGAGAGGTCAGGGGCTGATACCTAGGGCTAACTTTCCTTTTCTTCCCGTCCTCTCTTGCTCTCCTTCTCTCCCTTCCATCCCCTCCCTTCCCTCCCTTCCCTCCTTCCTTTCCCTTTCCCTTGCCAGAGTCTTGCTCTCTTGCCCAGTGCTAGAGTTCAGAGGTATCATAGCTCACAGCAACCTCAAATTTCTGAGCTCAAGTGACCCTCCTACCTTAGCCTCCTAAGTAGCTGGGACTGCAAGTGCCCACTGCCATGCCCAGCTAGTTTTTCTGTTTTTATTAGAGACAGGGGTCTCGCTTTTGCTCAGGCTGGACTTAAACTCCTGAGCTCAAGGGATCTTCCCGCCTTGGTCTCCCAGAGTGCTGGGATTACAGGTGTGAGCCACTGTCCCTAGCCTGATTTTACTTTTTATTCCTTTTATTTTTATTCTAGTTTTTTTTAAAATGTCACCAGGATTAAGAAAAATGCAGATGAAATATTAGGATCAAGTATATATCAGGATCAGTTTTTTTTTTTTGAGACAGAGCCTCAAGCTGTCCCCCTGGGCAGAGTGCCGTGGCATTACAGCTCACAGCAACCTCCAACTCCTGGGCTCAAGCGAGTCTCCTGCCTCCGCCTCCCAAGTAGCTGGGACCACAGGCGCCCGCCACAACGCCCGGCTATTTTTTGGTTGCAGCCGTCATTGTTGTTTGGCGGGTCCAGGCTGGGGATTCGAACCCGCCACCTTAGGTGTACGTGGCTGGCGCCTTAGCCGGCTGAGCTATAGGCGCCGAGCCCAGGATCAGTTTTAAGGAGGCAAAAGAAACCACGAAAAGCTCCCCCGGGGAATGTGGCCCCCACTGTTCTTTCCCTTTAGGGTCATTGGTTGACCAAGTCAGCAGTCCTGTGCTCACTGCTGGAGTGGTATTCTGTTATTCTCTGTCCACTTGCTCCTTGTCGCCCCTGCCCTGCATACCCATTTTGAGTCTGGGGTCCTCTCCTCACTTAGATTTCTGATCTTTACCAAGATATTTCACCTCTAAGACTGTTTTGCCATCTATAAAATAAGGATGCTGTTTACTTCCCGATGTTATAGGCAGATTTAATGAAAACTAGCATAAAGCACCCACCATAGTACCCTGCGCAAAGTAGGCACTTACCTGCTCTCTGAGGCGTCTGCCTGCCAACTCCTTACCACAGCCCCTGCTCAACACAGTGGGGACTGAGGGGATTTGGTCTCTGTATGGACTGAGTTCTGGTCCTCGCCTCATCTTCATTGGGTTCTGAGTGACAGTGACAGCTCCTAATGTGCCTGGCTCTGTACTGTCATTCGTGAAGTGAGGTAATTACGTGTGCCTTACTGCGTTGCCCAGAATAGAGGGTGATAAAATAGATGAAAGTGTTTTGAAAACCATAGGCCTTAAACAAATACAGAGTTATTGTAATTTACATCTTATGAGCACCTGACATAGTACCTTAGAAATATTTCTTTTTGTTCAGTAAATGATTTCAATTAACAGGGCTACTCATCCTTAAGCTTCTGTTTCTGTTTACTAAGCTTAACAGAGCCACAAAGAGAACATTCCTAATAAAGTACCTCCAGTTATAGTTCTGGACCTAGACCTCTGACTCATTGTGAAGTGCCTTCTTATTAAGGTAGAGGTTAAAACTATTCATGACATAGGGCTCTTGTCAGACTGGTTTGCAAGACATGAGTACACAGAACGTGCAGGCTCCCCGGGACTACAGTACAGTAATACCACCTGCCAAAGGCAGTATATTACTGAGTTAATTCCAAAGTCTTTGTGTGAACACTTTTTTTTTTTGAGACAGGCTTTTATTCTCTCGTTCCCAGTAGAGTGCTGTGTTGTCATAGCTCACAGCAACCTCAAACTCTTGGGCTTAAACGATTCTCTTATCTCATCCTCTTGAGTAACTGAGACTATAGGTGTCCCCCACAGCACCCAGCTACTTTTTAGAGATGGGTCTCTTGCTCAGGCTGGTATCGAACTCCTGAGCTCGAGCCATCCACTCACCTTGGCCTCCCAGAGTGCTACCTTGTGTGAACACTTAATGCTTAGCTAGATTCTTTGCCCAGGGCTTAGGGTTATCATAGCGACAGGGACAGTTCTTTCCCCTGGGAAGCACAGAGCCTAAGTAGACTTATGAAGTGCAGTGAACCGTCGGCAGTGCTGTGGTCCAGGGTGACAGTGCCCAGTGTAGTACTGGGAAGGAACTGGCCAGGTCACCGTGGGGGTTGTGGGGCTGCATTCAGCATGCACGAGGTTGGGGTGGCTGCTGTGGGAGGAAAGACTTGGCAGGGTGGGTGGGGTGAGGGCAGTGGTTCTTGCTTCACCAGGGAGGCTGTGGGAGAGGCCTCGAGGGCTGTGAGCTCACAGGAGAGTGGGTACTGAGGGCTGGAGTGAGTTCTCTGAGAATCTTCTTGTGGGAGGATGAGGATGGACGGACAGGAGAGACTGGATAGGCGGAGGGAGGGTGCTGTGGCCACAGAGCCACAAGCTAGGAGACAGGCAGGCAAGGTCCTTCCTTGGCTGACAATAAACCCTTTCTTTTTGTTATTTCCACCAGTCAGTTATGTTGTTTTCTTTTTCTTTCTTTTTTTTTTTTTTTTTTTGGAGATAGAGCCTCAAGCTGTCCCCCTGGGTAGAATGCTGTGACATCACAGCTCACAGGAACCTCCAACTCCTGGGCTCAAGCGAGTCTCTTGCCCCTGCCTCCCAAGTAGCTGGGACCACAGGCGCCCGCCACAACACCCGGCTGTTTTTTGGTTGCAGCCGTCATTGTTGTTTTTTTGCAGGCCCGGGCTGGATTCTAATCTGCCACCTTAGGCGTATGTGGCTGGTGCCTTAGCCACTTGAGCCACAGGCACCAAGCCTAAATTTACAACTTTTTAAATTGCATACAAACTTTGTGGATACCCTGTCTATTTGGGTGAGGCATGGTGGCTCCCCATGTAATCCCAGCACTTTGGAAGTCAGGGGTGGGAGGATCACTTAAGTCCAAAAGTTTGAGATTGTAGTAATCTGTGATTACACCACTGCACTCCAGCTTGGGCAAAAGAGCGAGACCCCGTCTCTTTAAAAAAGTGTGTGTGTGTTGGGTGGTGCCTGTGGCTCAAAGGAGTGGGGCACCAGCCCCATATACTGGAGGTGGTGGGTTCAAACCAACTGCAAAAAGAAAAAAAAAAGTGTGTGTGTGTGTGTGTGTGTGTGTGTGTGTGTCCCCTTTGACCAAGAGATTCATAGATTGTTACCCCACAGATACTGTGGTCACTTGTACAGAAAGATATATGTATATGGTTGTTGCCATGTTATCTGTAACAGTGAAAGTTTGGAATCAGGAACACACAAATGTCCACCAGTAGGTGAACAGTTAATCAGCGCACTCTGTACAGCTGTTAAAAGGGAGGAGGACAGTAGGAACTCATGGGAAGGATCTTCAGCTTATATCCTTCACTGAAGAAAAATAAGGGAGAAGGAAGATATTTGTTTATATATGCATTTTTTGAAACTTTGGGTAAACAAGAAACCCATACTTACCAGGTCGGAGAGTGAACAGGGCTGGAAGGTAAACTTTTCTATGTATATCTCAGTAGCAATTCAAAAAATTAAATAACTTTTATAAAGATTTGTGTAAAAAAAGAAAAAGATATATCCTAAGCCCCTAGCTGTTGCTGCTGCTGTCACTGTTTTAAAGCTTTTAGGACCCAAACATATCTGTACAAACGTGTGTTATGTGCTATGTCTACTGATGGCTTGCTTTAGACTACTGTCAAGTTCAAACAGGCATTTTCTGATTTCATACTTTGAAGACAATTTCTTTATGATTCATTAATTTCTTGGCATCTGCATAGTTCTATGAAATGAGATACTTGATAATGAAAAATGTTTTGTACTCCTAAGCATGAACAGTGCCAAAAATCACATAGTTGCTTTCTTGAAAAGTATGAGAAATTCTATAAATACAAACTAAATGTTAATGTACTTTATATTGTGTTTTTATTGTTATTTTCTAGTGTTTTTAATTTATCTGGAACTCTTTCAAACTAATATTCTTTTTAAAAATGTGACTGAAAGTGCAGTGCCTGTGGCTCAGTGGGTAGGGCGCTGGCCCTATATACTGAGGGTGGCGAGTTTGAACCTGGCCCCGGCTATATTGCAACAACAAAAAAATGGCAGGCATTGTGGCTGCCGCCTGTAGTCCCAGCTACTCGGGAGGCTGAGGCAAGAGAATCGTCTAAGCCCGAGAGCTGGCGGTTGCTGTTAGCTGTGATGCCACAGCACTCTACTGAGGGTGATAAAGTGAGACTCTGTCTCTACAAAAAAATAATTTTTTTTATTTTTAAAAATAAAAATAGCTCTGTCTACCTCTGGCCCCCAAGCTGGATCATAGTTTGCTACAGCCTTGAACCCCTGAACTCAGGCAATCCTCCTGCTTCAGCCTTCCGAGTATCTGGGACTATGGATGCCCACCTCAGCACCAACTTAATATTTCTATTTTTAGTAGTGATGGCGTCTCACTCTTGCTCAGGCTGGTCTCGAACTTTCAGAGCTCACCTATCTTCCTCCTGCCTTGTTTTCCCAAAGTGCTGGGATTACAGATCTGAGTTACTGCACCTGGGAAAAATTTAGAATATTTTTTCTGTGCATTTTTCACTAGTACTAGTCACATAGACTTGAATTCTAAAATATGTGAAATATACATTCAACTAATAACTTCAGGTTCTTTTGAAACATGCTAATATTTCAAATTAGCTTGCTTATTCTAAGGAATGGTGTGTGTTTAAGTACTGAAATGCTAATAGCTCAAACCAGTTTGGTTTGACTTTGGTTAATGGGAAGCTAAAATGAAAGCAAAAAGATAAAAATACATGAAACAAAACTTATACTTCACTCCCATGGTTAAATCACAGTTTTGCCTAAAAGACAGTGTCTTCCAAAGAAAAAGAAGTAAAAGGGAATGAAGTTACATTGTGGTACATACAGCTGGGACGATCCTTGAAAATACTGTGTGAAGTGAAAAGCCAGGCACAGAAGGCCACATTTATATATGTGGTCACATCCATGTGAAGTGTTGAGAGTGGGCAGGCCTGTGGAGACAGCAGATTGGTGGGTCCAGGGGCTGAAGGCAGGGGGATTGGGGATGATTGCTAATAGGTATGGGTTTCTTTTGGGGGTGATGAAAATGTTTTGAATTAGTAGTGGTAAGGGTGATATAACGTTGTAAATATGCTAAGAACCACTGAATTGTTCACTTTAAAATTTTAAGATGATGAATTTTAGGTGACTTTTAGGAATTTTAAAACATAAAAGCAGAGGGTCATATTCTTTATGATATTGAACGATGTGAATTTAAAATACTGGTATAAAACATTCACATCAGTATTTCTGTTATTAATACTATAAAGCAGTGCAGCCTCTTTAAGAGTCAAAAGAAACCAGTTAAATTGTCAAAAATGATACAGTTTCAGCCCTGGTGGGTCAGGTGGATGATAATTTGTGTTTATGGTATAGCCACGTTTTATATGATCACATCCATACACGTGGACAGCTAAGTGGCTGTCTGCCAGGGCTGCTCAGCTGTGACAGGCTGCACCCTGCATCCTGGTTTTCAGGTTTGGCCTTGAACTGTGCATTTTTGAAAGTAGAAATATACGAAATATACCCTCCTTAGTTGCTAAGCCAAAAATTAGGGGTGGGACACAATACATTTTTAACTAATTTATCTGTATATTTAAAAAATAATAAGGGCTTTTTTCCTCATTTTCTATTCCAAGTGAAAATCACATTTAGTTTTTGGCAGAATAAGTTCAAGCTGCCATCAGTAGTGTTGGGCTCCTCCTCGTTTAGCCGAGGCTAAATGCGTTCTGGAAGACAGAATCAGGCCTGGAGACCAAGTGTGTCTATCCACAGGTCGAGGATGCAGTATTGGGAGAGGACGAGGTCACACAGGTTCTTAGGGTGCTCAAGCTCAGGAGAAGTTTGTGTGAAGAGGCAGGAAAACAGACCATGCGTCCCGGGAAGTGGAGGCTGAGCACACAGACAATTCTGGGGAGAATGTTGTTAGCAAAGTTAAAGGCAGGTTCAAGATAGGCCAGAAATCTAGACTACAGTTGCCTTGGACTGCATGTCTGATCATTTTCCACTCTCTGTGTTGGAATGCTTTTGGTAGAAGAAAATGTTACTATTGAGAATTGAATTGGTCAGATGTAGTGGCTCACGCCTGTAATCCTTCCACTCTGGGAGGCGGAGGTGGGAGGATGGCTTGAGCCCAAGGAGTTTGAAACCAGCCTGAGCAAAAGCTGAGACCCTGTCTCTACTTAAAGGAGAAAAAATTAGCCAGACGTTGTGGCGGGTACCTGTAGTCCCAGCTACTTGGGAGGCCGAGGCAGGAGGATCGCTTGAGCCCAACAGTTTGAGGTTGCTGTGAGCTCTGCTGACACCACTGCACTCTACCCAGGGCAAAAAATGAGACTCTGTTGAAAACGAAACACTGAAAGTAACTTCATTTCAGTAACAGGGCAAAAATAAACTGTTCAGTCCCACGCCTGTCAGCCATTTACGTTTGAAGAGCAGACTGGTAGGTGCATGAGTAGTTCTCTGGAAGGAGGTTTGTGGGAGTCATTCCCCTGGGTCAGTGGACTGTCATATGTGATGGTTTGCTCTTTTTTTTGGTTAACAGTTGTGGTCTGTGTGTAGAAAGAAGTAAAGTATCATTGTGTAGGTTTTACAGATAAACCAGAAAGAATAACTCAAGTTTTGGGCTTCAGGTCAGAGGCCAGTTGTTTTCAAACATAGAAAGATAATTCTCAGAAATAGATATTTCCAGGTTCTACTCCAGAAACATTGATCTAGGAGAGAGCCCTCCACCCCAGCTCCTAGGTGGCTCTGAGGCAGGCACACGTGCTGCCCAGGGCCTGGCTGTCAGTGTGGCGGCTGCAACTAGAGCCCGCACATGCAGCCCATTGTTTTTCCTAATAGGGAACATCTTTTTTTTTTTTTTTTTGAGACGGATTCTCATTGTGTCACCCTTGGTAGAGTGCTGTGGCGTCACAGCTCACAGTAACCTCAAATTCTTGGGCTTAGCAATTCTCTTACCTCAGCCTCCCAAGTCACTGGGACTACAGGCACCGGCCAACACTGAGCTATTTTTTGTTGTAGTTGTCATTGTTGTTTAGCTGGCCTGGGTTGGGTTAGAACCCGCCAGCATCAGTGTGGCTGGCATCATAACCATTGTGCTACTGGTGCCGAGCAGGGAACATCATTTCTGTGTGTGGATGTTCTTTGGGTATCATTGCCATCATTCAGGCTGCACATGCTGGGTTCCTCCTGTGTGCCTCAAACTCTCTCATTGATGTTGGCTTCTGCCTTCCAATGCTTGGAGTCTAGTAGGGAATCCTGCTGAATGGGACACCAGGAGTTCCAAAGTGTGGAATGCCAGGGTCCAGAGTGTGTGAGCACCTAGTGAGACCCATCCATGGGTGCTGAAAGCCAGGGAAGTCTTTGCAAGAAACAGCTCCCAAGCCATGAAGGGAAGGGTGGGTGGCAGGTGGTTAGGGGAAGATGGCAGATTCACAGATCCAAGGCAGGTGGCTTGCCCTGGTGTTCAGGGCCCTGAGGGAAACTGTTGAAGGAGGTGTTGATTCTTCCGAGAAAGACTGAGGAACTGAATGTGAGGCACAAAGTGAGCAGCGGGGTCAGTGTGTGCAGAGCTGACTTCTAGAGCACGGGGAGCTCAGAGTGTCACCATGTAGGGCTGGGAGGATTAGGTGGGATAATCAGCTTCAAGTGCTGGGAGTGGTCTGGCAGAGAGTGAGTGCTGCATCACGGTGTGTTATTACTTCTCATTAGTGTTAGGTATTAGAGGAGCTTTCGGAAGGATTTTAAGCAGACAAGTCACAAGGTCTGATTTATTTCAGAAAGTATGGGGAATGGATTGGAGGGCAGAAGGAATGGAGACAAGAAGAGGTAGGGAGGCACGGTGGCCTGGGGACTGGGCGGAACGAGGGTGTGGAGAAGTGGGTGGTTCCAGAAGATGTGTGTGTGAGGTGGGATTAGCAGTCCTCATTCAGCACGGGTTACTGTGGACAGAGCAGGGAAGTGATGTGATGTTCAGGTGTCTGACTTGGGTGGCTGGATACAGCTGTCCACTGAACAAGGGCATAGGAAGAACTTGAGATTGGGCAGGAGGAAGACAACGAGCTCAGTGTGAGGAACATGGTTGGAGTGGAGATGTAAAATGGGCTACAGGACCTTGCCTGGTGATTTAGTCTGGACAGAGAGCCGTTTAGCTGGCACCTTGTGCAGGGGGAGCAGCGGCCTGGGTGCAGCCTGCAGAGTTTTAGCCTCCCTCCAGAGGAGAGCTTGGAGAGGGCAGCACCTGCAGGTGGGAAGGCTAGTTGAGGTGCAGTCAAGGCGGGGACAGGGTGGGGGTCCTTTAGGGGAATGGGGGAGTCTGCTTCCTTTGGATAGCTGAGAGCAGGAACCCTAAGGGACAGGCTTGAGGGGATGCTTCTTAGCAAGTCATGTGACATGTGGGCAGTCAGTACTAAGTAATGTGTGTATAAAATTAAATTTAAAAGGAAAGATATATAAACTGTCTCACTTTGAACCCTCTTTCCAACTACAGGGGGTAACCAGTGTTAGCTTTGTGTATACTTCTTATATTTTTTCATATATATGTATTTGTGTGTGTCGTATTGAAATATTGCTCTGTACCATGTTTTTTTTTTTTTTTTAGTTTTTGGCCAGGGCTGAGTTTGAACCCGCCACCTCCAGCATATGGGACCCGTGTCCTACCCTTTTGAGCCACAGGCACTGCCCTGTACCATGTTTTAAAAATTCAATATTTAATTGCTAAATGCTAAGTATGAGCGTACATTTTGTTGGCATATATTTCTTTAAGAAAAACTGATAAGGAAAAAAATAAGATATATTGGGTCTTAATAAAAAAGATATTTTGGAACTTTTAAATTGTTTATATTGATATCTTTTGCTCACTTGCTTGTACATAATGCCCATAATGCCCAGTGATTGAAGAGTCAGTTCCATTTTGGACACTGTGGCTTTGATCAGGTCTGGTTCAGTAAGATGATGGGACTGTGGGTCAGAGTACACAAAAGTGTAAAGTTCGTGGGTTGATTCCCTGTTTCCCTGTCTGTCTTCTTTCATTCAGATGCAAGATAAATGGATAGTTGGGTGGGTAGACAGGTGGATGCTTGTTAGTCTACTTTTAATCACTAGAGTTTTAAAACATGATTTGGTCATTCATTTTAATGTATTAGGAACTTCAAATTTTCTCTTTCAAATTTGACATACTTTTAAAATAAAGACTGAGGCAGGTAGCTTCTACTGACTGAAAATAATGTCAGTTCTGCAAGTCAGTTTTTCAATTGGTCACTTTCGTTTGCTAAAAATTAGACCCTTTTCCATTTCTTTACATTTTGTTCCTAGACTGAAGAGTACACAGACTTTTTGCCTCCAGTGCAGTTCTCCCCCACCCCCCTTTTTTTTTTTGAGACAGAGTCTCATTTTGTCACCCTCGGTAGAGTGCCATGGCATCGCACAGCTTACAGCAACCTCCACCTCATGGGCTTAGGCAATTCTCTTGCCTCAGCCTCCCGAGTAGCTGGGACCACAGGTGCCCGCCACAATGCCCAGCTATTTTTTATTGCAGTTTGGCTGGGACTGGGTTTGAACCTGCCACCCTCGGTATATGGGGCTGGCACCCTACTCACTGAGCCACAGGTGCTGCCCTCCCCATTTTTTTTATTGTGGTAAGATACACATAAGATTTACCATCTTCATCATTTTTAAGTATTCAGCTCAGTGGCAGTAAGCACATTGACACTGTTATGCAGCCACTGCTACCATCCATGTCCAGGACTCTTCATCTTGCAAAACTGAAACTCTGTCCCTGTCTGCATTTAACAGTGTTCTGCAGCCCCTGGCAACCATCATCCTACTTTCTCTCTCTATAGATTCTGCAACTCAAGTACGGACCTCATGTAACTAAGATCTCCAGTGTGTTCAGTCTTTTGTAACTGATTTACTTCATTCAGCATGATGTCCTCATGTTTTTAACCTATGTTGTAACAGAATTCCTTTCTTTTGGCCGGGTGCAGTGGCTCACGCCTGTGATCTCAGCACTTTGGGAGGCTGAGGCAGGTGGATTGCCTGAGCTCATAGGTTCAAGAGCAGCCTGAGCCAGAGCAAGACTTCTCTCTGAAAAAAATAGATGGGCGTTGTGGTGGGTGCTTGTAGTCCCAGCTACTGGGGAGGCTGAGGCAAGAGAATCACTTGAGCCCAAGAGTTGGAGGTTGTTGTGAGCTATGATGCTATAGCACTCTACTGGGGGCAACAAAATGAGATTCTCTCTCTCTCTTAAAAAAAATAATTCCTTTCTTTTTTATGACTAAATAATATTCCATCTAGTGAGGTTTTATTCCACCTTCAGCAAAAGGTTAAATAATGAAAAGTAACCAGCTGGGCGAGGTGGCTCATGCCAGTATTCCTAGCACTCGGGGAGGCCAAGGCAGGATTGCTTGAGCTCACAAGTTTGAGACCAGCCTCACGAGTTAGAGACCCTATCTTTACTAAAAATGAAAACAGAGGCAAGAGAATCACTTGCGCCCAAGAGTTAGAGGTTGCTGTGAGCTATGACACTATAGCACTCTATTACTGGTGACAAAATGAGACTATGTCTCAAAAAAAAAAAAAAGAAGAAAGAAAAGAAACTAAAAAAATAAAACAGAGCTGTGGATAGAGAATGAGTTGTAAAAATGTGGCATGTTGTGACCATAGAAAGACAACAGGAAGAGGACAGGCAAAGGGGTGGGGCCCCTGAGGGTGGCACCTGGAGTACTGCTGCCTCCTGCCTCTTCTGGGGAGGGGGGTGCTGCCAGCCATCTGAGTGACAGGCCTTTGGAGGTGAATGTCACCTCTGATCTAGAAGACTTACTTTAAAGTTGGCCTGCTTGTGGATATTCATTAACAACTGTCTGGTTTATATAATTTAAGTGTGTTATCCAGATGTGAACTTTTCGTTCGAAATAACAAATATCGATGTGAAACCAAGTTCTTGAACTGGTTTTAGTGATCGGTGTTACTGTCCTCCTTCTCGGCCCTAGATAATGTGGAATGGAAATACAGATTTATATTGCTCAGACTTATATGTTGAAAATATTGTGGTGATCATTGTATCAGTCCAGTTTCAGAAAATACTTGAAACTTTAATTATAATAAATATTAGTAAATAGAATGTCACCTTAAACTAGTGGTATAGTGGCTTATAGTATTTTTTAAATCAACTTTTTTTAGAGAGGAAACATTTGTGTGTGGATGATTAGATTCCTCTGACAGTAATTAAGTAGACCGTTTAGTGCCCATATTTGGGGTTCATACTAGTTTTTTTCTGCAATAATATAAACAGTGCATATAGGAACATGTTTTGGAATCCTAAACTTTGGAATTTCCTGTCCAATGTTTATGTAAACTCTTAACTTTAAATTTGCTTTGATATATGTTCACCTGAATTCTCTTTTGAGCAGAAAGAAAGGTTTTTCTTTGAGTAAAGTAATCGTCAAGTTCTGTAAATTTATCTTCTACCATAGCCAGAGTGGTATCTCATAGAATGGTTTTGGTTGTCGAATATATTAGGAAGACTTATATTTAACCAAGATTAATAGGAATAATAGAGGACAAATTTAAAATCAATGGGGAAGTGACAATAGTTTCGGGATCTTAGGAAAATCTGAAGGAAACTGGATGAAACACACAAAGACTTGCTTCTGGTGCTGAAACAAATTAAAGGAAAGCAAGCTGGTTGGAAGTAAAGTAAGGGTTTGTGGTGAGGAGAGGTTGGGTCTCTCTCCTGGAGGGAGAGATGAGTCTCTAGTAACCATGGCTCCTAGCTTGTGCATAATCAGTTTTGAAGCTTTCTACCCCTACTTTCACGTCTTCCTTGTGACGCTTTGACTAGTTATTTCATTAAATGGCAATGAAGCTTGTTCATAATAGACTTTTAAAAATAAAACGCTGATATTCCACCTTCCTGAGATGCACAGTCACCTTGGCATGTCACTTCACCTGTCCCATGTCTGCCTGCCTTTGGGCTGCCTGAACCTTGGGGTTCACCATAGTTTCGACTCCTCACCTCTTCCCCTTTGTTGGCCTTGCCTACAGGGCTGCACCCTGCCCAGTCCCTGCCCGTCCCCAAAGCCTAGCAGCCCTGTCACTGCACACCACCTCCCTCCTTCTTAGATGCCACTTTAGACCCTCCTCCCTTCTGTCCCCACAAGCACGTACAGACTGATGATATTGTGTCTGTTTTTTTCTTAGTGGAAATGAGAAAATTATGTGGAGGTGAGAAAAGAACTCCCACCTCCTTCCCCCCTACACCCCTGTGCCTCTGCCCATGCAGTAGCCTTCTGTCCTGGGGGAGCTGTGTCTCCAGGAAAGGTCAGCCTCTTCTCTTGGCCACTTGACCCTGTCTACTCCCTCACTTCCCACCTTTCCCCTGGATTCTTGCCATCTGTATGCAAATCTCTGCCTCATCCTATGAAGGGGTCTCCTTCACCCCCTGTCCTCTCGTCCCTTTACTGCGAAGCTCCTCAGGAGAATTTTCTGTCCTCACTATTTTGCTTCCTGTCCTCCCACTATCTGCTGAGCTAAGTAAGGCCAGCGAGGGTTTTGAACCCACCACTGCGTCAAACTGCCATTATGGTCACTACTGACCTCCATTTCAACAAATCCACCTTTCAGCATCAGTCCATGTTGTTCGTTATTCTGGGAACACTGAGCTTCCAAGATCTCTCTCCTGGTTTTCCTCCTGTGTCCCTCACCAGTCCCAGCCTCTTTGATGATGCCCCATAACGTGAGCCTGTTCCCGGGGCTTGAACCTTGTCTCTTTGTGTCTCTATCTTGCTGATTTGTGTGGAGCAGAATTGACTGGAAATTGCAGCTCTCTATTTGACATTGCCCCTTGAATGTCTAATAATGAGCTTCAAAACTGAACTTTTAGAGCTTTTCAAAAAAATGCTTTCCCTGGGCCAGGTGCGGCAGCTCAAGCTTGTCATCCCAACACTCTGGGAGGCCGAGGCAGGTGGATTGCCTGAGCTCACAGGTTTGAGACCAGCCTGAGCAAGAGCGAGACCTCACCTCTAAAAATAGTCAGGCATTATGGCAGGTACCTGTAGTCCCAGCTACTTGGGAGGCTGAGGCAAGAGAATTGCTTGAGCCCAGAAGTCTGAGATTTGCTTTGAGCTATGATGCTACACACTCTACAGAGGGCAACAGAGTGAGACTGTCTCAAAACAGACAACCAAACAGAACAACAAAACGTGCTTTCCCCGTAGTCAGAAACCAATCATTCCATCACATGCCCTGCTGGAATCCTTGGAGGTGTCTTTGGGCCTTTCTTTCTCTCATCTGTTCAGTCTGTCTGTCGGTCCTGCTGGCTGCACCACAAAGCAGGTCCAGAATCCCTCCTCCTTACCACCTGACGTGTGTGCACCCTGGCCTTGCCTGCAGTTTGTAATAATTTCTTAATGATCTGCTTACTGCTGGCCTCATCTTCTTGTGGGCTCTTCTGAATACAGTCTCCAGGGTAATCCTTTCAAAACTGATGAAGGACATAGCACGTGAGAATTCTTTGTCTCTTTCTCTCTAATATTGATCTAAATTCAGAGCCTGGTTTCTCCCTGGGGTTATCGCTGTGGACTCTGGCTGGTTTCCCACCTTCAGTCTTCTCCCACAAACCCGTCGTGAACACATCCCTTATGCTCAGGGCTGACTAAACTCAGACAGTTTGTTTTGCCCAGTCCTTGTTCAGGGACCTCAAAGTCTATAGATAGGATGACTCCTTATGCCTTCATCATGAAATCTGCACTCTCCCTGTGGTCTGGAGGGGCTGCCGGCCTCTGGCCTGTCTTTCTCCATACATACCACTCTTACCCCAGCCCTGCTAGAGTCCTTCTCACTTATCTGATGTCTTCATGCCTTTGGGAAAGAAGCTCTCACTGACTGCTTTGCTCAGAATTCAGCTCAAGTGCTGTCGCCTTTAGCAAGCCTTCCGGGAAGCACACTCACCCCCCTCCCCCCAAGATGGCTCCCCCGGGCTTGCTCTGCTAGCACGTACTGCGTTGGGGTTGTTGCCATCTTACCTGCAAAGCACCCTGCAGTGTGAACAGCCTCACTTCCCTGTCCCAGCAGCTGTGCCGCTGCTGCTTGAGTGGATTCTGATGTCCTCTCAAGATACAAGTTTAAACTCATGCTTTGGGGTACCTATTTTCCAATCGTAGCCGTGAAAAAGTGAAAGTTTAAATAGCAAAACCAACCAAAAACATAACCAGGCTCCCAAACAAGGTAAATACCCTTTCCTGCAGAAACAGACTAGAAACCTAGCCTGGTAAGCATTAATTGCCCACATTTCACTGGCCTGTTGAGCTCCACGCTCCAAGCAGGCTGTGTCAGTAGGAAACTTGATTCCTCCAAGATAAGGGCTATAGGGACTAAAGTGATCAGTGGGTTTAGAACTAGATTTAGCTACTTCTTGAAGGTGGGATTAGAGGAGGTCTCTCCGTCTGAGACCAGTCTGCTCTATACAGATTGATGCTTTATAAGGACATTGTGGTCCAAGGGAGGGGAGAAAGCAAGGCCTGGGATGAGCCACTGCTCAGCTTCTCCACCAGGATTTGCACTTGCTGTAACAGAACCATGGGAAAGAACCCTGAATCATCATGGGAAACCTGCTCTGGACTGAGGCCTTGGAAGGCTTAGAGTGAAGCAGCCACAGAACACCATTCATGCTGAAATCCCCCGTGAAGTCTTGGTGAAATCTAACCCCCAGTTGTCATTGTATTAGAAGGTGGAGCCCTCGGGAGAGATGAGGTCATGAGGGTGGCTCTCCTGTGGGTGGGATTAGTGTGCGTATGAGGAGCCTCCAGAGAGAGATTTCACTCCTTCTGCCGTATAGGGACACAGAGAAGTCTGTAGTGGGGCCTTTATCAGACAATCTGCCAGCTTCAGAACTGTGAGAAACGCAGTTCTCTTGTTTTTATGTGGCCCAGTGTGTGAGAGTTCGTTGTACCAGCCCAGACAGACTAAGCCAGCTAGGCAAGGAGAGTGCCAGCAGCACAGACCTGTCCAGGTGAGCCCCGAACCCAAATTCCACAGTCCTTGAGGATGTGACACTAGGACGTCCTCACAGAGTCCCCGTCTTACAGAACCGTACATGCAATTTATGGGCAATCAGGCAAAAACTGTCAAAATATTTATGTTTAAGATGCTTAAAAAGATAAGTTAATACATGTGTGAGCAGATTATCCATCAAAACCAGACAGAAGTAAAATAAGAGTGGGTCAGTAGAACCAAACTAAGAATGACAAGCTAGTAAATGAGAAAGTTATTTATTCACTAGGATGATAGACTCTGGACTGGGCACAGTCAAAGGCAGAATTAGTGAATTGGCAGTTACTTTTACAATTGATGTGGATTACAGGTACAGGGGGACAAAGTGATAAAAATTCAGCACACTTCATTCAGACAGTCCCAGAACCAGTACTGCCCTTAACTTCATGGTTATGTGAATAATAATTTGCCTTTTTAAGTTAAACTAGGTTGAGTCCCTTTTTTCCCACTTGCAATGGAAGAATCTTTTGAATCTTACAGTCATCACTGTCCCTCAGACCGTTGGAGGGCCCGGGACAAGTCGGCTGCTAAGCAGGACAGGCAGCGGTGGCAAAAACACCCAGTGGGCTGGATAAATGTCCTAGGCGGGCGGGACGCCTGCTTTAAGGAGAAAAAAGGAACCTATTTACATATATAAATAATATATATAAATTCACAGGGACAGAAAGCACGTGGGGCTGAAGGCAGCGGGGCGAGCATGATGGCTAATGTGTGACAAAAACCCTTTGGGACCAGACAGTGGCAGTGGTTGCCCAATATTGTGAACATGCTAAATGCTGCTGATCTGAGCACTTAAAACGATAACTTTTAGGTTATGTAAATTTTACCTCAGTTAGAAAATAAAACCCCAAACAACCCAGGTGGGACTCCTCGGCAGGCAGGTGAGAGAGAAGGGAGCAGGCCCAAGCTGCTCTCTGCAGACTCCTGGGAGATGGGGAAGACCCCAGGGAGGGTGCTGGACCCTCCCCACCCTGGCCCCAGGCGCTGGCCTCTCCGGCCCGATATTTTCATGGTCCACCAAGAACTCTCTGAGTCCGGGCCTGGGCTCCCCACAAAAAGGGGCCCTTCGTGCCCTAGGCCAGCAAGACCCTGCCCTAGCAAGGCCTCCCCTAGAGGAAGAGGGACACAGGAACCCGAGAAAGTCCCACAGCCTGTGCTGCGGGGTTCCTGCAGGAAAACCCAATCCTGTGCCCACGCCCGTCCCATCATCAAAGGTACAGGGTTCTTTGCACATTTGCAAAAACCAAACACATCCAAACTGGCTGTGCTTAAAGGTCTGCCTGCGTGGTGTCACCCCTCAAGGGAATGGGCCTTCCTTAACGATGCCTGGAAGGCGCAGGAATGAATGTGGGAAGTGCAGTCGGCAGAAACCCAGACCCAGGGCATCCTGAACGCTCCCCTGGGCCGATGCCACCACCCCCGCACTGCCTTGTGGCTCCTGTGGCCAGTTGTGGTCGCTTTTAACACCTGTGCTCCTTTTTTCCAAAACAAAGCCGGCCAGCCCTCTCCCTGGGGCCACAGGCGTGTTCTGGCTGGACCCGAACTGCAGGTGCCACAAATACCAGGCAGGGGCCCCGGAAGACAGTGGACACGCAGGGGAAAGCAAGCAAAGCAGCCTGCAACCTGGAGGGTCTAGAGGAGGCGTCCTTAAACTACGGCCCACGGGTCACATGGTGGCCTGCCGAGGACATTTATCCAGCCCGCCGGGTGTTTTTGCCGCCTTTGCTTGTCCTGCTTAGCAGCCAACTCGTCCTGGGGCCCACAGTCTGCCCTCCAGCGGTCTGAGGGACAGTGAACTGGCCCCCTGTTTAAAAAGTTTGAGGACCCCTGTTAATTAGATGATCTGACAGTCAACTAGAGGGGATTTCCAGAGGAAGTGTAAATCAGGGTATTTAGTATGATTAACATTGGTACAAATGAAAGAAGTCACTGAAACTTAAGAAAGAAGATGAACTTGAAGGGAGAACCTGGAAGGAGACCTGGTGATGAAGAGTAGAGCCTCCACAGCTGACCACCTCTTTAGGCTCATCTAATTTTCATAGGCCTGACACGCACCACACAGATGTACCAGTTCCTCACATTCAGCCTCTGATGCTGCTCTCCAGCGAGGTGCAGCAGCGGGCCTGCCTGGTCCCCCTGTGACAGAACCACCACAGTTCTCTCCCGCTCTCTGACCACTAGACAACTGTGAAGCCCCACAAATGTTCTGTTGTCTTTAATAGTAACAGGATAATTACAAACCAGTTCAGTCAAATTGTGGCTCCTTCTAAGGAATAGTTCTAAAGTCAGTGTTTGAGATTTGTTCTCACTCCAAGAGGGCTGTCCTGTAGTCTGGGCTGTGTCTTCATTAAACCCATGAATCTCCCCCTCCCTAGTTTCCTTTCACCAGGACCTACACTGTCCTCGAATGCACCCCTAGGTTTAAACTTCACTGAACTCTGTTGCAAATAAAGTTAGTGCCTATGGGAAGAACTTAGGAACTATCCCTTTCTCTACCTGTTTCTCCTCCCAGGGAAAATCTCTGAACCAGGGTTCTGAAGCTGAGATGGAGTCAGTGGCAAGCTTCTGTGTGCATTGTGGAGCACTGGGACAGCTGGGGCACAGAGGATCAGAGCCCCAGTATTTTCAGCGTACCACCCCCAAGGTTGAGCTTCTTCTAGAGTGGAGGGTGGGCACAGTAGGAAGCTCTCAGCCTCGCCTACATTAGCCGTGATGTAGCATCAGCACCTGGCAGCTGGGGCAGCGCAGGAACCACTGAAGTCTTACTGGGAGCTGGAGGGAGAGGGGTCCTGAATTGTTGTTCTGGAGGACAGGGGGTCCTTGTTATTGGTCTAGGGGAAGAGAGGCCCTGCGGCGTAGTAAAGGTTACTTTGAGTTGCAATGGATTAATTTATGAATGTGTTTTAAACATACTACCTGTTTATAAGCTGATTTTATTAGAATTACCTAATTTAACCATTTTTCCCATCTTGAATGTCTGATTATTTGTCAGGGTAGCGTTTATCTCTCCTTTGTCTTTTAAAGAAAAGATACTTAATACATAAAGGAACATGGCAGATGGTTTTACTTATTTCAGAGGAGTTTTGTTCCATTGACAAGCTGGCAGGAGGACGTGAATTCAGCTTATCTGGTGTCTGTGTGGGTGCTGGACCTTGCAGTCAGAGCCTATCACAGTGGAAAAGAGGAGAAGCTGCTCCTTCCCAGTTGTGTTCTCTCGGAACTCTTCTGCTCGTTTGAAGAGATGAGTCTTGCCTTTCTCCCTACATAGGCTTACCAGCATTTGTGGGAAGCCCATTTTTTTTTTTTTTTTTTTTTTTGAAATGGAGTCTTGCTCTGTTGTCTAAGCTGGAGTGCCATGAAGCTCACAGCAACTTCAAACTTCTGGGCTCAAGTGATCCTCCCACCTTGGCCTCCTAGAGGGCTAGGATTACAGGCATGAGCTACCACACCCACCCCATTTTTTATTGTTAACTTTAGAAGTTTAATTCTGGCTGAAAGGGGTACCATCTGTCATTTTCCCAGGGGACTCTCAGTGGTCTTCCCTAGAAGATACTTAGCACAGATAGACAAGGAGGCCAGGATATAGTGGTGGCCCCTAGACATTCTTTCTTTTACTCTCTTCAGCAATTCTAGTTTATTTGTCTGTGAGTCACTTAAAAATGTCTTCATTCACTTCATATCAAGGTTCCTTTTATAAAAATATGTGGATTGCTCTGGCCATTGAGAAGGTGACTTGGATTCCCCTTTGTCCCCTGCCGTCAGATTAAGCTGGGTTCTGATTTATTGGGTACTCCGTGTGATCTTAGGCCAGTCTGTTGCTCCCCTGTCTCTGGGATCACAGAGGTCCCTTACATTGTGTGATGGGGTTGCCTTTGTGTGAAGACCATAGAGGCTTGATGGAAGTCTGTCATGATTCAATTACTTTTGCTATTTTCTAGGAGTTTGCAGCACTTACTAAAGAACTCAATGTATGCAGAGAACAGCTCCTTGAAAGGGAAGAAGAAATTGCTGAACTGAAAGCAGAAAGGAACAACACCAGGGTTAGTAGGTGGATCTTACTTTTTACCATTTGCCTCGTGTCAGTACTGGGATCCATGATGCTGTCTTAGAAGAAAAGATGGTGCACAGTGTGGCTTTAAATACATCCTGGTTTCTACTGAGTAGACTGTGGTTGATTGGTTCAGCATTATCATACATGGTAGAGCCTCTGGAAGTTGACCACCAGAGGACTAACACACCTGTCGACATATGGAAGTGGTCAACATAAGGAACTAGGCCTGTTGTACTGATACGTATATGTAGTACTTGTCTGGTCTATGAAAATTAGATCGCCTTGGGAAGGTCAGGCAGTCATCAACTGTGGCCAGATGAGGGGACTCATGCAGTCTCTACCCAAAATAGAAAAATTAGCTAGGCATTGTGGCATGTGCCTATAGTCCCAGCTACTTGAAATTTGAGATGAAAATTAATGCTATTTTAATATATCGGGGGGAATTTCTGTAATCTACTGAATGGAAGGCATTCAGACTTCTTTAGCCATGATATTGTAAAGGAGCTGTTAGCCCCAAGTTCAAGTATGAAATTTAAAGTGCTCTTTCAGTGTGTTTTTGTTGTTGGCCTTTTCTTTCAGCTGCTGTTAGAGCATCTGGAGTGCCTTGTCTCTAGGCACGAGCGGTCCCTCAGGATGACGGTGGTGAAGAGACAAGCTCAGTCTCCAGCAGGCGTGTCCAGCGAAGTTGAGGTGCTTAAAGCACTGAAGTCATTATTTGAACACCACAAAGCTCTGGACGAAAAGGTGCCATCAGCCACGTGACAAGTCTTGGTTTGTGTACATGCTGGGTGTTAGGCCTCATATATGTTTGTAGAACCTTTCTTTTTGGAGCTGCTTAAATTTCTGCCAACGTATTTTCTCTCTAAGATAAAAAGGTTGTATATCATCATCAAAAAATAACTAATTGGCATAAATACCTTAAAATTGATTAATTCTGTAGATTGAATGGCTGTTAGGAATTGGGTAATCTGGCTGGGTGCCATCCTAGCACTCTGGGAGGTGAAGGTGGGAGGATCTCCTGAGCTCAGGAGTTTTGAGACCAGCCTGAGCAAGAGAGAGACCCCATCTCTACTAGAAATAGAAAAACTAGCTGGGTGTGGTGGTGGGTGCCTGCGGCCCCAGCTGTTCAGGAGGCTGAGGTTGGAGGATCACTTGTGCCAGGAGTTTGAATTTGCTGTGAGCTGAGCTGATGCCCTGGCACTCTTAACCCGTGCAACCGAGTAAGACTTATCTCAAAAACAAAACCAGTATATAAATATGTACACACACGTGCAGACTGAACACCTTTTGTTTTCAGGTGAGAGAGCGATTACGAGTAGCACTTGAAAGGTGTAGTTTGTTAGAAGAAGAATTAGGTGCCACACACAAAGAGGTAAGCTGGAGATGTCATCTGATTTGAATTGAGAGGTTTTACTTTTATCCCTAAATTTAAAAAAAGTCCTAATACGTGGATGTTCTATCAGATATTATTTATCTTTTTGCCTAAGGATCATCCTATGCAGGTCATCTTAAGTCCTAGTAAACCAGACTTTTATTTCTTAAGTACCCATCAGTACAGTAGATAAGAACTTCCATTTCTGATGATCTGGTTATATTCAGGTTGGGTAGCGTTGTCCATGCTTTCTTCTTATGTAGTGTTTTACCAGTTGATAGTTGTTTTTCCAAAAGGAGTTTTGCTGTCTTATTTCTCTTAAGTAAAGTATTTTACTTTCATGTTCAATTTTTTGGTTTTAGTTAATGATTCTTAAGGAACAGAATAATCAGAAAAAAACACTAACAGATGGAGTGCTTGATATAAACCATGAACAAGAAAATACACCCAGTACAAATGGAAAGGTAAGTCTTAGGCTTTCTCTTTATTCTAACTTCCTTTGTCCCCAGTGTGCCTGTCGGGTGTTTGGGAAGACTGAGGCGACAGCATGAAAGTGTGTCATCCAATAGTTTGCAGAAATCAGCTTTGGTTTCCCCTGTTTTCTGAAAGTATTTTGTTTCATAGCAAACCAAACATGCTATTTAAGGACTTTTTTCCCTGCCAGAGATCTTCTGATGGTTCTTTAAGCCACGAGGAAGACCTTGCTAAGGTAATCGAGCTCCAGGAAATCATCAGTAAGCAGTCACGGGAGCAGGGCCAGATGAAAGAGCGCCTGGCCGCGCTCTCCAGTCATGTGACAGAGCTGGAGGAGGATCTCGACACTGCTCGGAAAGATCTCATCAAATCTGAAGAAATGAACACAAAACTGCAGCGTGACGTCCGGGAAGTGAGTGACAATAGAAGCTGCAGTATTGTCATCAAGTGGAACGTGTGGGGTGTTTTGGCTAATTGAATTTTTTTTTTTTTTTGGTTCTTTCTGTCCCTTACCCTCCCAATGTTACTTTCGATCTTTGCATTATTGTATAAATAATATCTAAAAAGAGATTTCTAGGAGACCGTGTTAGGCTGCCTCCCCATTTTTGTGGTGAAATCACCTGTCCCTGGGGTCTTTAGAGGTAGAGAGCAGTTCCCACACCCTATTGCCCCTGTGTGTAGATGCTTCATCTCTACAACTTCTAGCTGTCTTACTTTGTTCTTCTTTGTTCAGATTTCCTTCTGACACACACTTGTTTAGTGGCAGGTGCTGATACTGGCTGTGCTACGAGCGTAGTCCTGGCCTGTGTCAGGGTGTCATCAACACTCTCCTAGTTTCCTGACTTCTTCTCTCACAGAATGTGTGGTGACATCAGCAGTCAGGATCATGATGGAAACAAATGTTGAAGTAGAGTAGAACCACCACAGCTGACCACCTCTCTCTGTTGACCACCTCCTTCAGTTGACCTCATTTTCATAGACTGGACATGTGCCGCATGTTCTTATGTTGACTACCGTAGTTGGCTGGTTTGTTACAGTCTCTTGGGTGGTTATCTTACAGAGGTTTTCCTGTATGTTCATTTCTGACAGACATTTCTGCCTTTATCTATGCGAAACTAGTCATGAAAGAAATGAGGGCTGAATGTTTTCTCTGGTGCTTCTGTGACTCACTCACTTGTCCTTTGTTGCCCCATGAGACCCTCTTGCCACATGTTGGTAGCCCAGTGTGAGAATTCAGAGCAGCTGTGTTTGCATGTGTTATATAACCTTATAGGTTAAATTATTTGGCTACAGTAGGAGATTATGTGGCAGAGATCAATAATGCAGATTTTGAAATAATTTATTTTAAGACCTATCACTTGTAACGTCGAGACTTCGCTAACAGTCACTTAGTAAAGAAGGAAGGACCTAAAAGTGGTGAATTGCACAGCATATTTCAGGTTTTGTGCAAGCAAAACCCTACCCTTTAGGGCAGTGTTTTTCAGTCTTTCTTATCTCATGGTGCACTTGAGCCTATAATTAAGGCACACCAAAATTATGTAGATCAGAAAAAAGAGTAAAAAAAAGAATATGTCATTGCACTTTGAACTTCTTTCAAAAATAATTTAATTAATGATCCTTAAATTTTCTCAGTACACCTAAGGTCCTCTCATGGCATACCGATTGAAATCACTGCTCTAGGGGTTGATACGCTGTAGGATTGACTTTATTTTGCTACAGATATTAAGTGGTTCCATCTGATTAAATTAAACTTCTGTGGCTCGGCGCCTATAGCTCAACTGGCTAAGGCGCC